>NW_026909223.1:3826323-4145183 GCF_033115175.1 Lepus europaeus | reverse complement strand
ATCTTGAATGTAGTGAGACACAGTTTGCCAGAGTTCTGTATATGGGTGTAGAGAGAAACTGTTTCCAAGAGTTCTGTAGCCTGGCAAGAGGCATACGCAGTCATTGGGATTTCTGTATCCTGAGTGTGGGAGACGCCGCTTATGGGAGCTCCGCTACCTGGATATAGAGAGAAGCAGTTTACCAGAGTTCTCTATGCTTTGTGTAGAGAGCAGCTGTTTACTGGTGTTTTGTAGCCTGGAATGAGGCATTACATATATGCGGGTTTTCTGTATGCTGAGTGTAGGAGACGCCGCTTGTGGGAGCTCTGCTACCTGGATATAGATAGAAGCAGTTTACTGGAGTTCTCTATGCTTTGTGTAGAAAGCAGCTGTTTACTGGATTTCTGTAGCCTGGAATGAGGCATTCGCTATATGCGGGTTTTCTCTATGCTGAGTGTAGGAGACGCCGCTTATGGGAGCTCTGCTACCTGGATAGAGAGAGAATCAGTTTACCGGAGTTCCTTATCCTTGTTGTAGAGCGGAGCTGTTTCCAGGAGTTCTGTGTCCTGGAATTAGGCATTCGCTATATGTGGGTATTCTGTATACTGCGTGTAGCAGATGCAGCATTCGGGAGTTCTAGACCCTAAGTGTAGAGAGATGCAGTTTCCAGTAGTTCTGTATGTTGAATGTAGAGAGAAGCTGTTTCCAAGAGTTCTGTAGTCTGAGAGTAGGCATACGCTGTATATGGGATTCCTGTAGCCTGAGTGTAGCCGACGCAGCTTATGGGAGATCTGTAACCTAGAATTAGAGAGACGCAGTTTACCGAAGTTCTGTATCAGAATGTAGGACAAGCTGTTTCCAAGAATTCTGTAGCCTATGTATTCGCTATACGCGGGTTTTCTGTATGCTGAATGTGGCAGATGCAGCTTATTGGAGTTCTGTATCGTGCTTGTAGTTTGACACAGTTTGCCAGAGTTCTGTTTTTGGGTGTAGAGAGAAACTGTTTCTAGGAGTTCTGTAGCCTGGCATAAGGCATACGCAGTAATTGGGATTTCTATATCCTGAGTGTAGGAGACGCCGCTTATGGCAGCTCCGCTACCTGGATATAGATAGAAGCAGTGTACCGGAGTTCTCTATCCTTTGTGTAGAAAGCAGCTGTTTACTGGAGTTCTGTAGCATGGAATGAGGCATTCGCTATATGCGGGTATTCTGTATACTGCGTGTAGCAGATGCAGCATTCGGGAGTTCTATACCCTAAGTGTAGAGAGATGCAGTTTCCAGTAGTTCTGTATGTTGAATGTAGAGAGAAGCTGTTTCCAAGAGTTCTGTAGTCTGAGAGTAGGCATACGCTGTATATGGGATTCCTGTAGCCTGAGTGTAGCCGACGCAGCTTATGGGAGATCTGTAACCTAGAATTAGAGAGACGCAGTTTACCGAAGTTCTGTATCAGAATGTAGGGACAAGCTGTTTCCAAGAATTCTGTAGCCTATGGGCATGTATTCGCTCGCTATACGCGGGTTTTCTGTATGCTGAATGTGGCAGATGCAGCTTATTGGAGTTCTGTATCGTGCTTGTAGTTCGACACAGTTTGCCAGAGTTCTGTTTTTGGGTGTAGAGAGAAACTGTTTCTAGGAGTTCTGTAGCCTGGCATAAGGCATACGCAGTAATTGGGATTTCTATATCCTGAGTGTAGGAGACGCCGCTTATGGCAGCTCCGCTACGTGGATGTAGATAGAAGCAGTTTACCGGAGTTCTCTATCCTTTGTGTAGAAAGCAGCTGTTTACTGGAGTTCTGTAGCATGGAATGAGGCATTCGCTATATGCAGGTTTTCTCTATGCTGAGTGTAGGAGACGGCGCTTATGGAAGCTCTGCTACCTGGATATAGAGAGAAGCGTTTTACCGGAGTTCCCTATCCTTGTTGTAGAGAGGAGCTGATTCCAGGAGTTCTATATCCTGGAATTAGGCATTCGCTGTATGTGGGTATTCTGTATGCTGAGTGTAGCACATGCAGCTTTCTGGAGTTCTGTCATCTAAGTGTAGAGAGATGCAGTTTCCAGTAGTTCTGTATGTTGAATGTAGAGAGAAGCTGTTTCCAAGAGTTCTGTAGTCTGAGAGTAGGCATACGCTGTATATGGGATTCCAGTAGCCTGAGTGTAGCCGATTCAGCTTATGGGAGTTCTGTAACCCTGAATTAGAAAGTTACATTTTAGCGAAGTTCTGTATCAGAGTGTAGGGAGAAGCTGTTTCCAAGAATTCTGCAGCGTATGAGCAGGTATTCGCTATATGCGGGTTTTCTGTATGCTGAGTGTAGCAGATGCAGCTTATGGAAGTTCTGTATCTTGAATGTAGTGAGACACAGTTTGCCAGAGTTCTGTATATGGGTGTAGAGAGAAACTGTTTCCAAGAGTTCTGTAGCCTGGCAAGAGGCATACGCAGTCATTGGGATTTCTGTATCCTGAGTGTGGGAGACGCCGCTTATGGGAGCTCCGCTACCTGGATATAGAGAGAAGCAGTTTACCAGAGTTCTCTATGCTTTGTGTAGAGAGCAGCTGTTTACTGGTGTTTTGTAGCCTGGAATGAGGCATTACATATATGCGGGTTTTCTGTATGCTGAGTGTAGGAGACACCGCTTGTGGGAGCTCTGCTACCTGGATATAGATAGAAGCAGTTTACTGGAGTTCTCTATGCTTTGTGTAGAAAGCAGCTGTTTACTGGATTTCTGTAGCCTGGAATGAGGCATTCGCTATATGCGGGTTTTCTCTATGCTGAGTGTAGGAGACGCCGCTTATGGGAGCTCTGCTACCTGGATAGAGAGAGAATCAATTTACCGGAATTCCTTATCCTTGTTGTAGAGCGGAGCTGTTTCCAGGAGTTCTGTGTCCTGGAATTAGGCATTCGCTATATGTGGGTATTCTGTATACTGCGTGTAGCAGATGCAGCATTCGGGAGTTCTAGACCCTAAGTGTAGAGAGATGCAGTTTCCAGTAGTTCTGTATGTTGAATGTAGAGAGAAGCTGTTTCCAAGAGTTCTGTAGTCTGAGAGTAGGCATACGCTGTATATGGGATTCCTGTAGCCTGAGTGTAGCCGACGCAGCTTATGGGAGATCTGTAACCTAGAATTAGAGAGACGCAGTTTACCGAAGTTCTGTATCAGAATGTAGGACAAGCTGTTTCCAAGAATTCTGTAGCCTATGTATTCGCTATACGCGGGTTTTCTGTATGCTGAATGTGGCAGATGCAGCTTATTGGAGTTCTGTATCGTGCATGTAGTTTGACACAGTTTGCCAGAGTTCTGTTTTTGGGTGTAGAGAGAAACTGTTTCTAGGAGTTCTGTAGCCTGGCATAAGGCATACGCAGTAATTGGGATTTCTATATCCTGAGTGTAGGAGACGCCGCTTATGGCAGCTCCGCTACCTGGATATAGATAGAAGCAGTGTACCGGAGTTCTCTATCCTTTGTGTAGAAAGCAGCTGTTTACTGGAGTTCTGTAGCATGGAATGAGGCATTCGCTATATGCGGGTATTCTGTATACTGCGTGTAGCAGATGCAGCATTCGGGAGTTCTATACCCTAAGTGTAGAGAGATGCAGTTTCCAGTAGTTCTGTATGTTGAATGTAGAGAGAAGCTGTTTCCAAGAGTTCTGTAGTCTGAGAGTAGGCATACGCTGTATATGGGATTCCTGTAGCCTGAGTGTAGCCGACGCAGCTTATGGGAGATCTGTAACCTAGAATTAGAGAGACGCAGTTTACCGAAGTTCTGTATCAGAATGTAGGGACAAGCTGTTTCCAAGAATTCTGTAGCCTATGGGCATGTATTCGCTATACGCGGGTTTTCTGTATGCTGAATGTGGCAGATGCAGCTTATTGGAGTTCTGTATCATGCTTGTAGTTCGACACAGTTTGCCAGAGTTCTGTTTTTGGGTGTAGAGAGAAACTGTTTCTAGGAGTTCTGTAGCCTGGCATAAGGCATACGCAGTAATTGGGATTTCTATATCCTGAGTGTAGGAGACGCCGCTTATGGCAGCTCCGCTACGTGGATGTAGATAGAAGCAGTTTACCGGAGTTCTCTATCCTTTGTGTAGAAAGCAGCTGTTTACTGGAGTTCTGTAGCATGGAATGAGGCATTCGCTATATGCAGGTTTTCTCTATGCTGAGTGTAGGAGACGGCGCTTATGGAAGCTCTGCTACCTGGATAGAGAGAGAAGCGTTTTACCGGAGTTCCCTATCCTTGTTGTAGAGAGGAGCTGATTCCAGGAGTTCTATATCCTGGAATTAGGCATTCGCTGTATGTGGGTATTCTGTATGCTGAGTGTAGCACATGCAGCTTTCTGGAGTTCTGTCATCTAAGTGTAGAGAGATGCAGTTTCCAGTAGTTCTGTATGTTGAATGTAGAGAGAAGCTGTTTCCAAGAGTTCTGTAGTCTGAGAGTAGGCATACGCTGTATATGGGATTCCAGTAGCCTGAGTGTAGCCGATTCAGCTTATGGGAGTTCTGTAACCCTGAATTAGAAAGTTACATTTTAGCGAAGTTCTGTATCAGAGTGTAGGGAGAAGCTGTTTCCAAGAATTCTGCAGCGTATGAGCAGGTATTCGCTATATGCGGGTTTTCTGTATGCTGAGTGTAGCAGATGCAGCTTATGGAAGTTCTGTATCTTGAATGTAGTGAGACACAGTTTGCCAGAGTTCTGTATATGGGTGTAGAGAGAAACTGTTTCCAAGAGTTCTGTAGCCTGGCAAGAGGCATACGCAGTCATTGGGATTTCTGTATCCTGAGTGTGGGAGACGCCGCTTATGGGAGCTCCGCTACCTGGATATAGAGAGAAGCAGTTTACCAGAGTTCTCTATGCTTTGTGTAGAGAGCAGCTGTTTACTGGTGTTTTGTAGCCTGGAATGAGGCATTACATATATGCGGGTTTTCTGTATGCTGAGTGTAGGAGACGCCGCTTATGGGAGCTCTGCTACCTGGATAGAGAGAGAATCAATTTACCGGAATTCCTTATCCTTGTTGTAGAGCGGAGCTGTTTCCAGGAGTTCTGTGTCCTGGAATTAGGCATTCGCTATATGTGGGTATTCTGTATACTGCGTGTAGCAGATGCAGCATTCGGGAGTTCTAGACCCTAAGTGTAGAGAGATGCAGTTTCCATTAGTTCTGTATGTTGAATGTAGAGAGAAGCTGTTTCCAAGTGTTCTGTAGTCTGAGAGTAGGCATACGCTGTATATGGGATTCCTGTAGCCTGAGTGCAGCCGACGCAGCTTATGGGAGATCTGTAACCTAGAATTAGACGCAGTTTACCGAAGTTCTGTATCAGAATGTAGGACAAGCTGTTTCCAAGAATTCTGTAGCCTATGGGCATGTATTCGCTATACGCGGGTTTTCTGTATGCTGAATGTGGCAGATGCAGCTTATTGGAGTTCTGTATCATGCTTGTAGTTCGACACAGTTTGCCAGAGTTCTGTTTTTGGGTGTAGAGAGAAACTGTTTCTAGGAGTTCTGTAGCCTGGCATAAGGCATACGCAGTAATTGGGATTTCTATATCCTGAGTGTAGGAGACGCCGCTTATGGCAGCTCCGCTACGTGGATATAGATAGAAGCAGTGTACCGGAGTTCTCTATCCTTTGTGTAGAAAGCAGCTGTTTACTGGAGTTCTGTAGCATGGAATGAGGCATTCGCTATATGCGGGTTTTCTCTATGCTGAGTGTAGCAGATGCAGCTTTTGGGAATTCTATACCCTAAGTGTAGAGAGATGCAGTTTCCAGTAGTTCTGTATGTTGAATGTAGAGAGAAGCTGTTTCCAAGAGTTCTGTAGTCTGAGAGTAGGCATACGCTCTATATGGGATTCCAGTAGCCTGAGTGTAGCCGATTCAGCTTATGGGAGTTCTGTAACCCTGAATTAGAAAGTTACATTTTAGCGAAGTTCTGTATCAGAGTGTAGGGAGAAGCTGTTTCCAAGAATTCTGCGGCGTATGAGCAGGTATTCGCTATATGCGGGTTTTCTGTATGCTGAGTGTGGCAGACGCAGCTTATGGAAGTTCTGTATCTTGAATGTAGTGAGACACAGTTTGCCAGAGTTCTGTATATGGGTGTAGAGAGAAACTGTTTCCAAGAGTTCTGTAGCCTGGCAAGAGGCATACGCAGTCATTGGGATTTCTGTATCCTGAGTGTGGGAGACGCCGCTTATGGGAGCTCCGCTACCTGGATATAGAGAGAAGCAGTTTACCAGAGTTCTCTATGCTTTGTGTAGAGAGCAGCTGTTTACTGGTGTTTTGTAGCCTGGAATGAGGCATTACATATATGCGGGTTTTCTGTATGCTGAGTGTAGGAGACACCGCTTGTGGGAGCTCTGCTACCTGGATATAGATAGAACCAGTTTACTGGAGTTCTCTATGCTTTGTGTAGAAAGCAGCTGTTTACTGGATTTCTGTAGCCTGGAATGAGGCATTCGCTATATGCGGGTTTTCTCTATGCTGAGTGTAGGAGACGCCGCTTATGGGAGCTCTGCTACCTGGATAGAGAGAGAATCAATTTACCGGAATTCCTTATCCTTGTTGTAGAGCGGAGCTGTTTCCAGGAGTTCTGTGTCCTGGAATTAGGCATTCGCTATATGTGGGTATTCTGTATACTGCGTGTAGCAGATGCAGCATTCGGGAGTTCTAGACCCTAAGTGTAGAGAGATGCAGTTTCCAGTAGTTCTGTATGTTGAATGTAGAGAGAAGCTGTTTCCAAGAGTTCTGTAGTCTGAGAGTAGGCATACGCTGTATATGGGATTCCTGTAGCCTGAGTGTAGCCGACGCAGCTTATGGGAGATCTGTAACCTAGAATTAGAGAGACGCAGTTTACCGAAGTTCTGTATCAGAATGTAGGACAAGCTGTTTCCAAGAATTCTGTAGCCTATGTATTCGCTATACGCGGGTTTTCTGTATGCTGAATGTGGCAGATGCAGCTTATTGGAGTTCTGTATCGTGCTTGTAGTTTGACACAGTTTGCCAGAGTTCTGTTTTTGGGTGTAGAGAGAAACTGTTTCTAGGAGTTCTGTAGCCAGGCATAAGGCATACGCAGTAATTGGGATTTCTATATCCTGAGTGTAGGAGACGCCGCTTATGGCAGCTCCGCTACCTGGATATAGATAGAAGCAGTGTACCGGAGTTCTCTATCCTTTGTGTAGAAAGCAGCTGTTTACTGGAGTTCTGTAGCATGGAATGAGGCATTCGCTATATGCAGGTTTTCTCTATGCTGAGTGTAGGAGACGCCGCTTGTGGGAGCTCTGCTACCTGGATATAGATAGAAGCAGTGTACTGGAGTTCTCTATGCTTTGTGTAGAAAGCAGCTGTTTACTGGATTTCTGTAGACTGGAATGAGGCATTCGCTATATGCGGGTTTTCTCTATGCTGAGTGTAGGTGACGGCGCTTCTGGGAGCTCTGCTACATGGATAGAGAGAGAATCAGTTTACCGGAGTTCCTTATCCTTGTTGTAGAGCGGAGCTTTTTCCAGGAGTTCTGTGTCCTGGATTTAGGCATTCGCTACATGTGGGTATTCTGTATACTGCGTGTAGCACATGCAGCATTCAGGAGTTGTATACCCTAAGTGTAGAGAGATGCAGTTTCCATTAGTTCTGTATGTTGAATGTAGAGAGAAGCTGTTTCCAAGACTTCTGTAGTCTGAGAGTAGGCATACGCTGTATATGGGATTCCTGTAGCCTGAGTGTAGCCGACGCAGCTTATGGGAGATCTGTAACCTAGAATTAGAGAGACGCAGTTTACCGAAGTTCTGTATCAGAATGTAGGGACAAGCTGTTTCCAAGAATTCTGTAGCCTATGGGCATGTATTCGCTATACGCGGGTTTTCTGTATGCTGAATGTGGCAGATGCAGCTTATTGGAGTTCTGTATCATGCTTGTAGTTCGACACAGTTTGCCAGAGTTCTGTTTTTGGGTGTAGAGAGAAACTGTTTCTAGGAGTTCTGTAGCCTGGCATAAGGCATACGCAGTAATTGGGATTTCTATATCCTGAGTGTAGGAGACGCCGCTTATGGCAGCTCCGCTACGTGGATGTAGATAGAAGCAGTGTACCGGAGTTCTCTATCCTTTGTGTAGAAAGCAGCTGTTTACTGGAGTTCTGTAGCATGGAATGAGGCATTCGCTATATGCGGGTTTTCTCTATGCTGAGTGTAGCAGATGCAGCTTTTGGGAATTCTATACCCTAAGTGTAGAGAGATGCAGTTTCCAGTAGTTCTGTATGTTGAATGTAGAGAGAAGCTGTTTCCAAGAGTTCTGTAGTCTGAGAGTAGGCATACGCTCTATATGGGATTCCAGTAGCCTGAGTGTAGCCGATTCAGCTTATGGGAGTTCTGTAACCCTGAATTAGAAAGTTACATTTTAGCGAAGTTCTGTATCAGAGTGTAGGGAGAAGCTGTTTCCAAGAATTCTGCGGCGTATGAGCAGGTATTCGCTATATGCGGGTTTTCTGTATGCTGAGTGTGGCAGACGCAGCTTATGGAAGTTCTGTATCTTGAATGTAGTGAGACACAGTTTGCCAGAGTTCTGTATATGGGTGTAGAGAGAAACTGTTTCCAAGAGTTCTGTAGCCTGGCAAGAGGCATACGCAGTCATTGGGATTTCTGTATCCTGAGTGTGGGAGACGCCGCTTATGGGAGCTCCGCTACCTGGATATAGAGAGAAGCAGTTTACCAGAGTTCTCTATGCTTTGTGTAGAGAGCAGCTGTTTACTGGTGTTTTGTAGCCTGGAATGAGGCATTACATATATGCGGGTTTTCTGTATGCTGAGTGTAGGAGACACCGCTTGTGGGAGCTCTGCTACCTGGATATAGATAGAACCAGTTTACTGGAGTTCTCTATGCTTTGTGTAGAAAGCAGCTGTTTACTGGATTTCTGTAGCCTGGAATGAGGCATTCGCTATATGCGGGTTTTCTCTATGCTGAGTGTAGGTGACGGCGCTTCTGGGAGCTCTGCTACCTGGATAGAGAGAGAATCAGTTTACCGGAGTTCCTTATCCTTGTTGTAGAGCGGAGCTGTTTCCAGGAGTTCTGTGTCCTGGAATTAGGCATTCGCTATATGTGGGTATTCTGTATACTGCGTGTAGCAGATGCAGCATTCGGGAGTTCTATACCCTAAGTGTAGAGAGATGCAGTTTCCAGTAGTTCTGTATGTTGAATGTAGAGAGAAGCTGTTTCCAAGAGTTCTGTAGTCTGAGAGTAGGCATACGCTGTATATGGGATTCCTGTAGCCTGAGTGTAGCCGACGCAGCTTATGGGAGATCTGTAACCTAGAATTAGAGAGACGCAGTTTACCGAAGTTCTGTATCAGAATGTAGGGACAAGCTGTTTCCAAGAATTCTGTAGCCTATGGGCATGTATTCGCTATACGCGGGTTTTCTGTATGCTGAATGTGGCAGATGCAGCTTATTGGAGTTCTGTATCGTGCTTGTAGTTCGACACAGTTTGCCAGAGTTCTGTTTTTGGGTGTAGAGAGAAACTGTTTCTAGGAGTTCTGTAGCCTGGCATAAGGCATACGCAGTAATTGGGATTTCTATATCCTGAGTGTAGGAGACGCCGCTTATGGCAGCTCCGCTACGTGGATGTAGATAGAAGCAGTTTACCAGAGTTCTCTATCCTTTGTGTAGAAAGCAGCTGTTTACTGGAGTTCTGTAGCATGGAATGAGGCATTCGCTTTATGCAGGTTTTCTCTATGCTGAGTGTAGGAGACGGCGCTTATGGAAGCTCTGCTACCTGGATAGAGAGAGAAGCGTTTTACCGGAGTTCCCTATCCTTGTTGTAGAGAGGAGCTGATTCCAGGAGTTCTATATCCTGGAATTAGGCATTCGCTGTATGTGGGTATTCTGTATGCTGAGTGTAGCACATGCAGCTTTCTGGAGTTCTGTCATCTAAGTGTAGAGAGATGCAGTTTCCAGTAGTTCTGTATGTTGAATGTAGAGAGAAGCTGTTTCCAAGAGTTCTGTAGTCTGAGAGTAGGCATACGCTGTATATGGGATTCCAGTAGCCTGAGTGTAGCCGATTCAGCTTATGGGAGTTCTGTAACCCTGAATTAGAAAGTTACATTTTAGCGAAGTTCTGTATCAGAGTGTAGGGAGAAGCTGTTTCCAAGAATTCTGCAGCGTATGAGCAGGTATTCGCTATATGCGGGTTTTCTGTATGCTGAGTGTAGCAGATGCAGCTTATGGAAGTTCTGTATCTTGAATGTAGTGAGACACAGTTTGCCAGAGTTCTGTATATGGGTGTAGAGAGAAACTGTTTCCAAGAGTTCTGTAGCCTGGCAAGAGGCATACGCAGTCATTGGGATTTCTGTATCCTGAGTGTGGGAGACGCCGCTTATGGGAGCTCCGCTACCTGGATATAGAGAGAAGCAGTTTACCAGAGTTCTCTATGCTTTGTGTAGAGAGCAGCTGTTTACTGGTGTTTTGTAGCCTGGAATGAGGCATTACATATATGCGGGTTTTCTGTATGCTGAGTGTAGGAGACACCGCTTGTGGGAGCTCTGCTACCTGGATATAGATAGAAGCAGTTTACTGGAGTTCTCTATGCTTTGTGTAGAAAGCAGCTGTTTACTGGATTTCTGTAGCCTGGAATGAGGCATTCGCTATATGCGGGTTTTCTCTATGCTGAGTGTAGGAGACGCCGCTTATGGGAGCTCTGCTACCTGGATAGAGAGAGAATCAATTTACCGGAATTCCTTATCCTTGTTGTAGAGCGGAGCTGTTTCCAGGAGTTCTGTGTCCTGGAATTAGGCATTCGCTATATGTGGGTATTCTGTATACTGCGTGTAGCAGATGCAGCATTCGGGAGTTCTAGACCCTAAGTGTAGAGAGATGCAGTTTCCATTAGTTCTGTATGTTGAATGTAGAGAGAAGCTGTTTCCAAGAGTTCTGTAGTCTGAGAGTAGGCATACGCTGTATATGGGATTCCTGTAGCCTGAGTGTAGCCGACGCAGCTTATGGGAGATCTGTAACCTAGAATTAGAGAGACGCAGTTTACCGAAGTTCTGTATCAGAATGTAGGACAAGCTGTTTCCAAGAATTCTGTAGCCTATGTATTCGCTATACGCGGGTTTTCTGTATGCTGAATGTGGCAGATGCAGCTTATTGGAGTTCTGTATCGTGCTTGTAGTTTGACACAGTTTGCCAGAGTTCTGTTTTTGGGTGTAGAGAGAAACTGTTTCTAGGAGTTCTGTAGCCTGGCATAAGGCATACGCAGTAATTGGGATTTCTATATCCTGAGTGTAGGAGACGCCGCTTATGGCAGCTCCGCTACCTGGATATAGATAGAAGCAGTGTACCGGAGTTCTCTATCCTTTGTGTAGAAAGCAGCTGTTTACTGGAGTTCTGTAGCATGGAATGAGGCATTCGCTATATGCGGGTATTCTGTATACTGCGTGTAGCAGATGCAGCATTCGGGAGTTCTATACCCTAAGTGTAGAGAGATGCAGTTTCCAGTAGTTCTGTATGTTGAATGTAGAGAGAAGCTGTTTCCAAGAGTTCTGTAGTCTGAGAGTAGGCATACGCTGTATATGGGATTCCTGTAGCCTGAGTGTAGCCGACGCAGCTTATGGGAGATCTGTAACCTAGAATTAGAGAGACGCAGTTTACCGAAGTTCTGTATCAGAATGTAGGGACAAGCTGTTTCCAAGAATTCTGTAGCCTATGGGCATGTATTCGCTATACGCGGGTTTTCTGTATGCTGAATGTGGCAGATGCAGCTTATTGGAGTTCTGTATCATGCTTGTAGTTCGACACAGTTTGCCAGAGTTCTGTTTTTGGGTGTAGAGAGAAACTGTTTCTAGGAGTTCTGTAGCCTGGCATAAGGCATACGCAGTAATTGGGATTTCTATATCCTGAGTGTAGGAGACGCCGCTTATGGCAGCTCCGCTACGTGGATGTAGATAGAAGCAGTTTACCGGAGTTCTCTATCCTTTGTGTAGAAAGCAGCTGTTTACTGGAGTTCTGTAGCATGGAATGAGGCATTCGCTATATGCAGGTTTTCTCTATGCTGAGTGTAGGAGACGGCGCTTATGGAAGCTCTGCTACCTGGATATAGAGAGAAGCGTTTTACCGGAGTTCCCTATCCTTGTTGTAGAGAGGAGCTGATTCCAGGAGTTCTATATCCTGGAATTAGGCATTCGCTGTATGTGGGTATTCTGTATGCTGAGTGTAGCACATGCAGCTTTCTGGAGTTCTGTCATCTAAGTGTAGAGAGATGCAGTTTCCAGTAGTTCTGTATGTTGAATGTAGAGAGAAGCTGTTTCCAAGAGTTCTGTAGTCTGAGAGTAGGCATACGCTGTATATGGGATTCCAGTAGCCTGAGTGTAGCCGATTCAGCTTATGGGAGTTCTGTAACCCTGAATTAGAAAGTTACATTTTAGCGAAGTTCTGTATCAGAGTGTAGGGAGAAGCTGTTTCCAAGAATTCTGCAGCGTATGAGCAGGTATTCGCTATATGCGGGTTTTCTGTATGCTGAGTGTAGCAGATGCAGCTTATGGAAGTTCTGTATCTTGAATGTAGTGAGACACAGTTTGCCAGAGTTCTGTATATGGGTGTAGAGAGAAACTGTTTCCAAGAGTTCTGTAGCCTGGCAAGAGGCATACGCAGTCATTGGGATTTCTGTATCCTGAGTGTGGGAGACGCCGCTTATGGGAGCTCCGCTACCTGGATATAGAGAGAAGCAGTTTACCAGAGTTCTCTATGCTTTGTGTAGAGAGCAGCTGTTTACTGGTGTTTTGTAGCCTGGAATGAGGCATTACATATATGCGGGTTTTCTGTATGCTGAGTGTAGGAGACGCCGCTTATGGGAGCTCTGCTACCTGGATAGAGAGAGAATCAATTTACCGGAATTCTTTATCCTTGTTGTAGAGCGGAGCTGTTTCCAGGAGTTCTGTGTCCTGGAATTAGGCATTCGCTATATGTGGGTATTCTGTATACTGCGTGTAGCAGATGCAGCATTCGGGAGTTCTAGACCCTAAGTGTAGAGAGATGCAGTTTCCATTAGTTCTGTATGTTGAATGTAGAGAGAAGCTGTTTCCAAGTGTTCTGTAGTCTGAGAGTAGGCATACGCTGTATATGGGATTCCTGTAGCCTGAGTGCAGCCGACGCAGCTTATGGGAGATCTGTAACCTAGAATTAGACGCAGTTTACCGAAGTTCTGTATCAGAATGTAGGACAAGCTGTTTCCAAGAATTCTGTAGCCTATGGGCATGTATTCGCTATACGCGGGTTTTCTGTATGCTGAATGTGGCAGATGCAGCTTATTGGAGTTCTGTATCATGCTTGTAGTTCGACACAGTTTGCCAGAGTTCTGTTTTTGGGTGTAGAGAGAAACTGTTTCTAGGAGTTCTGTAGCCTGGCATAAGGCATACGCAGTAATTGGGATTTCTATATCCTGAGTGTAGGAGACGCCGCTTATGGCAGCTCCGCTACGTGGATATAGATAGAAGCAGTGTACCGGAGTTCTCTATCCTTTGTGTAGAAAGCAGCTGTTTACTGGAGTTCTGTAGCATGGAATGAGGCATTCGCTATATGCGGGTTTTCTCTATGCTGAGTGTAGCAGATGCAGCTTTTGGGAATTCTATACCCTAAGTGTAGAGAGATGCAGTTTCCAGTAGTTCTGTATGTTGAATGTAGAGAGAAGCTGTTTCCAAGAGTTCTGTAGTCTGAGAGTAGGCATACGCTCTATATGGGATTCCAGTAGCCTGAGTGTAGCCGATTCAGCTTATGGGAGTTCTGTAACCCTGAATTAGAAAGTTACATTTTAGCGAAGTTCTGTATCAGAGTGTAGGGAGAAGCTGTTTCCAAGAATTCTGCGGCGTATGAGCAGGTATTCGCTATATGCGGGTTTTCTGTATGCTGAGTGTGGCAGACGCAGCTTATGGAAGTTCTGTATCTTGAATGTAGTGAGACACAGTTTGCCAGAGTTCTGTATATGGGTGTAGAGAGAAACTGTTTCCAAGAGTTCTGTAGCCTGGCAAGAGGCATACGCAGTCATTGGGATTTCTGTATCCTGAGTGTGGGAGACGCCGCTTATGGGAGCTCCGCTACCTGGATATAGAGAGAAGCAGTTTACCAGAGTTCTCTATGCTTTGTGTAGAGAGCAGCTGTTTACTGGTGTTTTGTAGCCTGGAATGAGGCATTACATATATGCGGGTTTTCTGTATGCTGAGTGTAGGAGACACCGCTTGTGGGAGCTCTGCTACCTGGATATAGATAGAAGCAGTTTACTGGAGTTCTCTATGCTTTGTGTAGAAAGCAGCTGTTTACTGGATTTCTGTAGCCTGGAATGAGGCATTCGCTATATGCGGGTTTTCTCTATGCTGAGTGTAGGAGACGCCGCTTATGGGAGCTCTGCTACCTGGATAGAGAGAGAATCAATTTACCGGAATTCCTTATCCTTGTTGTAGAGCGGAGCTGTTTCCAGGAGTTCTGTGTCCTGGAATTAGGCATTCGCTATATGTGGGTATTCTGTATACTGCGTGTAGCAGATGCAGCATTCGGGAGTTCTAGACCCTAAGTGTAGAGAGATGCAGTTTCCAGTAGTTCTGTATGTTGAATGTAGAGAGAAGCTGTTTCCAAGAGTTCTGTAGTCTGAGAGTAGGCATACGCTGTATATGGGATTCCTGTAGCCTGAGTGTAGCCGACGCAGCTTATGGGAGATCTGTAACCTAGAATTAGAGAGACGCAGTTTACCGAAGTTCTGTATCAGAATGTAGGACAAGCTGTTTCCAAGAATTCTGTAGCCTATGTATTCGCTATACGCGGGTTTTCTGTATGCTGAATGTGGCAGATGCAGCTTATTGGAGTTCTGTATCGTGCTTGTAGTTTGACACAGTTTGCCAGAGTTCTGTTTTTGGGTGTAGAGAGAAACTGTTTCTAGGAGTTCTGTAGCCAGGCATAAGGCATACGCAGTAATTGGGATTTCTATATCCTGAGTGTAGGAGACGCCGCTTATGGGAGCTCCGCTACCTGGATATAGATAGAAGCAGTGTACCGGAGTTCTCTATCCTTTGTGTAGAAAGCAGCTGTTTACTGGAGTTCTGTAGCATGGAATGAGGCATTCGCTATATGCAGGTTTTCTCTATGCTGAGTGTAGGAGACGCCGCTTGTGGGAGCTCTGCTACCTGGATATAGATAGAAGCAGTGTACTGGAGTTCTCTATGCTTTGTGTAGAAAGCAGCTGTTTACTGGATTTCTGTAGACTGGAATGAGGCATTCGCTATATGCGGGTTTTCTCTATGCTGAGTGTAGGTGACGGCGCTTCTGGGAGCTCTGCTACCTGGATAGAGAGAGAATCAGTTTACCGGAGTTCCTTATCCTTGTTGTAGAGCGGAGCTTTTTCCAGGAGTTCTGTGTCCTGGATTTAGGCATTCGCTACATGTGGGTATTCTGTATACTGCGTGTAGCACATGCAGCATTCAGGAGTTGTATACCCTAAGTGTAGAGAGATGCAGTTTCCATTAGTTCTGTATGTTGAATGTAGAGAGAAGCTGTTTCCAAGACTTCTGTAGTCTGAGAGTAGGCATACGCTGTATATGGGATTCCTGTAGCCTGAGTGTAGCCGACGCAGCTTATGGGAGATCTGTAACCTAGAATTAGAGAGACGCAGTTTACCGAAGTTCTGTATCAGAATGTAGGGACAAGCTGTTTCCAAGAATTCTGTAGCCTATGGGCATGTATTCGCTATACGCGGGTTTTCTGTATGCTGAATGTGGCAGATGCAGCTTATTGGAGTTCTGTATCATGCTTGTAGTTCGACACAGTTTGCCAGAGTTCTGTTTTTGGGTGTAGAGAGAAACTGTTTCTAGGAGTTCTGTAGCCTGGCATAAGGCATACGCAGTAATTGGGATTTCTATATCCTGAGTGTAGGAGACGCCGCTTATGGCAGCTCCGCTACGTGGATGTAGATAGAAGCAGTGTACCGGAGTTCTCTATCCTTTGTGTAGAAAGCAGCTGTTTACTGGAGTTCTGTAGCATGGAATGAGGCATTCGCTATATGCGGGTTTTCTCTATGCTGAGTGTAGCAGATGCAGCTTTTGGGAATTCTATACCCTAAGTGTAGAGAGATGCAGTTTCCAGTAGTTCTGTATGTTGAATGTAGAGAGAAGCTGTTTCCAAGAGTTCTGTAGTCTGAGAGTAGGCATACGCTCTATATGGGATTCCAGTAGCCTGAGTGTAGCCGATTCAGCTTATGGGAGTTCTGTAACCCTGAATTAGAAAGTTACATTTTAGCGAAGTTCTGTATCAGAGTGTAGGGAGAAGCTGTTTCCAAGAATTCTGCGGCGTATGAGCAGGTATTCGCTATATGCGGGTTTTCTGTATGCTGAGTGTGGCAGACGCAGCTTATGGAAGTTCTGTATCTTGAATGTAGTGAGACACAGTTTGCCAGAGTTCTGTATATGGGTGTAGAGAGAAACTGTTTCCAAGAGTTCTGTAGCCTGGCAAGAGGCATACGCAGTCATTGGGATTTCTGTATCCTGAGTGTGGGAGACGCCGCTTATGGGAGCTCCGCTACCTGGATATAGAGAGAAGCAGTTTACCAGAGTTCTCTATGCTTTGTGTAGAGAGCAGCTGTTTACTGGTGTTTTGTAGCCTGGAATGAGGCATTACATATATGCGGGTTTTCTGTATGCTGAGTGTAGGAGACACCGCTTGTGGGAGCTCTGCTACCTGGATATAGATAGAACCAGTTTACTGGAGTTCTCTATGCTTTGTGTAGAAAGCAGCTGTTTACTGGATTTCTGTAGCCTGGAATGAGGCATTCGCTATATGCGGGTTTTCTCTATGCTGAGTGTAGGTGACGGCGCTTCTGGGAGCTCTGCTACCTGGATAGAGAGAGAATCAGTTTACCGGAGTTCCTTATCCTTGTTGTAGAGCGGAGCTGTTTCCAGGAGTTCTGTGTCCTGGAATTAGGCATTCGCTATATGTGGGTATTCTGTATACTGCGTGTAGCAGATGCAGCATTCGGGAGTTCTATACCCTAAGTGTAGAGAGATGCAGTTTCCAGTAGTTCTGTATGTTGAATGTAGAGAGAAGCTGTTTCCAAGAGTTCTGTAGTCTGAGAGTAGGCATACGCTGTATATGGGATTCCTGTAGCCTGAGTGTAGCCGACGCAGCTTATGGGAGATCTGTAACCTAGAATTAGAGAGACGCAGTTTACCGAAGTTCTGTATCAGAATGTAGGGACAAGCTGTTTCCAAGAATTCTGTAGCCTATGGGCATGTATTCGCTATACGCGGGTTTTCTGTATGCTGAATGTGGCAGATGCAGCTTATTGGAGTTCTGTATCGTGCTTGTAGTTCGACACAGTTTGCCAGAGTTCTGTTTTTGGGTGTAGAGAGAAACTGTTTCTAGGAGTTCTGTAGCCTGGCATAAGGCATACGCAGTAATTGGGATTTCTATATCCTGAGTGTAGGAGACGCCGCTTATGGCAGCTCCGCTACCTGGATATAGATAGAAGCAGTGTACCGGAGTTCTCTATCCTTTGTGTAGAAAGCAGCTGTTTACTGGAGTTCTGTAGCATGGAATGAGGCATTCGCTATATGCAGGTTTTCTCTATGCTGAGTGTAGGAGACGCCGCTTGTGGGAGCTCTGCTACCTGGATATAGATAGAAGCAGTTTACTGGAGTTCTCTATGCTTTGTGTAGAAAGCAGCTGTTTACTGGATTTCTGTAGACTGGAATGAGGCATTCGCTATATGCGTGTTTTCTCTATGCTGAGTTAGGTGACGGCGCTTCTGGGAGCTCTGCTACCTGGATAGAGAGAGAATCAGTTTACCGGAGTTCCTTATCCTTGTTGTAGAGCGGAGCTGTTTCCAGGAGTTCTGTGTCCTGGATTTAGGCATTCGCTACATGTGGGTATTCTGTATACTGCGTGTAGCACATGCAGCATTCAGGAGTTGTATACCCTAAGTGTAGAGAGATGCAGTTTCCATTAGTTCTGTATGTTGAATGTAGAGAGAAGCTGTTTCCAAGACTTCTGTAGTCTGAGAGTAGGCATACGCTGTATATGGGATTCCTGTAGCCTGAGTGTAGCCGACGCAGCTTATGGGAGATCTGTAACCTAGAATTAGAGAGACGCAGTTTACCGAAGTTCTGTATCAGAATGTAGGACAAGCTGTTTCCAAGAATTCTGTAGCCTATGTATTCGCTATACGCGGGTTTTCTGTATGCTGAATGTGGCAGATGCAGCTTATTGGAGTTCTGTATCGTGCTTGTAGTTTGACACAGTTTGCCAGAGTTCTGTTTTTGGGTGTAGAGAGAAACTGTTTCTAGGAGTTCTGTAGCCTGGCATAAGGCATACGCAGTAATTGGGATTTCTATATCCTGAGTGTAGGAGACGCCGCTTATGGCAGCTCCGCTACCTGGATATAGATAGAAGCAGTGTACCGGAGTTCTCTATCCTTTGTGTAGAAAGCAGCTGTTTACTGGAGTTCTGTAGCATGGAATGAGGCATTCGCTATATGCGGGTATTCTGTATACTGCGTGTAGCAGATGCAGCATTCGGGAGTTCTATACCCTAAGTGTAGAGAGATGCAGTTTCCAGTAGTTCTGTATGTTGAATGTAGAGAGAAGCTGTTTCCAAGAGTTCTGTAGTCTGAGAGTAGGCATACGCTGTATATGGGATTCCTGTAGCCTGAGTGTAGCCGACGCAGCTTATGGGAGATCTGTAACCTAGAATTAGAGAGACGCAGTTTACCGAAGTTCTGTATCAGAATGTAGGGACAAGCTGTTTCCAAGAATTCTGTAGCCTATGGGCATGTATTCGCTATACGCGGGTTTTCTGTATGCTGAATGTGGCAGATGCAGCTTATTGGAGTTCTGTATCATGCTTGTAGTTCGACACAGTTTGCCAGAGTTCTGTTTTTGGGTGTAGAGAGAAACTGTTTCTAGGAGTTCTGTAGCCTGGCATAAGGCATACGCAGTAATTGGGATTTCTATATCCTGAGTGTAGGAGACGCCGCTTATGGCAGCTCCGCTACGTGGATGTAGATAGAAGCAGTTTACCGGAGTTCTCTATCCTTTGTGTAGAAAGCAGCTGTTTACTGGAGTTCTGTAGCATGGAATGAGGCATTCGCTATATGCAGGTTTTCTCTATGCTGAGTGTAGGAGACGGCGCTTATGGAAGCTCTGCTACCTGGATATAGAGAGAAGCGTTTTACCGGAGTTCCCTATCCTTGTTGTAGAGAGGAGCTGATTCCAGGAGTTCTATATCCTGGAATTAGGCATTCGCTGTATGTGGGTATTCTGTATGCTGAGTGTAGCACATGCAGCTTTCTGGAGTTCTGTCATCTAAGTGTAGAGAGATGCAGTTTCCAGTAGTTCTGTATGTTGAATGTAGAGAGAAGCTGTTTCCAAGAGTTCTGTAGTCTGAGAGTAGGCATACGCTGTATATGGGATTCCAGTAGCCTGAGTGTAGCCGATTCAGCTTATGGGAGTTCTGTAACCCTGAATTAGAAAGTTACATTTTAGCGAAGTTCTGTATCAGAGTGTAGGGAGAAGCTGTTTCCAAGAATTCTGCAGCGTATGAGCAGGTATTCGCTATATGCGGGTTTTCTGTATGCTGAGTGTAGCAGATGCAGCTTATGGAAGTTCTGTATCTTGAATGTAGTGAGACACAGTTTGCCAGAGTTCTGTATATGGGTGTAGAGAGAAACTGTTTCCAAGAGTTCTGTAGCCTGGCAAGAGGCATACGCAGTCATTGGGATTTCTGTATCCTGAGTGTGGGAGACGCCGCTTATGGGAGCTCCGCTACCTGGATATAGAGAGAAGCAGTTTACCAGAGTTCTCTATGCTTTGTGTAGAGAGCAGCTGTTTACTGGTGTTTTGTAGCCTGGAATGAGGCATTACATATATGCGGGTTTTCTGTATGCTGAGTGTAGGAGACGCCGCTTATGGGAGCTCTGCTACCTGGATAGAGAGAGAATCAATTTACCGGAATTCTTTATCCTTGTTGTAGAGCGGAGCTGTTTCCAGGAGTTCTGTGTCCTGGAATTAGGCATTCGCTATATGTGGGTATTCTGTATACTGCGTGTAGCAGATGCAGCATTCGGGAGTTCTAGACCCTAAGTGTAGAGAGATGCAGTTTCCATTAGTTCTGTATGTTGAATGTAGAGAGAAGCTGTTTCCAAGTGTTCTGTAGTCTGAGAGTAGGCATACGCTGTATATGGGATTCCTGTAGCCTGAGTGCAGCCGACGCAGCTTATGGGAGATCTGTAACCTAGAATTAGACGCAGTTTACCGAAGTTCTGTATCAGAATGTAGGACAAGCTGTTTCCAAGAATTCTGTAGCCTATGGGCATGTATTCGCTATACGCGGGTTTTCTGTATGCTGAATGTGGCAGATGCAGCTTATTGGAGTTCTGTATCATGCTTGTAGTTCGACACAGTTTGCCAGAGTTCTGTTTTTGGGTGTAGAGAGAAACTGTTTCTAGGAGTTCTGTAGCCTGGCATAAGGCATACGCAGTAATTGGGATTTCTATATCCTGAGTGTAGGAGACGCCGCTTATGGCAGCTCCGCTACGTGGATATAGATAGAAGCAGTGTACCGGAGTTCTCTATCCTTTGTGTAGAAAGCAGCTGTTTACTGGAGTTCTGTAGCATGGAATGAGGCATTCGCTATATGCGGGTTTTCTCTATGCTGAGTGTAGCAGATGCAGCTTTTGGGAATTCTATACCCTAAGTGTAGAGAGATGCAGTTTCCAGTAGTTCTGTATGTTGAATGTAGAGAGAAGCTGTTTCCAAGAGTTCTGTAGTCTGAGAGTAGGCATACGCTCTATATGGGATTCCAGTAGCCTGAGTGTAGCCGATTCAGCTTATGGGAGTTCTGTAACCCTGAATTAGAAAGTTACATTTTAGCGAAGTTCTGTATCAGAGTGTAGGGAGAAGCTGTTTCCAAGAATTCTGCGGCGTATGAGCAGGTATTCGCTATATGCGGGTTTTCTGTATGCTGAGTGTGGCAGACGCAGCTTATGGAAGTTCTGTATCTTGAATGTAGTGAGACACAGTTTGCCAGAGTTCTGTATATGGGTGTAGAGAGAAACTGTTTCCAAGAGTTCTGTAGCCTGGCAAGAGGCATACGCAGTCATTGGGATTTCTGTATCCTGAGTGTGGGAGACGCCGCTTATGGGAGCTCCGCTACCTGGATATAGAGAGAAGCAGTTTACCAGAGTTCTCTATGCTTTGTGTAGAGAGCAGCTGTTTACTGGTGTTTTGTAGCCTGGAATGAGGCATTACATATATGCGGGTTTTCTGTATGCTGAGTGTAGGAGACACCGCTTGTGGGAGCTCTGCTACCTGGATATAGATAGAAGCAGTTTACTGGAGTTCTCTATGCTTTGTGTAGAAAGCAGCTGTTTACTGGATTTCTGTAGCCTGGAATGAGGCATTCGCTATATGCGGGTTTTCTCTATGCTGAGTGTAGGAGACGCCGCTTATGGGAGCTCTGCTACCTGGATAGAGAGAGAATCAATTTACCGGAATTCCTTATCCTTGTTGTAGAGCGGAGCTGTTTCCAGGAGTTCTGTGTCCTGGAATTAGGCATTCGCTATATGTGGGTATTCTGTATACTGCGTGTAGCAGATGCAGCATTCGGGAGTTCTAGACCCTAAGTGTAGAGAGATGCAGTTTCCAGTAGTTCTGTATGTTGAATGTAGAGAGAAGCTGTTTCCAAGAGTTCTGTAGTCTGAGAGTAGGCATACGCTGTATATGGGATTCCTGTAGCCTGAGTGTAGCCGACGCAGCTTATGGGAGATCTGTAACCTAGAATTAGAGAGACGCAGTTTACCGAAGTTCTGTATCAGAATGTAGGACAAGCTGTTTCCAAGAATTCTGTAGCCTATGTATTCGCTATACGCGGGTTTTCTGTATGCTGAATGTGGCAGATGCAGCTTATTGGAGTTCTGTATCGTGCTTGTAGTTTGACACAGTTTGCCAGAGTTCTGTTTTTGGGTGTAGAGAGAAACTGTTTCTAGGAGTTCTGTAGCCAGGCATAAGGCATACGCAGTAATTGGGATTTCTATATCCTGAGTGTAGGAGACGCCGCTTATGGGAGCTCCGCTACCTGGATATAGATAGAAGCAGTGTACCGGAGTTCTCTATCCTTTGTGTAGAAAGCAGCTGTTTACTGGAGTTCTGTAGCATGGAATGAGGCATTCGCTATATGCAGGTTTTCTCTATGCTGAGTGTAGGAGACGCCGCTTGTGGGAGCTCTGCTACCTGGATATAGATAGAAGCAGTGTACTGGAGTTCTCTATGCTTTGTGTAGAAAGCAGCTGTTTACTGGATTTCTGTAGACTGGAATGAGGCATTCGCTATATGCGGGTTTTCTCTATGCTGAGTGTAGGTGACGGCGCTTCTGGGAGCTCTGCTACCTGGATAGAGAGAGAATCAGTTTACCGGAGTTCCTTATCCTTGTTGTAGAGCGGAGCTTTTTCCAGGAGTTCTGTGTCCTGGATTTAGGCATTCGCTACATGTGGGTATTCTGTATACTGCGTGTAGCACATGCAGCATTCAGGAGTTGTATACCCTAAGTGTAGAGAGATGCAGTTTCCATTAGTTCTGTATGTTGAATGTAGAGAGAAGCTGTTTCCAAGACTTCTGTAGTCTGAGAGTAGGCATACGCTGTATATGGGATTCCTGTAGCCTGAGTGTAGCCGACGCAGCTTATGGGAGATCTGTAACCTAGAATTAGAGAGACGCAGTTTACCGAAGTTCTGTATCAGAATGTAGGGACAAGCTGTTTCCAAGAATTCTGTAGCCTATGGGCATGTATTCGCTATACGCGGGTTTTCTGTATGCTGAATGTGGCAGATGCAGCTTATTGGAGTTCTGTATCATGCTTGTAGTTCGACACAGTTTGCCAGAGTTCTGTTTTTGGGTGTAGAGAGAAACTGTTTCTAGGAGTTCTGTAGCCTGGCATAAGGCATACGCAGTAATTGGGATTTCTATATCCTGAGTGTAGGAGACGCCGCTTATGGCAGCTCCGCTACGTGGATGTAGATAGAAGCAGTGTACCGGAGTTCTCTATCCTTTGTGTAGAAAGCAGCTGTTTACTGGAGTTCTGTAGCATGGAATGAGGCATTCGCTATATGCGGGTTTTCTCTATGCTGAGTGTAGCAGATGCAGCTTTTGGGAATTCTATACCCTAAGTGTAGAGAGATGCAGTTTCCAGTAGTTCTGTATGTTGAATGTAGAGAGAAGCTGTTTCCAAGAGTTCTGTAGTCTGAGAGTAGGCATACGCTCTATATGGGATTCCAGTAGCCTGAGTGTAGCCGATTCAGCTTATGGGAGTTCTGTAACCCTGAATTAGAAAGTTACATTTTAGCGAAGTTCTGTATCAGAGTGTAGGGAGAAGCTGTTTCCAAGAATTCTGCGGCGTATGAGCAGGTATTCGCTATATGCGGGTTTTCTGTATGCTGAGTGTGGCAGACGCAGCTTATGGAAGTTCTGTATCTTGAATGTAGTGAGACACAGTTTGCCAGAGTTCTGTATATGGGTGTAGAGAGAAACTGTTTCCAAGAGTTCTGTAGCCTGGCAAGAGGCATACGCAGTCATTGGGATTTCTGTATCCTGAGTGTGGGAGACGCCGCTTATGGGAGCTCCGCTACCTGGATATAGAGAGAAGCAGTTTACCAGAGTTCTCTATGCTTTGTGTAGAGAGCAGCTGTTTACTGGTGTTTTGTAGCCTGGAATGAGGCATTACATATATGCGGGTTTTCTGTATGCTGAGTGTAGGAGACACCGCTTGTGGGAGCTCTGCTACCTGGATATAGATAGAACCAGTTTACTGGAGTTCTCTATGCTTTGTGTAGAAAGCAGCTGTTTACTGGATTTCTGTAGCCTGGAATGAGGCATTCGCTATATGCGGGTTTTCTCTATGCTGAGTGTAGGTGACGGCGCTTCTGGGAGCTCTGCTACCTGGATAGAGAGAGAATCAGTTTACCGGAGTTCCTTATCCTTGTTGTAGAGCGGAGCTGTTTCCAGGAGTTCTGTGTCCTGGAATTAGGCATTCGCTATATGTGGGTATTCTGTATACTGCGTGTAGCAGATGCAGCATTCGGGAGTTCTATACCCTAAGTGTAGAGAGATGCAGTTTCCAGTAGTTCTGTATGTTGAATGTAGAGAGAAGCTGTTTCCAAGAGTTCTGTAGTCTGAGAGTAGGCATACGCTGTATATGGGATTCCTGTAGCCTGAGTGTAGCCGACGCAGCTTATGGGAGATCTGTAACCTAGAATTAGAGAGACGCAGTTTACCGAAGTTCTGTATCAGAATGTAGGGACAAGCTGTTTCCAAGAATTCTGTAGCCTATGGGCATGTATTCGCTATACGCGGGTTTTCTGTATGCTGAATGTGGCAGATGCAGCTTATTGGAGTTCTGTATCGTGCTTGTAGTTCGACACAGTTTGCCAGAGTTCTGTTTTTGGGTGTAGAGAGAAACTGTTTCTAGGAGTTCTGTAGCCTGGCATAAGGCATACGCAGTAATTGGGATTTCTATATCCTGAGTGTAGGAGACGCCGCTTATGGCAGCTCCGCTACCTGGATATAGATAGAAGCAGTGTACCGGAGTTCTCTATCCTTTGTGTAGAAAGCAGCTGTTTACTGGAGTTCTGTAGCATGGAATGAGGCATTCGCTATATGCAGGTTTTCTCTATGCTGAGTGTAGGAGACGCCGCTTGTGGGAGCTCTGCTACCTGGATATAGATAGAAGCAGTTTACTGGAGTTCTCTATGCTTTGTGTAGAAAGCAGCTGTTTACTGGATTTCTGTAGACTGGAATGAGGCATTCGCTATATGCGTGTTTTCTCTATGCTGAGTTAGGTGACGGCGCTTCTGGGAGCTCTGCTACCTGGATAGAGAGAGAATCAGTTTACCGGAGTTCCTTATCCTTGTTGTAGAGCGGAGCTGTTTCCAGGAGTTCTGTGTCCTGGATTTAGGCATTCGCTACATGTGGGTATTCTGTATACTGCGTGTAGCACATGCAGCATTCAGGAGTTGTATACCCTAAGTGTAGAGAGATGCAGTTTCCATTAGTTCTGTATGTTGAATGTAGAGAGAAGCTGTTTCCAAGACTTCTGTAGTCTGAGAGTAGGCATACGCTGTATATGGGATTCCTGTAGCCTGAGTGTAGCCGACGCAGCTTATGGGAGATCTGTAACCTAGAATTAGAGAGACGCAGTTTACCGAAGTTCTGTATCAGAATGTAGGGACAAGCTGTTTCCAAGAATTCTGTAGCCTATGGGCATGTATTCGCTATACGCGGGTTTTCTGTATGCTGAATGTGGCAGATGCAGCTTATTGGAGTTCTGTATCATGCTTGTAGTTCGACACAGTTTGCCAGAGTTCTGTTTTTGGGTGTAGAGAGAAACTGTTTCTAGGAGTTCTGTAGCCTGGCATAAGGCATACGCAGTAATTGGGATTTCTATATCCTGAGTGTAGGAGACGCCGCTTATGGCAGCTCCGCTACCTGGATATAGATAGAAGCAGTGTACCGGAGTTCTCTATCCTTTGTGTAGAAAGCAGCTGTTTACTGGAGTTCTGTAGCATGGAATGAGGCATTCGCTATATGCGGGTTTTCTCTATGCTGAGTGTAGCAGATGCAGCTTTTGGGAATTCTATACCCTAAGTGTAGAGAGATGCAGTTTCCAGTAGTTCTGTATGTTGAATGTAGAGAGAAGCTGTTTCCAAGAGTTCTGTAGTCTGAGAGTAGGCATACGCTCTATATGGGATTCCAGTAGCCTGAGTGTAGCCGATTCAGCTTATGGGAGTTCTGTAACCCTGAATTAGAAAGTTACATTTTAGCGAAGTTCTGTATCAGAGTGTAGGGAGAAGCTGTTTCCAAGAATTCTGCGGCGTATGAGCAGGTATTCGCTATATGCGGGTTTTCTGTATGCTGAGTGTGGCAGACGCAGCTTATGGAAGTTCTGTATCTTGAATGTAGTGAGACACAGTTTGCCAGAGTTCTGTATATGGTGTAGAGAGAAACTGTTTCCAAGAGTTCTGTAGCCTGGCAAGAGGCATACGCAGTCATTGGGATTTCTGTATCCTGAGTGTGGGAGACGCCGCTTATGGGAGCTCCGCTACCTGGATATAGAGAGAAGCAGTTTACCAGAGTTCTCTATGCTTTGTGTAGAGAGCAGCTGTTTACTGGTGTTTTGTAGCCTGGAATGAGGCATTACATATATGCGGGTTTTCTGTATGCTGAGTATAGGAGACGCCGCTTGTGGGAGCTCTGCTACCTGGATATAGATAGAACCAGTTTACTGGAGTTCTCTATGCTTTGTGTAGAAAGCAGCTGTTTACTGGATTTCTGTAGCCTGGAATGAGGCATTCGCTATATGCGGGTTTTCTCTATGCTGAGTGTAGGTGACGGCGCTTCTGGGAGCTCTGCTACCTGGATAGAGAGAGAATCAGTTTACCGGAGTTCCTTATCCTTGTTGTAGAGCGGAGCTGTTTCCAGGAGTTCTGTGTCCTGGAATTAGGCATTCGCTATATGTGGGTATTCTGTATACTGCGTGTAGCAGATGCAGCATTCGGGAGTTCTATACCCTAAGTGTAGAGAGATGCAGTTTCCAGTAGTTCTGTATGTTGAATGTAGAGAGAAGCTGTTTCCAAGAGTTCTGTAGTCTGAGAGTAGGCATACGCTGTATATGGGATTCCTGTAGCCTGAGTGTAGCCGACGCAGCTTATGGGAGATCTTTAACCTAGAATTAGAGAGACGCAGTTTACCGAAGTTCTGTATCAGAATGTAGGGACAAGCTGTTTCCAAGAATTCTGTAGCCTATGGGCATGTATTCGCTATACGCGGGTTTTCTGTATGCTGAATGTGGCAGATGCAGCTTATTGGAGTTCTGTATCGTGCTTGTAGTTCGACACAGTTTGCCAGAGTTCTGTTTTTGGGTGTAGAGAGAAACTGTTTCTAGGAGTTCTGTAGCCTGGCATAAGGCATACGCAGTAATTGGGATTTCTATATCCTGAGTGTAGGAGACGCCGCTTATGGCAGCTCCGCTACGTGGATGTAGATAGAAGCAGTTTACCGGAGTTCTCTATCCTTTGTGTAGAAAGCAGCTGTTTACTGGAGTTCTGTAGCATGGAATGAGGCATTCGCTATATGCAGGTTTTCTCTATGCTGAGTGTAGGAGACGGCGCTTATGGAAGCTCTGCTACCTGGATAGAGAGAGAAGCGTTTTACCGGAGTTCCCTATCCTTGTTGTAGAGAGGAGCTGATTCCAGGAGTTCTATATCCTGGAATTAGGCATTCGCTGTATGTGGGTATTCTGTATGCTGAGTGTAGCACATGCAGCTTTCTGGAGTTCTGTCATCTAAGTGTAGAGAGATGCAGTATCCAGGAGTTCTGTATGTTGAATGTAGAGAGAAGCTGTTTCCAAGAGTTCTGTAGTCTGAGAGTAGGCATACGCTGTATATGGGATTCCAGTAGCCTGAGTGTAGCCGATTCAGCTTATGGGAGTTCTGTAACCCTGAATTAGAAAGTTACATTTTAGCGAAGTTCTGTATCAGAGTGTAGGGAGAAGCTGTTTCCAAGAATTCTGCAGCGTATGAGCAGGTATTCGCTATATGCGGGTTTTCTGTATGCTGAGTGTAGCAGATGCAGCTTATGGAAGTTCTGTATCTTGAATGTAGTGAGACACAGTTTGCCAGAGTTCTGTATATGGGTGTAGAGAGAAACTGTTTCCAAGAGTTCTGTAGCCTGGCAAGAGGCATACGCAGTCATTGGGATTTCTGTATCCTGAGTGTGGGAGACGCCGCTTATGGGAGCTCCGCTACCTGGATATAGAGAGAAGCAGTTTACCAGAGTTCTCTATGCTTTGTGTAGAGAGCAGCTGTTTACTGGTGTTTTGTAGCCTGGAATGAGGCATTACATATATGCGGGTTTTCTGTATGCTGAGTGTAGGAGACACCGCTTGTGGGAGCTCTGCTACCTGGATATAGATAGAAGCAGTTTACTGGAGTTCTCTATGCTTTGTGTAGAAAGCAGCTGTTTACTGGATTTCTGTAGCCTGGAATGAGGCATTCGCTATATGCGGGTTTTCTCTATGCTGAGTGTAGGTGACGGCGCTTCTGGGAGCTCTGCTACCTGGATAGAGAGAGAATCAGTTTACCGGAGTTCCTTATCCTTGTTGTAGAGCGGAGCTGTTTCCAGGAGTTCTGTGTCCTGGAATTAGGCATTCGCTATATGTGGGTATTCTGTATACTGCGTGTAGCAGATGCAGCATTCGGGAGTTCTATACCCTAAGTGTAGAGAGATGCAGTTTCCAGTAGTTCTGTATGTTGAATGTAGAGAGAAGCTGTTTCCAAGAGTTCTGTAGTCTGAGAGTAGGCATACGCTGTATATGGGATTCCTGTAGCCTGAGTGTAGCCGACGCAGCTTATGGGAGATCTGTAACCTAGAATTAGAGAGACGCAGTTTACCGAAGTTCTGTATCAGAATGTAGGGACAAGCTGTTTCCAAGAATTCTGTAGCCTATGGGCATGTATTCGCTATACGCGGGTTTTCTGTATGCTGAATGTGGCAGATGCAGCTTATTGGAGTTCTGTATCGTGCTTGTAGTTCGACACAGTTTGCCAGAGTTCTGTTTTTGGGTGTAGAGAGAAACTGTTTCTAGGAGTTCTGTAGCCTGGCATAAGGCATACGCAGTAATTGGGATTTCTATATCCTGAGTGTAGGAGACGCCGCTTATGGCAGCTCCGCTACCTGGATATAGATAGAAGCAGTGTACCGGAGTTCTCTATCCTTTGTGTAGAAAGCAGCTGTTTACTGGAGTTCTGTAGCATGGAATGAGGCATTCGCTATATGCAGGTTTTCTCTATGCTGAGTGTAGGAGACGCCGCTTGTGGGAGCTCTGCTACCTGGATATAGATAGAAGCAGTTTACTGGAGTTCTCTATGCTTTGTGTAGAAAGCAGCTGTTTACTGGATTTCTGTAGACTGGAATGAGGCATTCGCTATATGCGTGTTTTCTCTATGCTGAGTTAGGTGACGGCGCTTCTGGGAGCTCTGCTACCTGGATAGAGAGAGAATCAGTTTACCGGAGTTCCTTATCCTTGTTGTAGAGCGGAGCTGTTTCCAGGAGTTCTGTGTCCTGGATTTAGGCATTCGCTATATGTGGGTATTCTGTATACTGCGTGTAGCACATGCAGCATTCAGGAGTTGTATACCCTAAGTGTAGAGAGATGCAGTTTCCATTAGTTCTGTATGTTGAATGTAGAGAGAAGCTGTTTCCAAGACTTCTGTAGTCTGAGAGTAGGCATACGCTGTATATGGGATTCCTGTAGCCTGAGTGTAGCCGACGCAGCTTATGGGAGATCTGTAACCTAGAATTAGAGAGACGCAGTTTACCGAAGTTCTGTATCAGAATGTAGGGACAAGCTGTTTCCAAGAATTCTGTAGCCTATGGGCATGTATTCGCTATACGCGGGTTTTCTGTATGCTGAATGTGGCAGATGCAGCTTATTGGAGTTCTGTATCATGCTTGTAGTTCGACACAGTTTGCCAGAGTTCTGTTTTTGGGTGTAGAGAGAAACTGTTTCTAGGAGTTCTGTAGCCTGGCATAAGGCATACGCAGTAATTGGGATTTCTATATCCTGAGTGTAGGAGACGCCGCTTATGGCAGCTCCGCTACCTGGATATAGATAGAAGCAGTGTACCGGAGTTCTCTATCCTTTGTGTAGAAAGCAGCTGTTTACTGGAGTTCTGTAGCATGGAATGAGGCATTCGCTATATGCGGGTTTTCTCTATGCTGAGTGTAGCAGATGCAGCTTTTGGGAATTCTATACCCTAAGTGTAGAGAGATGCAGTTTCCAGTAGTTCTGTATGTTGAATGTAGAGAGAAGCTGTTTCCAAGAGTTCTGTAGTCTGAGAGTAGGCATACGCTCTATATGGGATTCCAGTAGCCTGAGTGTAGCCGATTCAGCTTATGGGAGTTCTGTAACCCTGAATTAGAAAGTTACATTTTAGCGAAGTTCTGTATCAGAGTGTAGGGAGAAGCTGTTTCCAAGAATTCTGCGGCGTATGAGCAGGTATTCGCTATATGCGGGTTTTCTGTATGCTGAGTGTGGCAGACGCAGCTTATGGAAGTTCTGTATCTTGAATGTAGTGAGACACAGTTTGCCAGAGTTCTGTATATGGTGTAGAGAGAAACTGTTTCCAAGAGTTCTGTAGCCTGGCAAGAGGCATACGCAGTCATTGGGATTTCTGTATCCTGAGTGTGGGAGACGCCGCTTATGGGAGCTCCGCTACCTGGATATAGAGAGAAGCAGTTTACCAGAGTTCTCTATGCTTTGTGTAGAGAGCAGCTGTTTACTGGTGTTTTGTAGCCTGGAATGAGGCATTACATATATGCGGGTTTTCTGTATGCTGAGTATAGGAGACGCCGCTTGTGGGAGCTCTGCTACCTGGATATAGATAGAACCAGTTTACTGGAGTTCTCTATGCTTTGTGTAGAAAGCAGCTGTTTACTGGATTTCTGTAGCCTGGAATGAGGCATTCGCTATATGCGGGTTTTCTCTATGCTGAGTGTAGGTGACGGCGCTTCTGGGAGCTCTGCTACCTGGATAGAGAGAGAATCAGTTTACCGGAGTTCCTTATCCTTGTTGTAGAGCGGAGCTGTTTCCAGGAGTTCTGTGTCCTGGAATTAGGCATTCGCTATATGTGGGTATTCTGTATACTGCGTGTAGCAGATGCAGCATTCGGGAGTTCTATACCCTAAGTGTAGAGAGATGCAGTTTCCAGTAGTTCTGTATGTTGAATGTAGAGAGAAGCTGTTTCCAAGAGTTCTGTAGTCTGAGAGTAGGCATACGCTGTATATGGGATTCCTGTAGCCTGAGTGTAGCCGACGCAGCTTATGGGAGATCTTTAACCTAGAATTAGAGAGACGCAGTTTACCGAAGTTCTGTATCAGAATGTAGGGACAAGCTGTTTCCAAGAATTCTGTAGCCTATGGGCATGTATTCGCTATACGCGGGTTTTCTGTATGCTGAATGTGGCAGATGCAGCTTATTGGAGTTCTGTATCGTGCTTGTAGTTCGACACAGTTTGCCAGAGTTCTGTTTTTGGGTGTAGAGAGAAACTGTTTCTAGGAGTTCTGTAGCCTGGCATAAGGCATACGCAGTAATTGGGATTTCTATATCCTGAGTGTAGGAGACGCCGCTTATGGCAGCTCCGCTACGTGGATGTAGATAGAAGCAGTTTACCGGAGTTCTCTATCCTTTGTGTAGAAAGCAGCTGTTTACTGGAGTTCTGTAGCATGGAATGAGGCATTCGCTATATGCAGGTTTTCTCTATGCTGAGTGTAGGAGACGGCGCTTATGGAAGCTCTGCTACCTGGATAGAGAGAGAAGCGTTTTACCGGAGTTCCCTATCCTTGTTGTAGAGAGGAGCTGATTCCAGGAGTTCTATATCCTGGAATTAGGCATTCGCTGTATGTGGGTATTCTGTATGCTGAGTGTAGCACATGCAGCTTTCTGGAGTTCTGTCATCTAAGTGTAGAGAGATGCAGTATCCAGGAGTTCTGTATGTTGAATGTAGAGAGAAGCTGTTTCCAAGAGTTCTGTAGTCTGAGAGTAGGCATACGCTGTATATGGGATTCCAGTAGCCTGAGTGTAGCCGATTCAGCTTATGGGAGTTCTGTAACCCTGAATTAGAAAGTTACATTTTAGCGAAGTTCTGTATCAGAGTGTAGGGAGAAGCTGTTTCCAAGAATTCTGCAGCGTATGAGCAGGTATTCGCTATATGCGGGTTTTCTGTATGCTGAGTGTAGCAGATGCAGCTTATGGAAGTTCTGTATCTTGAATGTAGTGAGACACAGTTTGCCAGAGTTCTGTATATGGGTGTAGAGAGAAACTGTTTCCAAGAGTTCTGTAGCCTGGCAAGAGGCATACGCAGTCATTGGGATTTCTGTATCCTGAGTGTGGGAGACGCCGCTTATGGGAGCTCCGCTACCTGGATATAGAGAGAAGCAGTTTACCAGAGTTCTCTATGCTTTGTGTAGAGAGCAGCTGTTTACTGGTGTTTTGTAGCCTGGAATGAGGCATTACATATATGCGGGTTTTCTGTATGCTGAGTGTAGGAGACGCCGCTTGTGGGAGCTCTGCTACCTGGATATAGATAGAAGCAGTTTACTGGAGTTCTCTATGCTTTGTGTAGAAAGCAGCTGTTTACTGGATTTCTGTAGCCTGGAATGAGGCATTCGCTATATGTGGGTTTTCTCTATGCTGAGTGTAGGAGACGCCGCTTATGGGAGCTCTGCTACCTGGATAGAGAGAGAATCAATTTACCGGAATTCCTTATCCTTGTTGTAGAGCGGAGCTGTTTCCAGGAGTTCTGTGTCCTGGAATTAGGCATTCGCTATATGTGGGTATTCTGTATACTGCGTGTAGCAGATGCAGCATTCGGGAGTTCTAGACCCTAAGTGTAGAGAGATGCAGTTTCCAGTAGTTCTGTATGTTGAATGTAGAGAGAAGCTGTTTCCAAGAGTTCTGTAGTCTGAGAGTAGGCATACGCTGTATATGGGATTCCTGTAGCCTGAGTGTAGCCGACGCAGCTTATGGGAGATCTGTAACCTAGAATTAGAGAGACGCAGTTTACCGAAGTTCTGTATCAGAATGTAGGACAAGCTGTTTCCAAGAATTCTGTAGCCTATGTATTCGCTATACGCGGGTTTTCTGTATGCTGAATGTGGCAGATGCAGCTTATTGGAGTTCTGTATCGTGCTTGTAGTTTGACACAGTTTGCCAGAGTTCTGTTTTTGGGTGTAGAGAGAAACTGTTTCTAGGAGTTCTGTAGCCTGGCATAAGGCATACGCAGTAATTGGGATTTCTATATCCTGAGTGTAGGAGACGCCGCTTATGGCAGCTCCGCTACCTGGATATAGAGAGAAGCAGTGTACCGGAGTTCTCTATCCTTTGTGTAGAAAGCAGCTGTTTACTGGAGTTCTGTAGCATGGAGTGAGGCATTTGCTATATGCAGGTTTTCTCTATGCTGAGTGTAGGAGACGCCGCTTGTGGGAGCTCTGCTACCTGGATATAGATAGAAGCAGTTTACTGGAGTTCTCTATGCTTTGTGTAGAAAGCAGCTGTTTACTGGATTTCTGTAGACTGGAATGAGGCATTCGCTATATGCGGGTTTTCTCTATGCTGAGTGTAGGTGACGGCGCTTCTGGGAGCTCTTCTACCTGGATAGAGAGAGAATCAGTTTACCGGAGTTCCTTATCCTTGTTGTAGAGCGGAGCTGTTTCCAGGAGTTCTGTGTCCTGGATTTAGGCATTCGCTATATGTGGGTATTCTGTATACTGCGTGTAGCAGATGCAGCATTCGGGAGTTCTATACCTTAAGTGTAGAGAGATGCAGTTTCCAGTAGTTCTGTATGTTGAATGTAGAGAGAAGCTGTTTCCAAGAGTTCTGTAGTCTGAGAGTAGGCATACGCTGTATATGGGATTCCTGTAGCCTGAGTGTAGCCGACGCAGCTTATGGGAGATCTGTAACCTAGAATTAGAGAGACGCAGTTTACCGAAGTTCTGTATCAGAATGTAGGGACAAGCTGTTTCCAAGAATTCTGTAGCCTATGGGCATGTATTCGCTATACGCGGGTTTTCTGTATGCTGAATGTGGCAGATGCAGCTTATTGGAGTTCTGTATCATGCTTGTCGTTCGACACAGTTTGCCAGAGTTCTGTTTTTGGGTGTAGAGAGAAACTGTTTCTAGGAGTTCTGTAGCCTGGCATAAGGCATACGCAGTAATTGGGATTTCTATATCCTGAGTGTAGGAGACGCCGCTTATGGCAGCTCCGCTACGTGGATGTAGATAGAAGCAGTTTACCGGAGTTCTCTATCCTTTGTGTAGAAAGCAGCTGTTTACTGGAGTTCTGTAGCATGGAATGAGGCATTCGCTATATGCAGGTTTTCTCTATGCTGAGTGTAGGAGACGGCGCTTATGGAAGCTCTGCTACCTGGATATAGAGAGAAGCGTTTTGCCGGAGTTCCCTATCCTTGTTGTAGAGAGGAGCTGATTCCAGGAGTTCTATATCCTGGAATTAGGCATTCGCTGTATGTGGGTATTCTGTATGCTGAGTGTAGCACATGCAGCTTTCTGGAGTTCTGTCATCTAAGTGTAGAGAGATGCAGTTTCCAGGAGTTCTGTATGTTGAATGTAGAGAGAAGCTGTTTCCAAGAGTTCTGTAGTCTGAGAGTAGGCATACGCTGTATATGGGATTCCAGTAGCCTGAGTGTAGCCGATTCAGCTTATGGGAGTTCTGTAACCCTGAATTAGAAAGTTACATTTTAGCGAAGTTCTGTATCAGAGTGTAGGGAGAAGCTGTTTCCAAGAATTCTGCAGTGTATGAGCAGGTATTCGCTATATGCGGGTTTTCTGTATGCTGAGTGTAGCAGATGCAGCTTATGGAAGTTCTGTATCTTGAATGTAGTGAGACACAGTTTGCCAGAGTTCTGTATATGGGTGTAGAGAGAAACTGTTTCCAAGAGTTCTGTAGCCTGGCAAGAGGCATACGCAGTCATTGGGATTTCTGTATCCTGAGTGTGGGAGACGCCGCTTATGGGAGCTCCGCTACCTGGATATAGAGAGAAGCAGTTTACCAGAGTTCTCTATGCTTTGTGTAGAGAGCAGCTGTTTACTGGTGTTTTGTAGCCTGGAATGAGGCATTACATATATGCGAGTTTTCTGTATGCTGAGTGTAGGAGACACCGCTTGTGGGAGCTCTGCTACCTGGATATAGATAGAAGCAGTTTACTGGAGTTCTCTATGCTTTGTGTAGAAAGCAGCTGTTTACTGGATTTCTGTAGCCTGGAATGAGGCATTCGCTATATGCGGGTTTTCTCTATGCTGAGTGTAGGAGACGCCGCTTATGGGAGCTCTGCTACCTGGATAGAGAGAGAATCAATTTACCGGAATTCCTTATCCTTGTTGTAGAGCGGAGCTGTTTCCAGGAGTTCTGTGTCCTGGAATTAGGCATTCGCTATATGTGGGTATTCTGTATACTGCGTGTAGCAGATGCAGCATTCGGGAGTTCTAGACCCTAAGTGTAGAGAGATGCAGTTTCCAGTAGTTCTGTATGTTGAATGTAGAGAGAAGCTGTTTCCAAGAGTTCTGTAGTCTGAGAGTAGGCATACGCTGTATATGGGATTCCTGTAGCCTGAGTGTAGCCGACGCAGCTTATGGGAGATCTGTAACCTAGAATTAGAGAGACGCAGTTTACCGAAGTTCTGTATCAGAATGTAGGACAAGCTGTTTCCAAGAATTCTGTAGCCTATGAATTCGCTATACGCGGGTTTTCTGTATGCTGAATGTGGCAGATGCAGCTTATTGGAGTTCTGTATCGTGCTTGTAGTTCGACACAGTTTGCCAGAGTTCTGTTTTTGGGTGTAGAGAGAAACTGTTTCTAGGAGTTCTGTAGCCTGGCATAAGGCATACGCAGTAATTGGGATTTCTATATCCTGAGTGTAGGAGACGCCGCTTATGGCAGCTCCGCTACGTGGATGTAGATAGAAGCAGTTTACCGGAGTTCTCTATCCTTTGTGTAGAAAGCAGCTGTTTACTGGAGTTCTGTAGCATGGAATGAGGCATTCGCTATATGCAGGTTTTCTCTATGCTGAGTGTAGGAGACGGCGCTTATGGAAGCTCTGCTACCTGGATATAGAGAGAAGCGTTTTACCGGAGTTCCCTATCCTTGTTGTAGAGAGGAGCTGATTCCAGGAGTTCTATATCCTGGAATTAGGCATTCGCTGTATGTGGGTATTCTGTATGCTGAGTGTAGCACATGCAGCTTTCTGGAGTTCTGTCATCTAAGTGTAGAGAGATGCAGTTTCCAGGAGTTCTGTATGTTGAATGTAGAGAGAAGCTGTTTCCAAGAGTTCTGTAGTCTGAGAGTAGGCATACGCTGTATATGGGATTCCAGTAGCCTGAGTGTAGCCGATTCAGCTTATGGGAGATCTGTAACCCTGAATTAGAAAGTTACATTTTAGCGAAGTTCTGTATCAGAGTGTAGGGAGAAGCTGTTTCCAAGAATTCTGCAGCGTATGAGCAGGTATTCGCTATATGCGGGTTTTCTGTATGCTGAGTGTAGCAGATGCAGCTTATGGAAGTTCTGTATCTTGAATGTAGTGAGACACAGTTTGCCAGAGTTCTGTATATGGGTGTAGAGAGAAACTGTTTCCAAGAGTTCTGTAGCCTGGCAAGAGGCATACGCAGTCATTGGGATTTCTGTATCCTGAGTGTGGGAGACGCCGCTTATGGGAGCTCCGCTACCTGGATATAGAGAGAAGCAGTTTACCAGAGTTCTCTATGCTTTGTGTAGAGAGCAGCTGTTTACTGGTGTTTTGTAGCCTGGAATGAGGCATTACATATATGCGGGTTTTCTGTATGCTGAGTGTAGGAGACACCGCTTGTGGGAGCTCTGCTACCTGGATATAGATAGAAGCAGTTTACTGGAGTTCTCTATGCTTTGTGTAGAAAGCAGCTGTTTACTGGATTTCTGTAGCCTGGAATGAGGCATTCGCTATATGCGGGTTTTCTCTATGCTGAGTGTAGGAGACGCCGCTTATGGGAGCTCTGCTACCTGGATAGAGAGAGAATCAATTTACCGGAATTCCTTATCCTTGTTGTAGAGCGGAGCTGTTTCCAGGAGTTCTGTGTCCTGGAATTAGGCATTCGCTATATGTGGGTATTCTGTATACTGCGTGTAGCAGATGCAGCATTCGGGAGTTCTAGACCCTAAGTGTAGAGAGATGCAGTTTCCAGTAGTTCTGTATGTTGAATGTAGAGAGAAGCTGTTTCCAAGAGTTCTGTAGTCTGAGAGTAGGCATACGCTGTATATGGGATTCCTGTAGCCTGAGTGTAGCCGACGCAGCTTATGGGAGATCTGTAACCTAGAATTAGAGAGACGCAGTTTACCGAAGTTCTGTATCAGAATGTAGGACAAGCTGTTTCCAAGAATTCTGTAGCCTATGTATTCGCTATACGCGGGTTTTCTGTATGCTGAATGTGGCAGATGCAGCTTATTGGAGTTCTGTATCGTGCTTGTAGTTTGACACAGTTTGCCAGAGTTCTGTTTTTGGGTGTAGAGAGAAACTGTTTCTAGGAGTTCTGTAGCCTGGCATAAGGCATACGCAGTAATTGGGATTTCTATATCCTGAGTGTAGGAGACGCCGCTTATGGCAGCTCCGCTACCTGGATAGAGAGAGAATCATTTTACCGGAGTTCCTTATCCTTTGTGTAGAAAGCAGCTGTTTACTGGAGTTCTGTAGCATGGAATGAGGCATTCGCTATATGCAGGTTTTCTCTATGCTGAGTGTAGGAGACGGCGCTTATGGAAGCTCTGCTACCTGGATATAGAGAGAAGCGTTTTACCGGAGTTCCCTATCCTTGTTGTAGAGAGGAGCTGATTCCAGGAGTTCTATATCCTGGAATTAGGCATTCGCTGTATGTGGGTATTCTGTATGCTGAGTGTAGCACATGCAGCTTTCTGGAGTTCTGTCATCTAAGTGTAGAGAGATGCAGTTTCCAGTAGTTCTGTATGTTGAATGTAGAGAGAAGCTGTTTCCAAGAGTTCTGTAGTCTGAGAGTAGGCATACGCTCTATATGGGATTCCAGTAGCCTGAGTGTAGCCGATTCAGCTTATGGGAGTTCTGTAACCCTGAATTAGAAAGTTACATTTTAGCGAAGTTCTGTATCAGAGTGTAGGGAGAAGCTGTTTCCAAGAATTCTGCAGCGTATGAGCAGGTATTCGCTATATGCGGGTTTTCTGTATGCTGAGTGTAGCAGATGCAGCTTATGGAAGTTCTGTATCTTGAATGTAGTGAGACACAGTTTGCCAGAGTTCTGTATATGGGTGTAGAGAGAAACTGTTTCCAAGAGTTCTGTAGCCTGGCAAGAGGCATACGCAGTCATTGGGATTTCTGTATCCTGAGTGTGGGAGACGCCGCTTATGGGAGCTCCGCTACCTGGATATAGAGAGAAGCAGTTTACCAGAGTTCTCTATGCTTTGTGTAGAGAGCAGCTGTTTACTGGTGTTTTGTAGCCTGGAATGAGGCATTACATATATGCGGGTTTTCTGTATGCTGAGTGTAGGAGACACCGCTTGTGGGAGCTCTGCTACCTGGATATAGATAGAAGCAGTTTACTGGAGTTCTCTATGCTTTGTGTAGAAAGCAGCTGTTTACTGGATTTCTGTAGCCTGGAATGAGGCATTCGCTATATGCGGGTTTTCTCTATGCTGAGTGTAGGAGACGCCGCTTATGGGAGCTCTGCTACCTGGATAGAGAGAGAATCAATTTACCGGAATTCCTTATCCTTGTTGTAGAGCGGAGCTGTTTCCAGGAGTTCTGTGTCCTGGAATTAGGCATTCGCTATATGTGGGTATTCTGTATACTGCGTGTAGCAGATGCAGCATTCGGGAGTTCTAGACCCTAAGTGTAGAGAGATGCAGTTTCCAGTAGTTCTGTATGTTGAATGTAGAGAGAAGCTGTTTCCAAGAGTTCTGTAGTCTGAGAGTAGGCATACGCTGTATATGGGATTCCTGTAGCCTGAGTGTAGCCGACGCAGCTTATGGGAGATCTGTAACCTAGAATTAGAGAGACGCAGTTTACCGAAGTTCTGTATCAGAATGTAGGACAAGCTGTTTCCAAGAATTCTGTAGCCTATGTATTCGCTATACGCGGGTTTTCTGTATGCTGAATGTGGCAGATGCAGCTTATTGGAGTTCTGTATCGTGCTTGTAGTTTGACACAGTTTGCCAGAGTTCTGTTTTTGGGTGTAGAGAGAAACTGTTTCTAGGAGTTCTGTAGCCTGGCATAAGGCATACGCAGTAATTGGGATTTCTATATCCTGAGTGTAGGAGACGCCGCTTATGGCAGCTCCGCTACCTGGATAGAGAGAGAATCATTTTACCGGAGTTCCTTATCCTTTGTGTAGAAAGCAGCTGTTTACTGGAGTTCTGTAGCATGGAATGAGGCATTCGCTATATGCAGGTTTTCTCTATGCTGAGTGTAGGAGACGGCGCTTATGGAAGCTCTGCTACCTGGATATAGAGAGAAGCGTTTTACCGGAGTTCCCTATCCTTGTTGTAGAGAGGAGCTGATTCCAGGAGTTCTATATCCTGGAATTAGGCATTCGCTGTATGTGGGTATTCTGTATGCTGAGTGTAGCACATGCAGCTTTCTGGAGTTCTGTCATCTAAGTGTAGAGAGATGCAGTTTCCAGTAGTTCTGTATGTTGAATGTAGAGAGAAGCTGTTTCCAAGAGTTCTGTAGTCTGAGAGTAGGCATACGCTCTATATGGGATTCCAGTAGCCTGAGTGTAGCCGATTCAGCTTATGGGAGTTCTGTAACCCTGAATTAGAAAGTTACATTTTAGCGAAGTTCTGTATCAGAGTGTAGGGAGAAGCTGTTTCCAAGAATTCTGCAGCGTATGAGCAGGTATTCGCTATATGCGGGTTTTCTGTATGCTGAGTGTAGCAGATGCAGCTTATGGAAGTTCTGTATCTTGAATGTAGTGAGACACAGTTTGCCAGAGTTCTGTATATGGGTGTAGAGAGAAACTGTTTCCAAGAGTTCTGTAGCCTGGCAAGAGGCATACGCAGTCATTGGGATTTCTGTATCCTGAGTGTGGGAGACGCCGCTTATGGGAGCTCCGCTACCTGGATATAGAGAGAAGCAGTTTACCAGAGTTCTCTATGCTTTGTGTAGAGAGCAGCTGTTTACTGGTGTTTTGTAGCCTGGAATGAGGCATTACATATATGCGGGTTTTCTGTATGCTGAGTGTAGGAGACACCGCTTGTGGGAGCTCTGCTACCTGGATATAGATAGAAGCAGTTTACTGGAGTTCTCTATGCTTTGTGTAGAAAGCAGCTGTTTACTGGATTTCTGTAGCCTGGAATGAGGCATTCGCTATATGCGGGTTTTCTCTATGCTGAGTGTAGGAGACGCCGCTTATGGGAGCTCTGCTACCTGGATAGAGAGAGAATCAATTTACCGGAATTCCTTATCCTTGTTGTAGAGCGGAGCTGTTTCCAGGAGTTCTGTGTCCTGGAATTAGGCATTCGCTATATGTGGGTATTCTGTATACTGCGTGTAGCAGATGCAGCATTCGGGAGTTCTAGACCCTAAGTGTAGAGAGATGCAGTTTCCAGTAGTTCTGTATGTTGAATGTAGAGAGAAGCTGTTTCCAAGAGTTCTGTAGTCTGAGAGTAGGCATACGCTGTATATGGGATTCCTGTAGCCTGAGTGTAGCCGACGCAGCTTATGGGAGATCTGTAACCTAGAATTAGAGAGACGCAGTTTACCGAAGTTCTGTATCAGAATGTAGGACAAGCTGTTTCCAAGAATTCTGTAGCCTATGTATTCGCTATACGCGGGTTTTCTGTATGCTGAATGTGGCAGATGCAGCTTATTGGAGTTCTGTATCGTGCTTGTAGTTTGACACAGTTTGCCAGAGTTCTGTTGTTGGGTGTAGAGAGAAACTGTTTCTAGGAGTTCTGTAGCCTGGCATAAGGCATACGCAGTAATTGGGATTTCTATATCCTGAGTGTAGGAGACGCCGCTTATGGCAGCTCCGCTACCTGGATAGAGAGAGAATCATTTTACCGGAGTTCCTTATCCTTTGTGTAGAAAGCAGCTGTTTACTGGAGTTCTGTAGCATGGAATGAGGCATTCGCTATATGCAGGTTTTCTCTATGCTGAGTGTAGGAGACGGCGCTTATGGAAGCTCTGCTACCTGGATAGAGAGAGAAGCGTTTTACCGGAGTTCCCTATCCTTGTTGTAGAGAGGAGCTGATTCCAGGAGTTCTATATCCTGGAATTAGGCATTCGCTGTATGTGGGTATTCTGTATGCTGAGTGTAGCACATGCAGCTTTCTGGAGTTCTGTCATCTAAGTGTAGAGAGATGCAGTTTCCAGGAGTTCTGTATGTTGAATGTAGAGAGAAGCTGTTTCCAAGAGTTCTGTAGTCTGAGAGTAGGCATACGCTGTATATGGGATTCCAGTAGCCTGAGTGTAGCCGATTCAGCTTATGGGAGTTCTGTAACCCTGAATTAGAAAGTTACATTTTAGCGAAGTTCTGTATCAGAGTGTAGGGAGAAGCTGTTTCCAAGAATTCTGCAGCGTATGAGCAGGTATTCGCTATATGCGGGTTTTCTGTATGCTGAGTGTAGCAGATGCAGCTTATGGAAGTTCTGTATCTTGAATGTAGTGAGACACAGTTTGCCAGAGTTCTGTATATGGGTGTAGAGAGAAACTGTTTCCAAGAGTTCTGTAGCCTGGCAAGAGGCATACGCAGTCATTGGGATTTCTGTATCCTGAGTGTGGGAGACGCCGCTTATGGGAGCTCCGCTACCTGGATAGAGAGAGAATCATTTTACCGGAGTTCCTTATCCTTTGTGTAGAAAGCAGCTGTTTACTGGAGTTCTGTAGCATGGAATGAGGCATTCGCTATATGCAGGTTTTCTCTATGCTGAGTGTAGGAGACGGCGCTTATGGAAGCTCTGCTACCTGGATAGAGAGAGAAGCGTTTTACCGGAGTTCCCTATCCTTGTTGTAGAGAGGAGCTGATTCCAGGAGTTCTATATCCTGGAATTAGGCATTCGCTGTATGTGGGTATTCTGTATGCTGAGTGTAGCACATGCAGCTTTCTGGAGTTCTGTCATCTAAGTGTAGAGAGATGCAGTTTCCAGTAGTTCTGTATGTTGAATGTAGAGAGAAGCTGTTTCCAAGAGTTCTGTAGTCTGAGAGTAGGCATACGCTGTATATGGGATTCCAGTAGCCTGAGTGTAGCCGATTCAGCTTATGGGAGTTCTGTAACCCTGAATTAGAAAGTTACATTTTAGCGAAGTTCTGTATCAGAGTGTAGGGAGAAGCTGTTTCCAAGAATTCTGCAGCGTATGAGCAGGTATTCGCTATATGCGGGTTTTCTGTATGCTGAGTGTAGCAGATGCAGCTTATGGAAGTTCTGTATCTTGAATGTAGTGAGACACAGTTTGCCAGAGTTCTGTATATGGGTGTAGAGAGAAACTGTTTCCAAGAGTTCTGTAGCCTGGCAAGAGGCATACGCAGTCATTGGGATTTCTGTATCCTGAGTGTGGGAGACGCCGCTTATGGGAGCTCCGCTACCTGGATATAGAGAGAAGCAGTTTACCAGAGTTCTCTATGCTTTGTGTAGAGAGCAGCTGTTTACTGGTGTTTTGTAGCCTGGAATGAGGCATTACATATATGCGGGTTTTCTGTATGCTGAGTGTAGGAGACACCGCTTGTGGGAGCTCTGCTACCTGGATATAGATAGAAGCAGTTTACTGGAGTTCTCTATGCTTTGTGTAGAAAGCAGCTGTTTACTGGATTTCTGTAGCCTGGAATGAGGCATTCGCTATATGCGGGTTTTCTCTATGCTGAGTGTAGGAGACGCCGCTTATGGGAGCTCTGCTACCTGGATAGAGAGAGAATCAATTTACCGGAATTCCTTATCCTTGTTGTAGAGCGGAGCTGTTTCCAGGAGTTCTGTGTCCTGGAATTAGGCATTCGCTATATGTGGGTATTCTGTATACTGCGTGTAGCAGATGCAGCATTCGGGAGTTCTAGACCCTAAGTGTAGAGAGATGCAGTTTCCAGTAGTTCTGTATGTTGAATGTAGAGAGAAGCTGTTTCCAAGAGTTCTGTAGTCTGAGAGTAGGCATACGCTGTATATGGGATTCCTGTAGCCTGAGTGTAGCCGACGCAGCTTATGGGAGATCTGTAACCTAGAATTAGAGAGACGCAGTTTACCGAAGTTCTGTATCAGAATGTAGGACAAGCTGTTTCCAAGAATTCTGTAGCCTATGAATTCGCTATACGCGGGTTTTCTGTATGCTGAATGTGGCAGATGCAGCTTATTGGAGTTCTGTATCGTGCTTGTAGTTTGACACAGTTTGCCAGAGTTCTGTTTTTGGGTGTAGAGAGAAACTGTTTCTAGGAGTTCTGTAGCCTGGCATAAGGCATACGCAGTAATTGGGATTTCTATATCCTGAGTGTAGGAGACGCCGCTTATGGCAGCTCCGCTACCTGGATATAGATAGAAGCAGTGTACCGGAGTTCTCTATCCTTTGTGTAGAAAGCAGCTGTTTACTGGAGTTCTGTAGCATGGAATGAGGCATTCGCTATATGCGGGTATTCTGTATACTGCGTGTAGCAGATGCAGCATTCGGGAGTTCTATACCCTAAGTGTAGAGAGATGCAGTTTCCAGTAGTTCTGTATGTTGAATGTAGAGAGAAGCTGTTTCCAAGACTTCTGTAGTCTGAGAGTAGGCATACGCTGTATATGGGATTCCTGTAGCCTGAGTGTAGCCGACGCAGCTTATGGGAGATCTGTAACCTAGAATTAGAGAGACGCAGTTTACCGAAGTTCTGTATCAGAATGTAGGGACAAGCTGTTTCCAAGAATTCTGTAGCCTATGGGCATGTATTCGCTATACGCGGGTTTTCTGTATGCTGAATGTGGCAGATGCAGCTTATTGGAGTTCTGTATCGTGCTTGTAGTTTGACACAGTTTGCCAGAGTTCTGTTTTTGGGTGTAGAGAGAAACTGTTTCTAGGAGTTCTGTAGCCTGGCATAAGGCATACGCAGTAATTGGGATTTCTATATCCTGAGTGTAGGAGACGCCGCTTATGGCAGCTCCGCTACGTGGATGTAGATAGAAGCAGTTTACCGGAGTTCTCTATCCTTTGTGTAGAAAGCAGCTGTTTACTGGAGTTCTGTAGCATGGAATGAGGCATTCGCTATATGCAGGTTTTCTCTATGCTGAGTGTAGGAGACGGCGCTTATGGAAGCTCTGCTACCTGGATAGAGAGAGAAGCGTTTTACCGGAGTTCCCTATCCTTGTTGTAGAGAGGAGCTGATTCCAGGAGTTCTATATCCTGGAATTAGGCATTCGCTGTATGCGGGTATTCTGTATGCTGAGTGTAGCACATGCAGCTTTCTGGAGTTCTGTCATCTAAGTGTAGAGAGATGCAGTTTCCAGGAGTTCTGTATGTTGAATGTAGAGAGAAGCTGTTTCCAAGAGTTCTGTAGTCTGAGAGTAGGCATACGCTGTATATGGGATTCCAGTTGCCTGAGTGTAGCCGATTCAGCTTATGGGAGTTCTGTAACCCTGAATTAGAAAGTTACATTTTAGCGAAGTTCTGTATCAGAGTGTAGGGAGAAGCTGTTTCCAAGAATTCTGCAGCGTATGAGCAGGTATTCGCTATATGCGGGTTTTCTGTATGCTGAGTGTAGCAGATGCAGCTTATGGAAGTTCTGTATCTTGAATGTAGTGAGACACAGTTTGCCAGAGTTCTGTATATGGGTGTAGAGAGAAACTGTTTCCAAGAGTTCTGTAGCCTGGCAAGAGGCATACGCAGTCATTGGGATTTCTGTATCCTGAGTGTGGGAGACGCCGCTTATGGGAGCTCCGCTACCTGGATATAGAGAGAAGCAGTTTACCAGAGTTCTCTATGCTTTGTGTAGAGAGCAGCTGTTTACTGGTGTTTTGTAGCCTGGAATGAGGCATTACATATATGCGGGTTTTCTGTATGCTGAGTGTAGGAGACACCGCTTGTGGGAGCTCTGCTACCTGGATATAGATAGAAGCAGTTTACTGGAGTTCTCTATGCTTTGTGTAGAAAGCAGCTGTTTACTGGATTTCTGTAGCCTGGAATGAGGCATTCGCTATATGCGGGTTTTCTCTATGCTGAGTGTAGGAGACGCCGCTTATGGGAGCTCTGCTACCTGGATAGAGAGAGAATCAATTTACCGGAATTCCTTATCCTTGTTGTAGAGCGGAGCTGTTTCCAGGAGTTCTGTGTCCTGGAATTAGGCATTCGCTATATGTGGGTATTCTGTATACTGCGTGTAGCAGATGCAGCATTCGGGAGTTCTAGACCCTAAGTGTAGAGAGATGCAGTTTCCAGTAGTTCTGTATGTTGAATGTAGAGAGAAGCTGTTTCCAAGAGTTCTGTAGTCTGAGAGTAGGCATACGCTGTATATGGGATTCCTGTAGCCTGAGTGTAGCCGACGCAGCTTATGGGAGATCTGTAACCTAGAATTAGAGAGACGCAGTTTACCGAAGTTCTGTATCAGAATGTAGGACAAGCTGTTTCCAAGAATTCTGTAGCCTATGTATTCGCTATACGCGGGTTTTCTGTATGCTGAATGTGGCAGATGCAGCTTATTGGAGTTCTGTATCGTGCTTGTAGTTTGACACAGTTTGCCAGAGTTCTGTTGTTGGGTGTAGAGAGAAACTGTTTCTAGGAGTTCTGTAGCCTGGCATAAGGCATACGCAGTAATTGGGATTTCTATATCCTGAGTGTAGGAGACGCCGCTTATGGCAGCTCCGCTACCTGGATAGAGAGAGAATCATTTTACCGGAGTTCCTTATCCTTTGTGTAGAAAGCAGCTGTTTACTGGAGTTCTGTAGCATGGAATGAGGCATTCGCTATATGCAGGTTTTCTCTATGCTGAGTGTAGGAGACGGCGCTTATGGAAGCTCTGCTACCTGGATAGAGAGAGAAGCGTTTTACCGGAGTTCCCTATCCTTGTTGTAGAGAGGAGCTGATTCCAGGAGTTCTATATCCTGGAATTAGGCATTCGCTGTATGTGGGTATTCTGTATGCTGAGTGTAGCACATGCAGCTTTCTGGAGTTCTGTCATCTAAGTGTAGAGAGATGCAGTTTCCAGGAGTTCTGTATGTTGAATGTAGAGAGAAGCTGTTTCCAAGAGTTCTGTAGTCTGAGAGTAGGCATACGCTGTATATGGGATTCCAGTAGCCTGAGTGTAGCCGATTCAGCTTATGGGAGTTCTGTAACCCTGAATTAGAAAGTTACATTTTAGCGAAGTTCTGTATCAGAGTGTAGGGAGAAGCTGTTTCCAAGAATTCTGCAGCGTATGAGCAGGTATTCGCTATATGCGGGTTTTCTGTATGCTGAGTGTAGCAGATGCAGCTTATGGAAGTTCTGTATCTTGAATGTAGTGAGACACAGTTTGCCAGAGTTCTGTATATGGGTGTAGAGAGAAACTGTTTCCAAGAGTTCTGTAGCCTGGCAAGAGGCATACGCAGTCATTGGGATTTCTGTATCCTGAGTGTGGGAGACGCCGCTTATGGGAGCTCCGCTACCTGGATATAGAGAGAAGCAGTTTACCAGAGTTCTCTATGCTTTGTGTAGAGAGCAGCTGTTTACTGGTGTTTTGTAGCCTGGAATGAGGCATTACATATATGCGGGTTTTCTGTATGCTGAGTGTAGGAGACACCGCTTGTGGGAGCTCTGCTACCTGGATATAGATAGAAGCAGTTTACTGGAGTTCTCTATGCTTTGTGTAGAAAGCAGCTGTTTACTGGATTTCTGTAGCCTGGAATGAGGCATTCGCTATATGCGGGTTTTCTCTATGCTGAGTGTAGGAGACGCCGCTTATGGGAGCTCTGCTACCTGGATAGAGAGAGAATCAATTTACCGGAATTCCTTATCCTTGTTGTAGAGCGGAGCTGTTTCCAGGAGTTCTGTGTCCTGGAATTAGGCATTCGCTATATGTGGGTATTCTGTATACTGCGTGTAGCAGATGCAGCATTCGGGAGTTCTAGACCCTAAGTGTAGAGAGATGCAGTTTCCAGTAGTTCTGTATGTTGAATGTAGAGAGAAGCTGTTTCCAAGAGTTCTGTAGTCTGAGAGTAGGCATACGCTGTATATGGGATTCCTGTAGCCTGAGTGTAGCCGACGCAGCTTATGGGAGATCTGTAACCTAGAATTAGAGAGACGCAGTTTACCGAAGTTCTGTATCAGAATGTAGGACAAGCTGTTTCCAAGAATTCTGTAGCCTATGTATTCGCTATACGCGGGTTTTCTGTATGCTGAATGTGGCAGATGCAGCTTATTGGAGTTCTGTATCGTGCTTGTAGTTTGACACAGTTTGCCAGAGTTCTGTTTTTGGGTGTAGAGAGAAACTGTTTCTAGGAGTTCTGTAGCCTGGCATAAGGCATACGCAGTAATTGGGATTTCTATATCCTGAGTGTAGGAGACGCCGCTTATGGCAGCTCCGCTACCTGGATATAGATAGAAGCAGTGTACCGGAGTTCTCTATCCTTTGTGTAGAAAGCAGCTGTTTACTGGAGTTCTGTAGCATGGAATGAGGCATTCGCTATATGCGGGTATTCTGTATACTGCGTGTAGCAGATGCAGCATTCGGGAGTTCTATACCCTAAGTGTAGAGAGATGCAGTTTCCAGTAGTTCTGTATGTTGAATGTAGAGAGAAGCTGTTTCCAAGACTTCTGTAGTCTGAGAGTAGGCATACGCTGTATATGGGATTCCTGTAGCCTGAGTGTAGCCGACGCAGCTTATGGGAGATCTGTAACCTAGAATTAGAGAGACGCAGTTTACCGAAGTTCTGTATCAGAATGTAGGGACAAGCTGTTTCCAAGAATTCTGTAGCCTATGGGCATGTATTCGCTATACGCGGGTTTTCTGTATGCTGAATGTGGCAGATGCAGCTTATTGGAGTTCTGTATCGTGCTTGTAGTTCGACACAGTTTGCCAGAGTTCTGTTTTTGGGTGTAGAGAGAAACTGTTTCTAGGAGTTCTGTAGCCTGGCATAAGGCATACGCAGTAATTGGGATTTCTATATCCTGAGTGTAGGAGACGCCGCTTATGGCAGCTCCGCTACGTGGATGTAGATAGAAGCAGTTTACCGGAGTTCTCTATCCTTTGTGTAGAAAGCAGCTGTTTACTGGAGTTCTGTAGCATGGAATGAGGCATTCGCTATATGCAGGTTTTCTCTATGCTGAGTGTAGGAGACGGCGCTTATGGAAGCTCTGCTACCTGGATATAGAGAGAAGCGTTTTACCGGAGTTCCCTATCCTTGTTGTAGAGAGGAGCTGATTCCAGGAGTTCTATATCCTGGAATTAGGCATTCGCTGTATGTGGGTATTCTGTATGCTGAGTGTAGCACATGCAGCTTTCTGGAGTTCTGTCATCTAAGTGTAGAGAGATGCAGTTTCCAGGAGTTCTGTATGTTGAATGTAGAGAGAAGCTGTTTCCAAGAGTTCTGTAGTCTGAGAGTAGGCATACGCTGTATATGGGATTCCAGTAGCCTGAGTGTAGCCGATTCAGCTTATGGGAGTTCTGTAACCCTGAATTAGAAAGTTACATTTTAGCGAAGTTCTGTATCAGAGTGTAGGGAGAAGCTGTTTCCAAGAATTCTGCAGCGTATGAGCAGGTATTCGCTATATGCGGGTTTTCTGTATGCTGAGTGTAGCAGATGCAGCTTATGGAAGTTCTGTATCTTGAATGTAGTGAGACACAGTTTGCCAGAGTTCTGTATATGGGTGTAGAGAGAAACTGTTTCCAAGAGTTCTGTAGCCTGGCAAGAGGCATACGCAGTCATTGGGATTTCTGTATCCTGAGTGTGGGAGACGCCGCTTATGGGAGCTCCGCTACCTGGATATAGAGAGAAGCAGTTTACCAGAGTTCTCTATGCTTTGTGTAGAGAGCAGCTGTTTACTGGTGTTTTGTAGCCTGGAATGAGGCATTACATATATGCGGGTTTTCTGTATGCTGAGTGTAGGAGACACCGCTTGTGGGAGCTCTGCTACCTGGATATAGATAGAAGCAGTTTACTGGAGTTCTCTATGCTTTGTGTAGAAAGCAGCTGTTTACTGGATTTCTGTAGCCTGGAATGAGGCATTCGCTATATGCGGGTTTTCTCTATGCTGAGTGTAGGAGACGCCGCTTATGGGAGCTCTGCTACCTGGATAGAGAGAGAATCAATTTACCGGAATTCCTTATCCTTGTTGTAGAGCGGAGCTGTTTCCAGGAGTTCTGTGTCCTGGAATTAGGCATTCGCTATATGTGGGTATTCTGTATACTGCGTGTAGCAGATGCAGCATTCGGGAGTTCTAGACCCTAAGTGTAGAGAGATGCAGTTTCCAGTAGTTCTGTATGTTGAATGTAGAGAGAAGCTGTTTCCAAGAGTTCTGTAGTCTGAGAGTAGGCATACGCTGTATATGGGATTCCTGTAGCCTGAGTGTAGCCGACGCAGCTTATGGGAGATCTGTAACCTAGAATTAGAGAGACACAGTTTACCGAAGTTCTGTATCAGAATGTAGGACAAGCTGTTTCCAAGAATTCTGTAGCCTATGAATTCGCTATACGCGGGTTTTCTGTATGCTGAATGTGGCAGATGCAGCTTATTGGAGTTCTGTATCGTGCTTGTAGTTTGACACAGTTTGCCAGAGTTCTGTTTTTGGGTGTAGAGAGAAACTGTTTCTAGGAGTTCTGTAGCCTGGCATAAGGCATACGCAGTAATTGGGATTTCTATATCCTGAGTGTAGGAGACGCCGCTTATGGCAGCTCCGCTACCTGGATATAGATAGAAGCAGTGTACCGGAGTTCTCTATCCTTTGTGTAGAAAGCAGCTGTTTACTGGAGTTCTGTAGCATGGAATGAGGCATTCGCTATATGCGGGTATTCTGTATACTGCGTGTAGCAGATGCAGCATTCGGGAGTTCTATACCCTAAGTGTAGAGAGATGCAGTTTCCAGTAGTTCTGTATGTTGAATGTAGAGAGAAGCTGTTTCCAAGAGTTCTGTAGTCTGAGAGTAGGCATACGCTGTATATGGGATTCCTGTAGCCTGAGTGTAGCCGACGCAGCTTATGGGAGATCTGTAACCTAGAATTAGAGAGACGCAGTTTACCGAAGTTCTGTATCAGAATGTAGGACAAGCTGTTTCCAAGAATTCTGTAGCCTATGAATTCGCTATACGCGGGTTTTCTGTATGCTGAATGTGGCAGATGCAGCTTATTGGAGTTCTGTATCGTGCTTGTAGTTTGACACAGTTTGCCAGAGTTCTGTTTTTGGGTGTAGAGAGAAACTGTTTCTAGGAGTTCTGTAGCCTGGCATAAGGCATACGCAGTAATTGGGATTTCTATATCCTGAGTGTAGGAGACGCCGCTTATGGCAGCTCCGCTACCTGGATATAGATAGAAGCAGTGTACCGGAGTTCTCTATCCTTTGTGTAGAAAGCAGCTGTTTACTGGAGTTCTGTAGCATGGAATGAGGCATTCGCTATATGCGGGTATTCTGTATACTGCGTGTAGCAGATGCAGCATTCGGGAGTTCTATACCCTAAGTGTAGAGAGATGCAGTTTCCAGTAGTTCTGTATGTTGAATGTAGAGAGAAGCTGTTTCCAAGACTTCTGTAGTCTGAGAGTAGGCATACGCTGTATATGGGATTCCTGTAGCCTGAGTGTAGCCGACGCAGCTTATGGGAGATCTGTAACCTAGAATTAGAGAGACGCAGTTTACCGAAGTTCTGTATCAGAATGTAGGGACAAGCTGTTTCCAAGAATTCTGTAGCCTATGGGCATGTATTCGCTATACGCGGGTTTTCTGTATGCTGAATGTGGCAGATGCAGCTTATTGGAGTTCTGTATCGTGCTTGTAGTTCGACACAGTTTGCCAGAGTTCTGTTTTTGGGTGTAGAGAGAAACTGTTTCTAGGAGTTCTGTAGCCTGGCATAAGGCATACGCAGTAATTGGGATTTCTATATCCTGAGTGTAGGAGACGCCGCTTATGGCAGCTCCGCTACGTGGATGTAGATAGAAGCAGTTTACCGGAGTTCTCTATCCTTTGTGTAGAAAGCAGCTGTTTACTGGAGTTCTGTAGCATGGAATGAGGCATTCGCTATATGCAGGTTTTCTCTATGCTGAGTGTAGGAGACGGCGCTTATGGAAGCTCTGCTACCTGGATATAGAGAGAAGCGTTTTACCGGAGTTCCCTATCCTTGTTGTAGAGAGGAGCTGATTCCAGGAGTTCTATATCCTGGAATTAGGCATTCGCTGTATGTGGGTATTCTGTATGCTGAGTGTAGCACATGCAGCTTTCTGGAGTTCTGTCATCTAAGTGTAGAGAGATGCAGTTTCCAGTAGTTCTGTATGTTGAATGTAGAGAGAAGCTGTTTCCAAGAGTTCTGTAGTCTGAAAGTAGGCATACGCTGTATATGGGATTCCAGTAGCCTGAGTGTAGCCGATTCAGCTTATGGGAGTTCTGTAACCCTGAATTAGAAAGTTACATTTTAGCGAAGTTCTGTATCAGAGTGTAGGGAGAAGCTGTTTCCAAGAATTCTGCAGCGTATGAGCAGGTATTCGCTATATGCGGGTTTTCTGTATGCTGAGTGTAGCAGATGCAGCTTATGGAAGTTCTGTATCTTGAATGTAGTGAGACACAGTTTGCCAGAGTTCTGTATATGGGTGTAGAGAGAAACTGTTTCCAAGAGTTCTGTAGCCTGGCAAGAGGCATACGCAGTCATTGGGATTTCTGTATCCTGAGTGTGGGAGACGCCGCTTATGGGAGCTCCGCTACCTGGATATAGAGAGAAGCAGTTTACCAGAGTTCTCTATGCTTTGTGTAGAGAGCAGCTGTTTACTGGTGTTTTGTAGCCTGGAATGAGGCATTACATATATGCGGGTTTTCTGTATGCTGAGTGTAGGAGACACCGCTTGTGGGAGCTCTGCTACCTGGATATAGATAGAAGCAGTTTACTGGAGTTCTCTATGCTTTGTGTAGAAAGCAGCTGTTTACTGGATTTCTGTAGCCTGGAATGAGGCATTCGCTATATGCGGGTTTTCTCTATGCTGAGTGTAGGAGACGCCGCTTATGGGAGCTCTGCTACCTGGATAGAGAGAGAATCAATTTACCGGAATTCCTTATCCTTGTTGTAGAGCGGAGCTGTTTCCAGGAGTTCTGTGTCCTGGAATTAGGCATTCGCTATATGTGGGTATTCTGTATACTGCGTGTAGCAGATGCAGCATTCGGGAGTTCTAGACCCTAAGTGTAGAGAGATGCAGTTTCCAGTAGTTCTGTATGTTGAATGTAGAGAGAAGCTGTTTCCAAGAGTTCTGTAGTCTGAGAGTAGGCATACGCTGTATATGGGATTCCTGTAGCCTGAGTGTAGCCGACGCAGCTTATGGGAGATCTGTAACCTAGAATTAGAGAGACGCAGTTTACCGAAGTTCTGTATCAGAATGTAGGACAAGCTGTTTCCAAGAATTCTGTAGCCTATGAATTCGCTATACGCGGGTTTTCTGTATGCTGAATGTGGCAGATGCAGCTTATTGGAGTTCTGTATCGTGCTTGTAGTTTGACACAGTTTGCCAGAGTTCTGTTTTTGGGTGTAGAGAGAAACTGTTTCTAGGAGTTCTGTAGCCTGGCATAAGGCATACGCAGTAATTGGGATTTCTATATCCTGAGTGTAGGAGACGCCGCTTATGGCAGCTCCGCTACCTGGATATAGATAGAAGCAGTGTACCGGAGTTCTCTATCCTTTGTGTAGAAAGCAGCTGTTTACTGGAGTTCTGTAGCATGGAATGAGGCATTCGCTATATGCGGGTATTCTGTATACTGCGTGTAGCAGATGCAGCATTCGGGAGTTCTATACCCTAAGTGTAGAGAGATGCAGTTTCCATTAGTTCTGTATGTTGAATGTAGAGAGAAGCTGTTTCCAAGACTTCTGTAGTCTGAGAGTAGGCATACGCTGTATATGGGATTCCTGTAGCCTGAGTGTAGCCGACGCAGCTTATGGGAGATCTGTAACCTAGAATTAGAGAGACGCAGTTTACCGAAGTTCTGTATCAGAATGTAGGGACAAGCTGTTTCCAAGAATTCTGTAGCCTATGGGCATGTATTCGCTATACGCGGGTTTTCTGTATGCTGAATGTGGCAGATGCAGCTTATTGGAGTTCTGTATCGTGCTTGTAGTTCGACACAGTTTGCCAGAGTTCTGTTTTTGGGTGTAGAGAGAAACTGTTTCTAGGAGTTCTGTAGCCTGGCATAAGGCATACGCAGTAATTGGGATTTCTATATCCTGAGTGTAGGAGACGCCGCTTATGGCAGCTCCGCTACGTGGATGTAGATAGAAGCAGTTTACCGGAGTTCTCTATCCTTTGTGTAGAAAGCAGCTGTTTACTGGAGTTCTGTAGCATGGAATGAGGCATTCGCTATATGCAGGTTTTCTCTATGCTGAGTGTAGGAGACGGCGCTTATGGAAGCTCTGCTACCTGGATATAGAGAGAAGCGTTTTGCCGGAGTTCCCTATCCTTGTTGTAGAGAGGAGCTGATTCCAGGAGTTCTATATCCTGGAATTAGGCATTCGCTGTATGTGGGTATTCTGTATGCTGAGTGTAGCACATGCAGCTTTCTGGAGTTCTGTCATCTAAGTGTAGAGAGATGCAGTTTCCAGGAGTTCTGTATGTTGAATGTAGAGAGAAGCTGTTTCCAAGAGTTCTGTAGTCTGAGAGTAGGCATACGCTGTATATGGGATTCCAGTAGCCTGAGTGTAGCCGATTCAGCTTATGGGAGTTCTGTAACCCTGAATTAGAAAGTTACATTTTAGCGAAGTTCTGTATCAGAGTGTAGGGAGAAGCTGTTTCCAAGAATTCTGCAGCGTATGAGCAGGTATTCGCTATATGCGGGTTTTCTGTATGCTGAGTGTAGCAGATGCAGCTTATGGAAGTTCTGTATCTTGAATGTAGTGAGACACAGTTTGCCAGAGTTCTGTATATGGGTGTAGAGAGAAACTGTTTCCAAGAGTTCTGTAGCCTGGCAAGAGGCATACGCAGTCATTGGGATTTCTGTATCCTGAGTGTGGGAGACGCCGCTTATGGGAGCTCCGCTACCTGGATATAGAGAGAAGCAGTTTACCAGAGTTCTCTATGCTTTGTGTAGAGAGCAGCTGTTTACTGGTGTTTTGTAGCCTGGAATGAGGCATTACATATATGCGGGTTTTCTGTATGCTGAGTGTAGGAGACACCGCTTGTGGGAGCTCTGCTACCTGGATATAGATAGAAGCAGTTTACTGGAGTTCTCTATGCTTTGTGTAGAAAGCAGCTGTTTACTGGATTTCTGTAGCCTGGAATGAGGCATTCGCTATATGCGGGTTTTCTCTATGCTGAGTGTAGGAGACGCCGCTTATGGGAGCTCTGCTACCTGGATAGAGAGAGAATCAATTTACCGGAATTCCTTATCCTTGTTGTAGAGCGGAGCTGTTTCCAGGAGTTCTGTGTCCTGGAATTAGGCATTCGCTATATGTGGGTATTCTGTATACTGCGTGTAGCAGATGCAGCATTCGGGAGTTCTAGACCCTAAGTGTAGAGAGATGCAGTTTCCAGTAGTTCTGTATGTTGAATGTAGAGAGAAGCTGTTTCCAAGAGTTCTGTAGTCTGAGAGTAGGCATACGCTGTATATGGGATTCCTGTAGCCTGAGTGTAGCCGACGCAGCTTATGGGAGATCTGTAACCTAGAATTAGAGAGACGCAGTTTACCGAAGTTCTGTATCAGAATGTAGGACAAGCTGTTTCCAAGAATTCTGTAGCCTATGAATTCGCTATACGCGGGTTTTCTGTATGCTGAATGTGGCAGATGCAGCTTATTGGAGTTCTGTATCGTGCTTGTAGTTTGACACAGTTTGCCAGAGTTCTGTTTTTGGGTGTAGAGAGAAACTGTTTCTAGGAGTTCTGTAGCCTGGCATAAGGCATACGCAGTAATTGGGATTTCTATATCCTGAGTGTAGGAGACGCCGCTTATGGCAGCTCCGCTACCTGGATATAGATAGAAGCAGTGTACCGGAGTTCTCTATCCTTTGTGTAGAAAGCAGCTGTTTACTGGAGTTCTGTAGCATGGAATGAGGCATTCGCTATATGCGGGTATTCTGTATACTGCGTGTAGCAGATGCAGCATTCGGGAGTTCTATACCCTAAGTGTAGAGAGATGCAGTTTCCAGTAGTTCTGTATGTTGAATGTAGAGAGAAGCTGTTTCCAAGAGTTCTGTAGTCTGAGAGTAGGCATACGCTGTATATGGGATTCCTGTAGCCTGAGTGTAGCCGACGCAGCTTATGGGAGATCTGTAACCTAGAATTAGAGAGACGCAGTTTACCGAAGTTCTGTATCAGAATGTAGGACAAGCTGTTTCCAAGAATTCTGTAGCCTATGAATTCGCTATACGCGGGTTTTCTGTATGCTGAATGTGGCAGATGCAGCTTATTGGAGTTCTGTATCGTGCTTGTAGTTTGACACAGTTTGCCAGAGTTCTGTTTTTGGGTGTAGAGAGAAACTGTTTCTAGGAGTTCTGTAGCCTGGCATAAGGCATACGCAGTAATTGGGATTTCTATATCCTGAGTGTAGGAGACGCCGCTTATGGCAGCTCCGCTACCTGGATATAGATAGAAGCAGTGTACCGGAGTTCTCTATCCTTTGTGTAGAAAGCAGCTGTTTACTGGAGTTCTGTAGCATGGAATGAGGCATTCGCTATATGCGGGTATTCTGTATACTGCGTGTAGCAGATGCAGCATTCGGGAGTTCTATACCCTAAGTGTAGAGAGATGCAGTTTCCAGTAGTTCTGTATGTTGAATGTAGAGAGAAGCTGTTTCCAAGACTTCTGTAGTCTGAGAGTAGGCATACGCTGTATATGGGATTCCTGTAGCCTGAGTGTAGCCGACGCAGCTTATGGGAGATCTGTAACCTAGAATTAGAGAGACGCAGTTTACCGAAGTTCTGTATCAGAATGTAGGGACAAGCTGTTTCCAAGAATTCTGTAGCCTATGGGCATGTATTCGCTATACGCGGGTTTTCTGTATGCTGAATGTGGCAGATGCAGCTTATTGGAGTTCTGTATCGTGCTTGTAGTTCGACACAGTTTGCCAGAGTTCTGTTTTTGGGTGTAGAGAGAAACTGTTTCTAGGAGTTCTGTAGCCTGGCATAAGGCATACGCAGTAATTGGGATTTCTATATCCTGAGTGTAGGAGACGCCGCTTATGGCAGCTCCGCTACGTGGATGTAGATAGAAGCAGTTTACCAGAGTTCTCTATCCTTTGTGTAGAAAGCAGCTGTTTACTGGAGTTCTGTAGCATGGAATGAGGCATTCGCTATATGCAGGTTTTCTCTATGCTGAGTGTAGGAGACGGCGCTTATGGAAGCTCTGCTACCTGGATATAGAGAGAAGCGTTTTACCGGAGTTCCCTATCCTTGTTGTAGAGAGGAGCTGATTCCAGGAGTTCTATATCCTGGAATTAGGCATTCGCTGTATGTGGGTATTCTGTATGCTGAGTGTAGCACATGCAGCTTTCTGGAGTTCTGTCATCTAAGTGTAGAGAGATGCAGTTTCCAGTAGTTCTGTATGTTGAATGTAGAGAGAAGCTGTTTCCAAGAGTTCTGTAGTCTGAAAGTAGGCATACGCTGTATATGGGATTCCAGTAGCCTGAGTGTAGCCGATTCAGCTTATGGGAGTTCTGTAACCCTGAATTAGAAAGTTACATTTTAGCGAAGTTCTGTATCAGAGTGTAGGGAGAAGCTGTTTCCAAGAATTCTGCAGCGTATGAGCAGGTATTCGCTATATGCGGGTTTTCTGTATGCTGAGTGTAGCAGATGCAGCTTATGGAAGTTCTGTATCTTGAATGTAGTGAGACACAGTTTGCCAGAGTTCTGTATATGGGTGTAGAGAGAAACTGTTTCCAAGAGTTCTGTAGCCTGGCAAGAGGCATACGCAGTCATTGGGATTTCTGTATCCTGAGTGTGGGAGACGCCGCTTATGGGAGCTCCGCTACCTGGATATAGAGAGAAGCAGTTTACCAGAGTTCTCTATGCTTTGTGTAGAGAGCAGCTGTTTACTGGTGTTTTGTAGCCTGGAATGAGGCATTACATATATGCGGGTTTTCTGTATGCTGAGTGTAGGAGACACCGCTTGTGGGAGCTCTGCTACCTGGATATAGATAGAAGCAGTTTACTGGAGTTCTCTATGCTTTGTGTAGAAAGCAGCTGTTTACTGGATTTCTGTAGCCTGGAATGAGGCATTCGCTATATGCGGGTTTTCTCTATGCTGAGTGTAGGAGACGCCGCTTATGGGAGCTCTGCTACCTGGATAGAGAGAGAATCAATTTACCGGAATTCCTTATCCTTGTTGTAGAGCGGAGCTGTTTCCAGGAGTTCTGTGTCCTGGAATTAGGCATTCGCTATATGTGGGTATTCTGTATACTGCGTGTAGCAGATGCAGCATTCGGGAGTTCTAGACCCTAAGTGTAGAGAGATGCAGTTTCCAGTAGTTCTGTATGTTGAATGTAGAGAGAAGCTGTTTCCAAGAGTTCTGTAGTCTGAGAGTAGGCATACGCTGTATATGGGATTCCTGTAGCCTGAGTGTAGCCGACGCAGCTTATGGGAGATCTGTAACCTAGAATTAGAGAGACGCAGTTTACCGAAGTTCTGTATCAGAATGTAGGACAAGCTGTTTCCAAGAATTCTGTAGCCTATGAATTCGCTATACGCGGGTTTTCTGTATGCTGAATGTGGCAGATGCAGCTTATTGGAGTTCTGTATCGTGCTTGTAGTTTGACACAGTTTGCCAGAGTTCTGTTTTTGGGTGTAGAGAGAAACTGTTTCTAGGAGTTCTGTAGCCTGGCATAAGGCATACGCAGTAATTGGGATTTCTATATCCTGAGTGTAGGAGACGCCGCTTATGGCAGCTCCGCTACCTGGATATAGATAGAAGCAGTGTACCGGAGTTCTCTATCCTTTGTGTAGAAAGCAGCTGTTTACTGGAGTTCTGTAGCATGGAATGAGGCATTCGCTATATGCGGGTATTCTGTATACTGCGTGTAGCAGATGCAGCATTCGGGAGTTCTATACCCTAAGTGTAGAGAGATGCAGTTTCCAGTAGTTCTGTATGTTGAATGTAGAGAGAAGCTGTTTCCAAGAGTTCTGTAGTCTGAGAGTAGGCATACGCTGTATATGGGATTCCTGTAGCCTGAGTGTAGCCGACGCAGCTTATGGGAGATCTGTAACCTAGAATTAGAGAGACGCAGTTTACCGAAGTTCTGTATCAGAATGTAGGACAAGCTGTTTCCAAGAATTCTGTAGCCTATGAATTCGCTATACGCGGGTTTTCTGTATGCTGAATGTGGCAGATGCAGCTTATTGGAGTTCTGTATCGTGCTTGTAGTTTGACACAGTTTGCCAGAGTTCTGTTTTTGGGTGTAGAGAGAAACTGTTTCTAGGAGTTCTGTAGCCTGGCATAAGGCATACGCAGTAATTGGGATTTCTATATCCTGAGTGTAGGAGACGCCGCTTATGGCAGCTCCGCTACCTGGATATAGATAGAAGCAGTGTACCGGAGTTCTCTATCCTTTGTGTAGAAAGCAGCTGTTTACTGGAGTTCTGTAGCATGGAATGAGGCATTCGCTATATGCGGGTATTCTGTATACTGCGTGTAGCAGATGCAGCATTCGGGAGTTCTATACCCTAAGTGTAGAGAGATGCAGTTTCCAGTAGTTCTGTATGTTGAATGTAGAGAGAAGCTGTTTCCAAGACTTCTGTAGTCTGAGAGTAGGCATACGCTGTATATGGGATTCCTGTAGCCTGAGTGTAGCCGACGCAGCTTATGGGAGATCTGTAACCTAGAATTAGAGAGACGCAGTTTACCGAAGTTCTGTATCAGAATGTAGGGACAAGCTGTTTCCAAGAATTCTGTAGCCTATGGGCATGTATTCGCTATACGCGGGTTTTCTGTATGCTGAATGTGGCAGATGCAGCTTATTGGAGTTCTGTATCGTGCTTGTAGTTCGACACAGTTTGCCAGAGTTCTGTTTTTGGGTGTAGAGAGAAACTGTTTCTAGGAGTTCTGTAGCCTGGCATAAGGCATACGCAGTAATTGGGATTTCTATATCCTGAGTGTAGGAGACGCCGCTTATGGCAGCTCCGCTACGTGGATGTAGATAGAAGCAGTTTACCGGAGTTCTCTATCCTTTGTGTAGAAAGCAGCTGTTTACTGGAGTTCTGTAGCATGGAATGAGGCATTCGCTATATGCAGGTTTTCTCTATGCTGAGTGTAGGAGACGGCGCTTATGGAAGCTCTGCTACCTGGATATAGAGAGAAGCGTTTTACCGGAGTTCCCTATCCTTGTTGTAGAGAGGAGCTGATTCCAGGAGTTCTATATCCTGGAATTAGGCATTCGCTGTATGTGGGTATTCTGTATGCTGAGTGTAGCACATGCAGCTTTCTGGAGTTCTGTCATCTAAGTGTAGAGAGATGCAGTTTCCAGTAGTTCTGTATGTTGAATGTAGAGAGAAGCTGTTTCCAAGAGTTCTGTAGTCTGAAAGTAGGCATACGCTGTATATGGGATTCCAGTAGCCTGAGTGTAGCCGATTCAGCTTATGGGAGTTCTGTAACCCTGAATTAGAAAGTTACATTTTAGCGAAGTTCTGTATCAGAGTGTAGGGAGAAGCTGTTTCCAAGAATTCTGCAGCGTATGAGCAGGTATTCGCTATATGCGGGTTTTCTGTATGCTGAGTGTAGCAGATGCAGCTTATGGAAGTTCTGTATCTTGAATGTAGTGAGACACAGTTTGCCAGAGTTCTGTATATGGGTGTAGAGAGAAACTGTTTCCAAGAGTTCTGTAGCCTGGCAAGAGGCATACGCAGTCATTGGGATTTCTGTATCCTGAGTGTGGGAGACGCCGCTTATGGGAGCTCCGCTACCTGGATATAGAGAGAAGCAGTTTACCAGAGTTCTCTATGCTTTGTGTAGAGAGCAGCTGTTTACTGGTGTTTTGTAGCCTGGAATGAGGCATTACATATATGCGGGTTTTCTGTATGCTGAGTGTAGGAGACACCGCTTGTGGGAGCTCTGCTACCTGGATATAGATAGAAGCAGTTTACTGGAGTTCTCTATGCTTTGTGTAGAAAGCAGCTGTTTACTGGATTTCTGTAGCCTGGAATGAGGCATTCGCTATATGCGGGTTTTCTCTATGCTGAGTGTAGGAGACGCCGCTTATGGGAGCTCTGCTACCTGGATAGAGAGAGAATCAATTTACCGGAATTCCTTATCCTTGTTGTAGAGCGGAGCTGTTTCCAGGAGTTCTGTGTCCTGGAATTAGGCATTCGCTATATGTGGGTATTCTGTATACTGCGTGTAGCAGATGCAGCATTCGGGAGTTCTAGACCCTAAGTGTAGAGAGATGCAGTTTCCAGTAGTTCTGTATGTTGAATGTAGAGAGAAGCTGTTTCCAAGAGTTCTGTAGTCTGAGAGTAGGCATACGCTGTATATGGGATTCCTGTAGCCTGAGTGTAGCCGACGCAGCTTATGGGAGATCTGTAACCTAGAATTAGAGAGACGCAGTTTACCGAAGTTCTGTATCAGAATGTAGGACAAGCTGTTTCCAAGAATTCTGTAGCCTATGAATTCGCTATACGCGGGTTTTCTGTATGCTGAATGTGGCAGATGCAGCTTATTGGAGTTCTGTATCGTGCTTGTAGTTTGACACAGTTTGCCAGAGTTCTGTTTTTGGGTGTAGAGAGAAACTGTTTCTAGGAGTTCTGTAGCCTGGCATAAGGCATACGCAGTAATTGGGATTTCTATATCCTGAGTGTAGGAGACGCCGCTTATGGCAGCTCCGCTACCTGGATATAGATAGAAGCAGTGTACCGGAGTTCTCTATCCTTTGTGTAGAAAGCAGCTGTTTACTGGAGTTCTGTAGCATGGAATGAGGCATTCGCTATATGCGGGTATTCTGTATACTGCGTGTAGCAGATGCAGCATTCGGGAGTTCTATACCCTAAGTGTAGAGAGATGCAGTTTCCATTAGTTCTGTATGTTGAATGTAGAGAGAAGCTGTTTCCAAGACTTCTGTAGTCTGAGAGTAGGCATACGCTGTATATGGGATTCCTGTAGCCTGAGTGTAGCCGACGCAGCTTATGGGAGATCTGTAACCTAGAATTAGAGAGACGCAGTTTACCGAAGTTCTGTATCAGAATGTAGGGACAAGCTGTTTCCAAGAATTCTGTAGCCTATGGGCATGTATTCGCTATACGCGGGTTTTCTGTATGCTGAATGTGGCAGATGCAGCTTATTGGAGTTCTGTATCGTGCTTGTAGTTCGACACAGTTTGCCAGAGTTCTGTTTTTGGGTGTAGAGAGAAACTGTTTCTAGGAGTTCTGTAGCCTGGCATAAGGCATACGCAGTAATTGGGATTTCTATATCCTGAGTGTAGGAGACGCCGCTTATGGCAGCTCCGCTACGTGGATGTAGATAGAAGCAGTTTACCGGAGTTCTCTATCCTTTGTGTAGAAAGCAGCTGTTTACTGGAGTTCTGTAGCATGGAATGAGGCATTCGCTATATGCAGGTTTTCTCTATGCTGAGTGTAGGAGACGGCGCTTATGGAAGCTCTGCTACCTGGATATAGAGAGAAGCGTTTTGCCGGAGTTCCCTATCCTTGTTGTAGAGAGGAGCTGATTCCAGGAGTTCTATATCCTGGAATTAGGCATTCGCTGTATGTGGGTATTCTGTATGCTGAGTGTAGCACATGCAGCTTTCTGGAGTTCTGTCATCTAAGTGTAGAGAGATGCAGTTTCCAGGAGTTCTGTATGTTGAATGTAGAGAGAAGCTGTTTCCAAGAGTTCTGTAGTCTGAGAGTAGGCATACGCTGTATATGGGATTCCAGTAGCCTGAGTGTAGCCGATTCAGCTTATGGGAGTTCTGTAACCCTGAATTAGAAAGTTACATTTTAGCGAAGTTCTGTATCAGAGTGTAGGGAGAAGCTGTTTCCAAGAATTCTGCAGCGTATGAGCAGGTATTCGCTATATGCGGGTTTTCTGTATGCTGAGTGTAGCAGATGCAGCTTATGGAAGTTCTGTATCTTGAATGTAGTGAGACACAGTTTGCCAGAGTTCTGTATATGGGTGTAGAGAGAAACTGTTTCCAAGAGTTCTGTAGCCTGGCAAGAGGCATACGCAGTCATTGGGATTTCTGTATCCTGAGTGTGGGAGACGCCGCTTATGGGAGCTCCGCTACCTGGATATAGAGAGAAGCAGTTTACCAGAGTTCTCTATGCTTTGTGTAGAGAGCAGCTGTTTACTGGTGTTTTGTAGCCTGGAATGAGGCATTACATATATGCGGGTTTTCTGTATGCTGAGTGTAGGAGACACCGCTTGTGGGAGCTCTGCTACCTGGATATAGATAGAAGCAGTTTACTGGAGTTCTCTATGCTTTGTGTAGAAAGCAGCTGTTTACTGGATTTCTGTAGCCTGGAATGAGGCATTCGCTATATGCGGGTTTTCTCTATGCTGAGTGTAGGAGACGCCGCTTATGGGAGCTCTGCTACCTGGATAGAGAGAGAATCAATTTACCGGAATTCCTTATCCTTGTTGTAGAGCGGAGCTGTTTCCAGGAGTTCTGTGTCCTGGAATTAGGCATTCGCTATATGTGGGTATTCTGTATACTGCGTGTAGCAGATGCAGCATTCGGGAGTTCTAGACCCTAAGTGTAGAGAGATGCAGTTTCCAGTAGTTCTGTATGTTGAATGTAGAGAGAAGCTGTTTCCAAGAGTTCTGTAGTCTGAGAGTAGGCATACGCTGTATATGGGATTCCTGTAGCCTGAGTGTAGCCGACGCAGCTTATGGGAGATCTGTAACCTAGAATTAGAGAGACGCAGTTTACCGAAGTTCTGTATCAGAATGTAGGACAAGCTGTTTCCAAGAATTCTGTAGCCTATGAATTCGCTATACGCGGGTTTTCTGTATGCTGAATGTGGCAGATGCAGCTTATTGGAGTTCTGTATCGTGCTTGTAGTTTGACACAGTTTGCCAGAGTTCTGTTTTTGGGTGTAGAGAGAAACTGTTTCTAGGAGTTCTGTAGCCTGGCATAAGGCATACGCAGTAATTGGGATTTCTATATCCTGAGTGTAGGAGACGCCGCTTATGGCAGCTCCGCTACCTGGATATAGATAGAAGCAGTGTACCGGAGTTCTCTATCCTTTGTGTAGAAAGCAGCTGTTTACTGGAGTTCTGTAGCATGGAATGAGGCATTCGCTATATGCGGGTATTCTGTATACTGCGTGTAGCAGATGCAGCATTCGGGAGTTCTATACCCTAAGTGTAGAGAGATGCAGTTTCCAGTAGTTCTGTATGTTGAATGTAGAGAGAAGCTGTTTCCAAGAGTTCTGTAGTCTGAGAGTAGGCATACGCTGTATATGGGATTCCTGTAGCCTGAGTGTAGCCGACGCAGCTTATGGGAGATCTGTAACCTAGAATTAGAGAGACGCAGTTTACCGAAGTTCTGTATCAGAATGTAGGACAAGCTGTTTCCAAGAATTCTGTAGCCTATGAATTCGCTATACGCGGGTTTTCTGTATGCTGAATGTGGCAGATGCAGCTTATTGGAGTTCTGTATCGTGCTTGTAGTTTGACACAGTTTGCCAGAGTTCTGTTTTTGGGTGTAGAGAGAAACTGTTTCTAGGAGTTCTGTAGCCTGGCATAAGGCATACGCAGTAATTGGGATTTCTATATCCTGAGTGTAGGAGACGCCGCTTATGGCAGCTCCGCTACCTGGATATAGATAGAAGCAGTGTACCGGAGTTCTCTATCCTTTGTGTAGAAAGCAGCTGTTTACTGGAGTTCTGTAGCATGGAATGAGGCATTCGCTATATGCGGGTATTCTGTATACTGCGTGTAGCAGATGCAGCATTCGGGAGTTCTATACCCTAAGTGTAGAGAGATGCAGTTTCCAGTAGTTCTGTATGTTGAATGTAGAGAGAAGCTGTTTCCAAGACTTCTGTAGTCTGAGAGTAGGCATACGCTGTATATGGGATTCCTGTAGCCTGAGTGTAGCCGACGCAGCTTATGGGAGATCTGTAACCTAGAATTAGAGAGACGCAGTTTACCGAAGTTCTGTATCAGAATGTAGGGACAAGCTGTTTCCAAGAATTCTGTAGCCTATGGGCATGTATTCGCTATACGCGGGTTTTCTGTATGCTGAATGTGGCAGATGCAGCTTATTGGAGTTCTGTATCGTGCTTGTAGTTCGACACAGTTTGCCAGAGTTCTGTTTTTGGGTGTAGAGAGAAACTGTTTCTAGGAGTTCTGTAGCCTGGCATAAGGCATACGCAGTAATTGGGATTTCTATATCCTGAGTGTAGGAGACGCCGCTTATGGCAGCTCCGCTACGTGGATGTAGATAGAAGCAGTTTACCAGAGTTCTCTATCCTTTGTGTAGAAAGCAGCTGTTTACTGGAGTTCTGTAGCATGGAATGAGGCATTCGCTATATGCAGGTTTTCTCTATGCTGAGTGTAGGAGACGGCGCTTATGGAAGCTCTGCTACCTGGATATAGAGAGAAGCGTTTTACCGGAGTTCCCTATCCTTGTTGTAGAGAGGAGCTGATTCCAGGAGTTCTATATCCTGGAATTAGGCATTCGCTGTATGTGGGTATTCTGTATGCTGAGTGTAGCACATGCAGCTTTCTGGAGTTCTGTCATCTAAGTGTAGAGAGATGCAGTTTCCAGTAGTTCTGTATGTTGAATGTAGAGAGAAGCTGTTTCCAAGAGTTCTGTAGTCTGAGAGTAGGCATACGCTGTATATGGGATTCCAGTAGCCTGAGTGTAGCCGATTCAGCTTATGGGAGTTCTGTAACCCTGAATTAGAAAGTTACATTTTAGCGAAGTTCTGTATCAGAGTGTAGGGAGAAGCTGTTTCCAAGAATTCTGCAGCGTATGAGCAGGTATTCGCTATATGCGGGTTTTCTGTATGCTGAGTGTAGCAGATGCAGCTTATGGAAGTTCTGTATCTTGAATGTAGTGAGACACAGTTTGCCAGAGTTCTGTATATGGGTGTAGAGAGAAACTGTTTCCAAGAGTTCTGTAGCCTGGCAAGAGGCATACGCAGTCATTGGGATTTCTGTATCCTGAGTGTGGGAGACGCCGCTTATGGGAGCTCCGCTACCTGGATATAGAGAGAAGCAGTTTACCAGAGTTCTCTATGCTTTGTGTAGAGAGCAGCTGTTTACTGGTGTTTTGTAGCCTGGAATGAGGCATTACATATATGCGGGTTTTCTGTATGCTGAGTGTAGGAGACACCGCTTGTGGGAGCTCTGCTACCTGGATATAGATAGAAGCAGTTTACTGGAGTTCTCTATGCTTTGTGTAGAAAGCAGCTGTTTACTGGATTTCTGTAGCCTGGAATGAGGCATTCGCTATATGCGGGTTTTCTCTATGCTGAGTGTAGGAGACGCCGCTTATGGGAGCTCTGCTACCTGGATAGAGAGAGAATCAATTTACCGGAATTCCTTATCCTTGTTGTAGAGCGGAGCTGTTTCCAGGAGTTCTGTGTCCTGGAATTAGGCATTCGCTATATGTGGGTATTCTGTATACTGCGTGTAGCAGATGCAGCATTCGGGAGTTCTAGACCCTAAGTGTAGAGAGATGCAGTTTCCAGTAGTTCTGTATGTTGAATGTAGAGAGAAGCTGTTTCCAAGAGTTCTGTAGTCTGAGAGTAGGCATACGCTGTATATGGGATTCCTGTAGCCTGAGTGTAGCCGACGCAGCTTATGGGAGATCTGTAACCTAGAATTAGAGAGACGCAGTTTACCGAAGTTCTGTATCAGAATGTAGGACAAGCTGTTTCCAAGAATTCTGTAGCCTATGAATTCGCTATACGCGGGTTTTCTGTATGCTGAATGTGGCAGATGCAGCTTATTGGAGTTCTGTATCGTGCTTGTAGTTTGACACAGTTTGCCAGAGTTCTGTTTTTGGGTGTAGAGAGAAACTGTTTCTAGGAGTTCTGTAGCCTGGCATAAGGCATACGCAGTAATTGGGATTTCTATATCCTGAGTGTAGGAGACGCCGCTTATGGCAGCTCCGCTACCTGGATATAGATAGAAGCAGTGTACCGGAGTTCTCTATCCTTTGTGTAGAAAGCAGCTGTTTACTGGAGTTCTGTAGCATGGAATGAGGCATTCGCTATATGCGGGTATTCTGTATACTGCGTGTAGCAGATGCAGCATTCGGGAGTTCTATACCCTAAGTGTAGAGAGATGCAGTTTCCAGTAGTTCTGTATGTTGAATGTAGAGAGAAGCTGTTTCCAAGAGTTCTGTAGTCTGAGAGTAGGCATACGCTGTATATGGGATTCCTGTAGCCTGAGTGTAGCCGACGCAGCTTATGGGAGATCTGTAACCTAGAATTAGAGAGACGCAGTTTACCGAAGTTCTGTATCAGAATGTAGGACAAGCTGTTTCCAAGAATTCTGTAGCCTATGAATTCGCTATACGCGGGTTTTCTGTATGCTGAATGTGGCAGATGCAGCTTATTGGAGTTCTGTATCGTGCTTGTAGTTTGACACAGTTTGCCAGAGTTCTGTTTTTGGGTGTAGAGAGAAACTGTTTCTAGGAGTTCTGTAGCCTGGCATAAGGCATACGCAGTAATTGGGATTTCTATATCCTGAGTGTAGGAGACGCCGCTTATGGCAGCTCCGCTACCTGGATATAGATAGAAGCAGTGTACCGGAGTTCTCTATCCTTTGTGTAGAAAGCAGCTGTTTACTGGAGTTCTGTAGCATGGAATGAGGCATTCGCTATATGCGGGTATTCTGTATACTGCGTGTAGCAGATGCAGCATTCGGGAGTTCTATACCCTAAGTGTAGAGAGATGCAGTTTCCAGTAGTTCTGTATGTTGAATGTAGAGAGAAGCTGTTTCCAAGACTTCTGTAGTCTGAGAGTAGGCATACGCTGTATATGGGATTCCTGTAGCCTGAGTGTAGCCGACGCAGCTTATGGGAGATCTGTAACCTAGAATTAGAGAGACGCAGTTTACCGAAGTTCTGTATCAGAATGTAGGGACAAGCTGTTTCCAAGAATTCTGTAGCCTATGGGCATGTATTCGCTATACGCGGGTTTTCTGTATGCTGAATGTGGCAGATGCAGCTTATTGGAGTTCTGTATCGTGCTTGTAGTTCGACACAGTTTGCCAGAGTTCTGTTTTTGGGTGTAGAGAGAAACTGTTTCTAGGAGTTCTGTAGCCTGGCATAAGGCATACGCAGTAATTGGGATTTCTATATCCTGAGTGTAGGAGACGCCGCTTATGGCAGCTCCGCTACGTGGATGTAGATAGAAGCAGTTTACCAGAGTTCTCTATCCTTTGTGTAGAAAGCAGCTGTTTACTGGAGTTCTGTAGCATGGAATGAGGCATTCGCTATATGCAGGTTTTCTCTATGCTGAGTGTAGGAGACGGCGCTTATGGAAGCTCTGCTACCTGGATATAGAGAGAAGCGTTTTACCGGAGTTCCCTATCCTTGTTGTAGAGAGGAGCTGATTCCAGGAGTTCTATATCCTGGAATTAGGCATTCGCTGTATGTGGGTATTCTGTATGCTGAGTGTAGCACATGCAGCTTTCTGGAGTTCTGTCATCTAAGTGTAGAGAGATGCAGTTTCCAGTAGTTCTGTATGTTGAATGTAGAGAGAAGCTGTTTCCAAGAGTTCTGTAGTCTGAAAGTAGGCATACGCTGTATATGGGATTCCAGTAGCCTGAGTGTAGCCGATTCAGCTTATGGGAGTTCTGTAACCCTGAATTAGAAAGTTACATTTTAGCGAAGTTCTGTATCAGAGTGTAGGGAGAAGCTGTTTCCAAGAATTCTGCAGCGTATGAGCAGGTATTCGCTATATGCGGGTTTTCTGTATGCTGAGTGTAGCAGATGCAGCTTATGGAAGTTCTGTATCTTGAATGTAGTGAGACACAGTTTGCCAGAGTTCTGTATATGGGTGTAGAGAGAAACTGTTTCCAAGAGTTCTGTAGCCTGGCAAGAGGCATACGCAGTCATTGGGATTTCTGTATCCTGAGTGTGGGAGACGCCGCTTATGGGAGCTCCGCTACCTGGATATAGAGAGAAGCAGTTTACCAGAGTTCTCTATGCTTTGTGTAGAGAGCAGCTGTTTACTGGTGTTTTGTAGCCTGGAATGAGGCATTACATATATGCGGGTTTTCTGTATGCTGAGTGTAGGAGACACCGCTTGTGGGAGCTCTGCTACCTGGATATAGATAGAAGCAGTTTACTGGAGTTCTCTATGCTTTGTGTAGAAAGCAGCTGTTTACTGGATTTCTGTAGCCTGGAATGAGGCATTCGCTATATGCGGGTTTTCTCTATGCTGAGTGTAGGAGACGCCGCTTATGGGAGCTCTGCTACCTGGATAGAGAGAGAATCAATTTACCGGAATTCCTTATCCTTGTTGTAGAGCGGAGCTGTTTCCAGGAGTTCTGTGTCCTGGAATTAGGCATTCGCTATATGTGGGTATTCTGTATACTGCGTGTAGCAGATGCAGCATTCGGGAGTTCTAGACCCTAAGTGTAGAGAGATGCAGTTTCCAGTAGTTCTGTATGTTGAATGTAGAGAGAAGCTGTTTCCAAGAGTTCTGTAGTCTGAGAGTAGGCATACGCTGTATATGGGATTCCTGTAGCCTGAGTGTAGCCGACGCAGCTTATGGGAGATCTGTAACCTAGAATTAGAGAGACGCAGTTTACCGAAGTTCTGTATCAGAATGTAGGACAAGCTGTTTCCAAGAATTCTGTAGCCTATGAATTCGCTATACGCGGGTTTTCTGTATGCTGAATGTGGCAGATGCAGCTTATTGGAGTTCTGTATCGTGCTTGTAGTTTGACACAGTTTGCCAGAGTTCTGTTTTTGGGTGTAGAGAGAAACTGTTTCTAGGAGTTCTGTAGCCTGGCATAAGGCATACGCAGTAATTGGGATTTCTATATCCTGAGTGTAGGAGACGCCGCTTATGGCAGCTCCGCTACCTGGATATAGATAGAAGCAGTGTACCGGAGTTCTCTATCCTTTGTGTAGAAAGCAGCTGTTTACTGGAGTTCTGTAGCATGGAATGAGGCATTCGCTATATGCGGGTATTCTGTATACTGCGTGTAGCAGATGCAGCATTCGGGAGTTCTATACCCTAAGTGTAGAGAGATGCAGTTTCCAGTAGTTCTGTATGTTGAATGTAGAGAGAAGCTGTTTCCAAGACTTCTGTAGTCTGAGAGTAGGCATACGCTGTATATGGGATTCCTGTAGCCTGAGTGTAGCCGACGCAGCTTATGGGAGATCTGTAACCTAGAATTAGAGAGACGCAGTTTACCGAAGTTCTGTATCAGAATGTAGGGACAAGCTGTTTCCAAGAATTCTGTAGCCTATGGGCATGTATTCGCTATACGCGGGTTTTCTGTATGCTGAATGTGGCAGATGCAGCTTATTGGAGTTCTGTATCGTGCTTGTAGTTCGACACAGTTTGCCAGAGTTCTGTTTTTGGGTGTAGAGAGAAACTGTTTCTAGGAGTTCTGTAGCCTGGCATAAGGCATACGCAGTAATTGGGATTTCTATATCCTGAGTGTAGGAGACGCCGCTTATGGCAGCTCCGCTACGTGGATGTAGATAGAAGCAGTTTACCGGAGTTCTCTATCCTTTGTGTAGAAAGCAGCTGTTTACTGGAGTTCTGTAGCATGGAATGAGGCATTCGCTATATGCAGGTTTTCTCTATGCTGAGTGTAGGAGACGGCGCTTATGGAAGCTCTGCTACCTGGATATAGAGAGAAGCGTTTTGCCGGAGTTCCCTATCCTTGTTGTAGAGAGGAGCTGATTCCAGGAGTTCTATATCCTGGAATTAGGCATTCGCTGTATGTGGGTATTCTGTATGCTGAGTGTAGCACATGCAGCTTTCTGGAGTTCTGTCATCTAAGTGTAGAGAGATGCAGTTTCCAGGAGTTCTGTATGTTGAATGTAGAGAGAAGCTGTTTCCAAGAGTTCTGTAGTCTGAGAGTAGGCATACGCTGTATATGGGATTCCAGTAGCCTGAGTGTAGCCGATTCAGCTTATGGGAGTTCTGTAACCCTGAATTAGAAAGTTACATTTTAGCGAAGTTCTGTATCAGAGTGTAGGGAGAAGCTGTTTCCAAGAATTCTGCAGCGTATGAGCAGGTATTCGCTATATGCGGGTTTGCTGTATGCTGAGTGTAGCAGATGCAGCTTATGGAAGTTCTGTATCTTGAATGTAGTGAGACACAGTTTGCCAGAGTTCTGTATATGGGTGTAGAGAGAAACTGTTTCCAAGAGTTCTGTAGCCTGGCAAGAGGCATACGCAGTCATTGGGATTTCTGTATCCTGAGTGTGGGAGACGCCGCTTATGGGAGCTCCGCTACCTGGATATAGAGAGAAGCAGTTTACCAGAGTTCTCTATGCTTTGTGTAGAGAGCAGCTGTTTACTGGTGTTTTGTAGCCTGGAATGAGGCATTACATATATGCGGGTTTTCTGTATGCTGAGTGTAGGAGACACCGCTTGTGGGAGCTCTGCTACCTGGATATAGATAGAAGCAGTTTACTGGAGTTCTCTATGCTTTGTGTAGAAAGCAGCTGTTTACTGGATTTCTGTAGCCTGGAATGAGGCATTCGCTATATGCGGGTTTTCTCTATGCTGAGTGTAGGAGACGCCGCTTATGGGAGCTCTGCTACCTGGATAGAGAGAGAATCAATTTACCGGAATTCCTTATCCTTGTTGTAGAGCGGAGCTGTTTCCAGGAGTTCTGTGTCCTGGAATTAGGCATTCGCTATATGTGGGTATTCTGTATACTGCGTGTAGCAGATGCAGCATTCGGGAGTTCTAGACCCTAAGTGTAGAGAGATGCAGTTTCCAGTAGTTCTGTATGTTGAATGTAGAGAGAAGCTGTTTCCAAGAGTTCTGTAGTCTGAGAGTAGGCATACGCTGTATATGGGATTCCTGTAGCCTGAGTGTAGCCGACGCAGCTTATGGGAGATCTGTAACCTAGAATTAGAGAGACGCAGTTTACCGAAGTTCTGTATCAGAATGTAGGACAAGCTGTTTCCAAGAATTCTGTAGCCTATGAATTCGCTATACGCGGGTTTTCTGTATGCTGAATGTGGCAGATGCAGCTTATTGGAGTTCTGTATCGTGCTTGTAGTTTGACACAGTTTGCCAGAGTTCTGTTTTTGGGTGTAGAGAGAAACTGTTTCTAGGAGTTCTGTAGCCTGGCATAAGGCATACGCAGTAATTGGGATTTCTATATCCTGAGTGTAGGAGACGCCGCTTATGGCAGCTCCGCTACCTGGATATAGATAGAAGCAGTGTACCGGAGTTCTCTATCCTTTGTGTAGAAAGCAGCTGTTTACTGGAGTTCTGTAGCATGGAATGAGGCATTCGCTATATGCGGGTATTCTGTATACTGCGTGTAGCAGATGCAGCATTCGGGAGTTCTATACCCTAAGTGTAGAGAGATGCAGTTTCCAGTAGTTCTGTATGTTGAATGTAGAGAGAAGCTGTTTCCAAGACTTCTGTAGTCTGAGAGTAGGCATACGCTGTATATGGGATTCCTGTAGCCTGAGTGTAGCCGACGCAGCTTATGGGAGATCTGTAACCTAGAATTAGAGAGACGCAGTTTACCGAAGTTCTGTATCAGAATGTAGGACAAGCTGTTTCCAAGAATTCTGTAGCCTATGAATTCGCTATACGCGGGTTTTCTGTATGCTGAATGTGGCAGATGCAGCTTATTGGAGTTCTGTATCGTGCTTGTAGTTTGACACAGTTTGCCAGAGTTCTGTTTTTGGGTGTAGAGAGAAACTGTTTCTAGGAGTTCTGTAGCCTGGCATAAGGCATACGCAGTAATTGGGATTTCTATATCCTGAGTGTAGGAGACGCCGCTTATGGCAGCTCCGCTACCTGGATATAGATAGAAGCAGTGTACCGGAGTTCTCTATCCTTTGTGTAGAAAGCAGCTGTTTACTGGAGTTCTGTAGCATGGAATGAGGCATTCGCTATATGCGGGTATTCTGTATACTGCGTGTAGCAGATGCAGCATTCGGGAGTTCTATACCCTAAGTGTAGAGAGATGCAGTTTCCAGTAGTTCTGTATGTTGAATGTAGAGAGAAGCTGTTTCCAAGACTTCTGTAGTCTGAGAGTAGGCATACGCTGTATATGGGATTCCTGTAGCCTGAGTGTAGCCGACGCAGCTTATGGGAGATCTGTAACCTAGAATTAGAGAGACGCAGTTTACCGAAGTTCTGTATCAGAATGTAGGGACAAGCTGTTTCCAAGAATTCTGTAGCCTATGGGCATGTATTCGCTATACGCGGGTTTTCTGTATGCTGAATGTGGCAGATGCAGCTTATTGGAGTTCTGTATCGTGCTTGTAGTTCGACACAGTTTGCCAGAGTTCTGTTTTTGGGTGTAGAGAGAAACTGTTTCTAGGAGTTCTGTAGCCTGGCATAAGGCATACGCAGTAATTGGGATTTCTATATCCTGAGTGTAGGAGACGCCGCTTATGGCAGCTCCGCTACGTGGATGTAGATAGAAGCAGTTTACCAGAGTTCTCTATCCTTTGTGTAGAAAGCAGCTGTTTACTGGAGTTCTGTAGCATGGAATGAGGCATTCGCTATATGCAGGTTTTCTCTATGCTGAGTGTAGGAGACGGCGCTTATGGAAGCTCTGCTACCTGGATAGAGAGAGAAGCGTTTTACCGGAGTTCCCTATCCTTGTTGTAGAGAGGAGCTGATTCCAGGAGTTCTATATCCTGGAATTAGGCATTCGCTGTATGTGGGTATTCTGTATGCTGAGTGTAGCACATGCAGCTTTCTGGAGTTCTGTCATCTAAGTGTAGAGAGATGCAGTTTCCAGGAGTTCTGTATGTTGAATGTAGAGAGAAGCTGTTTCCAAGAGTTCTGTAGTCTGAGAGTAGGCATACGCTGTATATGGGATTCCAGTTGCCTGAGTGTAGCCGATTCAGCTTATGGGAGTTCTGTAACCCTGAATTAGAAAGTTACATTTTAGCGAAGTTCTGTATCAGAGTGTAGGGAGAAGCTGTTTCCAAGAATTCTGCAGCGTATGAGCAGGTATTCGCTATATGCGGGTTTTCTGTATGCTGAGTGTAGCAGATGCAGCTTATGGAAGTTCTGTATCTTGAATGTAGTGAGACACAGTTTGCCAGAGTTCTGTATATGGGTGTAGAGAGAAACTGTTTCCAAGAGTTCTGTAGCCTGGCAAGAGGCATACGCAGTCATTGGGATTTCTGTATCCTGAGTGTGGGAGACGCCGCTTATGGGAGCTCCGCTACCTGGATATAGAGAGAAGCAGTTTACCAGAGTTCTCTATGCTTTGTGTAGAGAGCAGCTGTTTACTGGTGTTTTGTAGCCTGGAATGAGGCATTACATATATGCGGGTTTTCTGTATGCTGAGTGTAGGAGACGCCGCTTGTGGGAGCTCTGCTACCTGGATATAGATAGAAGCAGTTTACTGGAGTTCTCTATGCTTTGTGTAGAAAGCAGCTGTTTACTGGATTTCTGTAGCCTGGAATGAGGCATTCGCTATATGCGGGTTTTCTCTATGCTGAGTGTAGGAGACGCCGCTTATGGGAGCTCTGCTACCTGGATAGAGAGAGAATCAATTTACCGGAATTCCTTATCCTTGTTGTAGAGCGGAGCTGTTTCCAGGAGTTCTGTGTCCTGGAATTAGGCATTCGCTATATGTGGGTATTCTGTATACTGCGTGTAGCAGATGCAGCATTCGGGAGTTCTAGACCCTAAGTGTAGAGAGATGCAGTTTCCAGTAGTTCTGTATGTTGAATGTAGAGAGAAGCTGTTTCCAAGAGTTCTGTAGTCTGAGAGTAGGCATACGCTGTATATGGGATTCCTGTAGCCTGAGTGTAGCCGATTCAGCTTATGGGAGTTCTGTAACCCTGAATTAGAAAGTTACATTTTAGCGAAGTTCTGTATCAGAGTGTAGGGAGAAGCTGTTTCCAAGAATTCTGCAGCGTATGAGCAGGTATTCGCTATATGCGGGTTTTCTGTATGCTGAGTGTAGCAGATGCAGCTTATGGAAGTTCGGTATCTTGAATGTAGTGAGACACAGTTTGCCAGAGTTCTGTATATGGGTGTAGAGAGAAACTGTTTCCAAGAATTCTGTAGCCTATGGGCATGTATTCGCTATACGCGGGTTTTCTGTATGCTGAATGTGGCAGATGCAGCTTATTGGAGTTCTGTATCGTGCTTGTAGTTCGACACAGTTTGCCAGAGTTCTGTTTTTGGGTGTAGAGAGAAACTGTTTCTAGGAGTTCTGTAGCCTGGCATAAGGCATACGCAGTAATTGGGATTTCTATATCCTGAGTGTAGGAGACGCCGCTTATGGCAGCTCCGCTACGTGGATGTAGATAGAAGCAGTTTACCGGAGTTCTCTATCCTTTGTGTAGAAAGCAGCTGTTTACTGGAGTTCTGTAGCATGGAATGAGGCATTCGCTATATGCAGGTTTTCTCTATGCTGAGTGTAGGAGACGGCGCTTATGGAAGCTCTGCTACCTGGATATAGAGAGAAGCGTTTTGCCGGAGTTCCCTATCCTTGTTGTAGAGAGGAGCTGATTCCAGGAGTTCTATATCCTGGAATTAGGCATTCGCTGTATGTGGGTATTCTGTATGCTGAGTGTAGCACATGCAGCTTTCTGGAGTTCTGTCATCTAAGTGTAGAGAGATGCAGTTTCCAGGAGTTCTGTATGTTGAATGTAGAGAGAAGCTGTTTCCAAGAGTTCTGTAGTCTGAGAGTAGGCATACGCTCTATATGGGATTCCAGTAGCCTGAGTGTAGCCGATTCAGCTTATGGGAGTTCTGTAACCCTGAATTAGAAAGTTACATTTTAGCGAAGTTCTGTATCAGAGTGTAGGGAGAAGCTGTTTCCAAGAATTCTGCAGCGTATGAGCAGGTATTCGCTATATGCGGGTTTGCTGTATGCTGAGTGTAGCAGATGCAGCTTATGGAAGTTCTGTATCTTGAATGTAGTGAGACACAGTTTGCCAGAGTTCTGTATATGGGTGTAGAGAGAAACTGTTTCCAAGAGTTCTGTAGCCTGGCAAGAGGCATACGCAGTCATTGGGATTTCTGTATCCTGAGTGTGGGAGACGCCGCTTATGGGAGCTCCGCTACCTGGATATAGAGAGAAGCAGTTTACCAGAGTTCTCTATGCTTTGTGTAGAGAGCAGCTGTTTACTGGTGTTTTGTAGCCTGGAATGAGGCATTACATATATGCGGGTTTTCTGTATGCTGAGTGTAGGAGACACCGCTTGTGGGAGCTCTGCTACCTGGATATAGATAGAAGCAGTTTACTGGAGTTCTCTATGCTTTGTGTAGAAAGCAGCTGTTTACTGGATTTCTGTAGCCTGGAATGAGGCATTCGCTATATGCGGGTTTTCTCTATGCTGAGTGTAGGAGACGCCGCTTATGGGAGCTCTGCTACCTGGATAGAGAGAGAATCAATTTACCGGAATTCCTTATCCTTGTTGTAGAGCGGAGCTGTTTCCAGGAGTTCTGTGTCCTGGAATTAGGCATTCGCTATATGTGGGTATTCTGTATACTGCGTGTAGCAGATGCAGCATTCGGGAGTTCTAGACCCTAAGTGTAGAGAGATGCAGTTTCCAGTAGTTCTGTATGTTGAATGTAGAGAGAAGCTGTTTCCAAGAGTTCTGTAGTCTGAGAGTAGGCATACGCTGTATATGGGATTCCTGTAGCCTGAGTGTAGCCGACGCAGCTTATGGGAGATCTGTAACCTAGAATTAGAGAGACGCAGTTTACCGAAGTTCTGTATCAGAATGTAGGACAAGCTGTTTCCAAGAATTCTGTAGCCTATGAATTCGCTATACGCGGGTTTTCTGTATGCTGAATGTGGCAGATGCAGCTTATTGGAGTTCTGTATCGTGCTTGTAGTTTGACACAGTTTGCCAGAGTTCTGTTTTTGGGTGTAGAGAGAAACTGTTTCTAGGAGTTCTGTAGCCTGGCATAAGGCATACGCAGTAATTGGGATTTCTATATCCTGAGTGTAGGAGACGCCGCTTATGGCAGCTCCGCTACCTGGATATAGATAGAAGCAGTGTACCGGAGTTCTCTATCCTTTGTGTAGAAAGCAGCTGTTTACTGGAGTTCTGTAGCATGGAATGAGGCATTCGCTATATGCGGGTATTCTGTATACTGCGTGTAGCAGATGCAGCATTCGGGAGTTCTATACCCTAAGTGTAGAGAGATGCAGTTTCCAGTAGTTCTGTATGTTGAATGTAGAGAGAAGCTGTTTCCAAGAGTTCTGTAGTCTGAGAGTAGGCATACGCTGTATATGGGATTCCTGTAGCCTGAGTGTAGCCGACGCAGCTTATGGGAGATCTGTAACCTAGAATTAGAGAGACGCAGTTTACCGAAGTTCTGTATCAGAATGTAGGACAAGCTGTTTCCAAGAATTCTGTAGCCTATGAATTCGCTATACGCGGGTTTTCTGTATGCTGAATGTGGCAGATGCAGCTTATTGGAGTTCTGTATCGTGCTTGTAGTTTGACACAGTTTGCCAGAGTTCTGTTTTTGGGTGTAGAGAGAAACTGTTTCTAGGAGTTCTGTAGCCTGGCATAAGGCATACGCAGTAATTGGGATTTCTATATCCTGAGTGTAGGAGACGCCGCTTATGGCAGCTCCGCTACCTGGATATAGATAGAAGCAGTGTACCGGAGTTCTCTATCCTTTGTGTAGAAAGCAGCTGTTTACTGGAGTTCTGTAGCATGGAATGAGGCATTCGCTATATGCGGGTATTCTGTATACTGCGTGTAGCAGATGCAGCATTCGGGAGTTCTATACCCTAAGTGTAGAGAGATGCAGTTTCCATTAGTTCTGTATGTTGAATGTAGAGAGAAGCTGTTTCCAAGACTTCTGTAGTCTGAGAGTAGGCATACGCTGTATATGGGATTCCTGTAGCCTGAGTGTAGCCGACGCAGCTTATGGGAGATCTGTAACCTAGAATTAGAGAGACGCAGTTTACCGAAGTTCTGTATCAGAATGTAGGGACAAGCTGTTTCCAAGAATTCTGTAGCCTATGGGCATGTATTCGCTATACGCGGGTTTTCTGTATGCTGAATGTGGCAGATGCAGCTTATTGGAGTTCTGTATCGTGCTTGTAGTTCGACACAGTTTGCCAGAGTTCTGTTTTTGGGTGTAGAGAGAAACTGTTTCTAGGAGTTCTGTAGCCTGGCATAAGGCATACGCAGTAATTGGGATTTCTATATCCTGAGTGTAGGAGACGCCGCTTATGGCAGCTCCGCTACGTGGATGTAGATAGAAGCAGTTTACCAGAGTTCTCTATCCTTTGTGTAGAAAGCAGCTGTTTACTGGAGTTCTGTAGCATGGAATGAGGCATTCGCTATATGCAGGTTTTCTCTATGCTGAGTGTAGGAGACGGCGCTTATGGAAGCTCTGCTACCTGGATAGAGAGAGAAGCGTTTTACCGGAGTTCCCTATCCTTGTTGTAGAGAGGAGCTGATTCCAGGAGTTCTATATCCTGGAATTAGGCATTCGCTGTATGTGGGTATTCTGTATGCTGAGTGTAGCACATGCAGCTTTCTGGAGTTCTGTCATCTAAGTGTAGAGAGATGCAGTTTCCAGGAGTTCTGTATGTTGAATGTAGAGAGAAGCTGTTTCCAAGAGTTCTGTAGTCTGAGAGTAGGCATACGCTGTATATGGGATTCCAGTTGCCTGAGTGTAGCCGATTCAGCTTATGGGAGTTCTGTAACCCTGAATTAGAAAGTTACATTTTAGCGAAGTTCTGTATCAGAGTGTAGGGAGAAGCTGTTTCCAAGAATTCTGCAGCGTATGAGCAGGTATTCGCTATATGCGGGTTTTCTGTATGCTGAGTGTAGCAGATGCAGCTTATGGAAGTTCTGTATCTTGAATGTAGTGAGACACAGTTTGCCAGAGTTCTGTATATGGGTGTAGAGAGAAACTGTTTCCAAGAGTTCTGTAGCCTGGCAAGAGGCATACGCAGTCATTGGGATTTCTGTATCCTGAGTGTGGGAGACGCCGCTTATGGGAGCTCCGCTACCTGGATATAGAGAGAAGCAGTTTACCAGAGTTCTCTATGCTTTGTGTAGAGAGCAGCTGTTTACTGGTGTTTTGTAGCCTGGAATGAGGCATTACATATATGCGGGTTTTCTGTATGCTGAGTGTAGGAGACACCGCTTGTGGGAGCTCTGCTACCTGGATATAGATAGAAGCAGTTTACTGGAGTTCTCTATGCTTTGTGTAGAAAGCAGCTGTTTACTGGATTTCTGTAGCCTGGAATGAGGCATTCGCTATATGCGGGTTTTCTCTATGCTGAGTGTAGGAGACGCCGCTTATGGGAGCTCTGCTACCTGGATAGAGAGAGAATCAATTTACCGGAATTCCTTATCCTTGTTGTAGAGCGGAGCTGTTTCCAGGAGTTCTGTGTCCTGGAATTAGGCATTCGCTATATGTGGGTATTCTGTATACTGCGTGTAGCAGATGCAGCATTCGGGAGTTCTAGACCCTAAGTGTAGAGAGATGCAGTTTCCAGTAGTTCTGTATGTTGAATGTAGAGAGAAGCTGTTTCCAAGAGTTCTGTAGTCTGAGAGTAGGCATACGCTGTATATGGGATTCCTGTAGCCTGAGTGTAGCCGACGCAGCTTATGGGAGATCTGTAACCTAGAATTAGAGAGACGCAGTTTACCGAAGTTCTGTATCAGAATGTAGGACAAGCTGTTTCCAAGAATTCTGTAGCCTATGAATTCGCTATACGCGGGTTTTCTGTATGCTGAATGTGGCAGATGCAGCTTATTGGAGTTCTGTATCGTGCTTGTAGTTTGACACAGTTTGCCAGAGTTCTGTTTTTGGGTGTAGAGAGAAACTGTTTCTAGGAGTTCTGTAGCCTGGCATAAGGCATATGCAGTAATTGGGATTTCTATATCCTGAGTGTAGGAGACGCCGCTTATGGCAGCTCCGCTACCTGGATATAGATAGAAGCAGTGTACCGGAGTTCTCTATCCTTTGTGTAGAAAGCAGCTGTTTACTGGAGTTCTGTAGCATGGAATGAGGCATTCGCTATATGCGGGTATTCTGTATACTGCGTGTAGCAGATGCAGCATTCGGGAGTTCTATACCCTAAGTGTAGAGAGATGCAGTTTCCATTAGTTCTGTATGTTGAATGTAGAGAGAAGCTGTTTCCAAGACTTCTGTAGTCTGAGAGTAGGCATACGCTGTATATGGGATTCCTGTAGCCTGAGTGTAGCCGACGCAGCTTATGGGAGATCTGTAACCTAGAATTAGAGAGACGCAGTTTACCGAAGTTCTGTATCAGAATGTAGGGACAAGCTGTTTCCAAGAATTCTGTAGCCTATGGGCATGTATTCGCTATACGCGGGTTTTCTGTATGCTGAATGTGGCAGATGCAGCTTATTGGAGTTCTGTATCGTGCTTGTAGTTCGACACAGTTTGCCAGAGTTCTGTTTTTGGGTGTAGAGAGAAACTGTTTCTAGGAGTTCTGTAGCCTGGCATAAGGCATACGCAGTAATTGGGATTTCTATATCCTGAGTGTAGGAGACGCCGCTTATGGCAGCTCCGCTACGTGGATGTAGATAGAAGCAGTTTACCGGAGTTCTCTATCCTTTGTGTAGAAAGCAGCTGTTTACTGGAGTTCTGTAGCATGGAATGAGGCATTCGCTATATGCAGGTTTTCTCTATGCTGAGTGTAGGAGACGGCGCTTATGGAAGCTCTGCTACCTGGATATAGAGAGAAGCGTTTTGCCGGAGTTCCCTATCCTTGTTGTAGAGAGGAGCTGATTCCAGGAGTTCTATATCCTGGAATTAGGCATTCGCTGTATGTGGGTATTCTGTATGCTGAGTGTAGCACATGCAGCTTTCTGGAGTTCTGTCATCTAAGTGTAGAGAGATGCAGTTTCCAGTAGTTCTGTATGTTGAATGTAGAGAGAAGCTGTTTCCAAGAGTTCTGTAGTCTGAGAGTAGGCATACGCTGTATATGGGATTCCAGTAGCCTGAGTGTAGCCGATTCAGCTTATGGGAGTTCTGTAACCCTGAATTAGAAAGTTACATTTTAGCGAAGTTCTGTATCAGAGTGTAGGGAGAAGCTGTTTCCAAGAATTCTGCAGCGTATGAGCAGGTATTCGCTATATGCGGGTTTTCTGTATGCTGAGTGTAGCAGATGCAGCTTATGGAAGTTCTGTATCTTGAATGTAGTGAGACACAGTTTGCCAGAGTTCTGTATATGGGTGTAGAGAGAAACTGTTTCCAAGAGTTCTGTAGCCTGGCAAGAGGCATACGCAGTCATTGGGATTTCTGTATCCTGAGTGTGGGAGACGCCGCTTATGGGAGCTCCGCTACCTGGATATAGAGAGAAGCAGTTTACCAGAGTTCTCTATGCTTTGTGTAGAGAGCAGCTGTTTACTGGTGTTTTGTAGCCTGGAATGAGGCATTACATATATGCGGGTTTTCTGTATGCTGAGTGTAGGAGACACCGCTTGTGGGAGCTCTGCTACCTGGATATAGATAGAAGCAGTTTACTGGAGTTCTCTATGCTTTGTGTAGAAAGCAGCTGTTTACTGGATTTCTGTAGCCTGGAATGAGGCATTCGCTATATGCGGGTTTTCTCTATGCTGAGTGTAGGAGACGCCGCTTATGGGAGCTCTGCTACCTGGATAGAGAGAGAATCAATTTACCGGAATTCCTTATCCTTGTTGTAGAGCGGAGCTGTTTCCAGGAGTTCTGTGTCCTGGAATTAGGCATTCGCTATATGTGGGTATTCTGTATACTGCGTGTAGCAGATGCAGCATTCGGGAGTTCTAGACCCTAAGTGTAGAGAGATGCAGTTTCCAGTAGTTCTGTATGTTGAATGTAGAGAGAAGCTGTTTCCAAGAGTTCTGTAGTCTGAGAGTAGGCATACGCTGTATATGGGATTCCTGTAGCCTGAGTGTAGCCGACGCAGCTTATGGGAGATCTGTAACCTAGAATTAGAGAGACGCAGTTTACCGAAGTTCTGTATCAGAATGTAGGACAAGCTGTTTCCAAGAATTCTGTAGCCTATGAATTCGCTATACGCGGGTTTTCTGTATGCTGAATGTGGCAGATGCAGCTTATTGGAGTTCTGTATCGTGCTTGTAGTTTGACACAGTTTGCCAGAGTTCTGTTTTTGGGTGTAGAGAGAAACTGTTTCTAGGAGTTCTGTAGCCTGGCATAAGGCATACGCAGTAATTGGGATTTCTATATCCTGAGTGTAGGAGACGCCGCTTATGGCAGCTCCGCTACCTGGATATAGATAGAAGCAGTGTACCGGAGTTCTCTATCCTTTGTGTAGAAAGCAGCTGTTTACTGGAGTTCTGTAGCATGGAATGAGGCATTCGCTATATGCGGGTATTCTGTATACTGCGTGTAGCAGATGCAGCATTCGGGAGTTCTATACCCTAAGTGTAGAGAGATGCAGTTTCCAGTAGTTCTGTATGTTGAATGTAGAGAGAAGCTGTTTCCAAGACTTCTGTAGTCTGAGAGTAGGCATACGCTGTATATGGGATTCCTGTAGCCTGAGTGTAGCCGACGCAGCTTATGGGAGATCTGTAACCTAGAATTAGAGAGACGCAGTTTACCGAAGTTCTGTATCAGAATGTAGGGACAAGCTGTTTCCAAGAATTCTGTAGCCTATGGGCATGTATTCGCTATACGCGGGTTTTCTGTATGCTGAATGTGGCAGATGCAGCTTATTGGAGTTCTGTATCGTGCTTGTAGTTCGACACAGTTTGCCAGAGTTCTGTTTTTGGGTGTAGAGAGAAACTGTTTCTAGGAGTTCTGTAGCCTGGCATAAGGCATACGCAGTAATTGGGATTTCTATATCCTGAGTGTAGGAGACGCCGCTTATGGCAGCTCCGCTACGTGGATGTAGATAGAAGCAGTTTACCGGAGTTCTCTATCCTTTGTGTAGAAAGCAGCTGTTTACTGGAGTTCTGTAGCATGGAATGAGGCATTCGCTATATGCAGGTTTTCTCTATGCTGAGTGTAGGAGACGGCGCTTATGGAAGCTCTGCTACCTGGATATAGAGAGAAGCGTTTTGCCGGAGTTCCCTATCCTTGTTGTAGAGAGGAGCTGATTCCAGGAGTTCTATATCCTGGAATTAGGCATTCGCTGTATGTGGGTATTCTGTATGCTGAGTGTAGCACATGCAGCTTTCTGGAGTTCTGTCATCTAAGTGTAGAGAGATGCAGTTTCCAGTAGTTCTGTATGTTGAATGTAGAGAGAAGCTGTTTCCAAGAGTTCTGTAGTCTGAGAGTAGGCATACGCTGTATATGGGATTCCAGTAGCCTGAGTGTAGCCGATTCAGCTTATGGGAGTTCTGTAACCCTGAATTAGAAAGTTACATTTTAGCGAAGTTCTGTATCAGAGTGTAGGGAGAAGCTGTTTCCAAGAATTCTGCAGCGTATGAGCAGGTATTCGCTATATGCGGGTTTTCTGTATGCTGAGTGTAGCAGATGCAGCTTATGGAAGTTCTGTATCTTGAATGTAGTGAGACACAGTTTGCCAGAGTTCTGTATATGGGTGTAGAGAGAAACTGTTTCCAAGAGTTCTGTAGCCTGGCAAGAGGCATACGCAGTCATTGGGATTTCTGTATCCTGAGTGTGGGAGACGCCGCTTATGGGAGCTCCGCTACCTGGATATAGAGAGAAGCAGTTTACCAGAGTTCTCTATGCTTTGTGTAGAGAGCAGCTGTTTACTGGTGTTTTGTAGCCTGGAATGAGGCATTACATATATGCGGGTTTTCTGTATGCTGAGTGTAGGAGACACCGCTTGTGGGAGCTCTGCTACCTGGATATAGATAGAAGCAGTTTACTGGAGTTCTCTATGCTTTGTGTAGAAAGCAGCTGTTTACTGGATTTCTGTAGCCTGGAATGAGGCATTCGCTATATGCGGGTTTTCTCTATGCTGAGTGTAGGAGACGCCGCTTATGGGAGCTCTGCTACCTGGATAGAGAGAGAATCAATTTACCGGAATTCCTTATCCTTGTTGTAGAGCGGAGCTGTTTCCAGGAGTTCTGTGTCCTGGAATTAGGCATTCGCTATATGTGGGTATTCTGTATACTGCGTGTAGCAGATGCAGCATTCGGGAGTTCTAGACCCTAAGTGTAGAGAGATGCAGTTTCCAGTAGTTCTGTATGTTGAATGTAGAGAGAAGCTGTTTCCAAGAGTTCTGTAGTCTGAGAGTAGGCATACGCTGTATATGGGATTCCTGTAGCCTGAGTGTAGCCGACGCAGCTTATGGGAGATCTGTAACCTAGAATTAGAGAGACGCAGTTTACCGAAGTTCTGTATCAGAATGTAGGACAAGCTGTTTCCAAGAATTCTGTAGCCTATGAATTCGCTATACGCGGGTTTTCTGTATGCTGAATGTGGCAGATGCAGCTTATTGGAGTTCTGTATCGTGCTTGTAGTTTGACACAGTTTGCCAGAGTTCTGTTTTTGGGTGTAGAGAGAAACTGTTTCTAGGAGTTCTGTAGCCTGGCATAAGGCATACGCAGTAATTGGGATTTCTATATCCTGAGTGTAGGAGACGCCGCTTATGGCAGCTCCGCTACCTGGATATAGATAGAAGCAGTGTACCGGAGTTCTCTATCCTTTGTGTAGAAAGCAGCTGTTTACTGGAGTTCTGTAGCATGGAATGAGGCATTCGCTATATGCGGGTATTCTGTATACTGCGTGTAGCAGATGCAGCATTCGGGAGTTCTATACCCTAAGTGTAGAGAGATGCAGTTTCCAGTAGTTCTGTATGTTGAATGTAGAGAGAAGCTGTTTCCAAGACTTCTGTAGTCTGAGAGTAGGCATACGCTGTATATGGGATTCCTGTAGCCTGAGTGTAGCCGACGCAGCTTATGGGAGATCTGTAACCTAGAATTAGAGAGACGCAGTTTACCGAAGTTCTGTATCAGAATGTAGGGACAAGCTGTTTCCAAGAATTCTGTAGCCTATGGGCATGTATTCGCTATACGCGGGTTTTCTGTATGCTGAATGTGGCAGATGCAGCTTATTGGAGTTCTGTATCGTGCTTGTAGTTCGACACAGTTTGCCAGAGTTCTGTTTTTGGGTGTAGAGAGAAACTGTTTCTAGGAGTTCTGTAGCCTGGCATAAGGCATACGCAGTAATTGGGATTTCTATATCCTGAGTGTAGGAGACGCCGCTTATGGCAGCTCCGCTACGTGGATGTAGATAGAAGCAGTTTACCGGAGTTCTCTATCCTTTGTGTAGAAAGCAGCTGTTTACTGGAGTTCTGTAGCATGGAATGAGGCATTCGCTATATGCAGGTTTTCTCTATGCTGAGTGTAGGAGACGGCGCTTATGGAAGCTCTGCTACCTGGATATAGAGAGAAGCGTTTTACCGGAGTTCCCTATCCTTGTTGTAGAGAGGAGCTGATTCCAGGAGTTCTATATCCTGGAATTAGGCATTCGCTGTATGTGGGTATTCTGTATGCTGAGTGTAGCACATGCAGCTTTCTGGAGTTCTGTCATCTAAGTGTAGAGAGATGCAGTTTCCAGGAGTTCTGTATGTTGAATGTAGAGAGAAGCTGTTTCCAAGAGTTCTGTAGTCTGAGAGTAGGCATACGCTGTATATGGGATTCCAGTTGCCTGAGTGTAGCCGATTCAGCTTATGGGAGTTCTGTAACCCTGAATTAGAAAGTTACATTTTAGCGAAGTTCTGTATCAGAGTGTAGGGAGAAGCTGTTTCCAAGAATTCTGCAGCGTATGAGCAGGTATTCGCTATATGCGGGTTTTCTGTATGCTGAGTGTAGCAGATGCAGCTTATGGAAGTTCTGTATCTTGAATGTAGTGAGACACAGTTTGCCAGAGTTCTGTATATGGGTGTAGAGAGAAACTGTTTCCAAGAGTTCTGTAGCCTGGCAAGAGGCATACGCAGTCATTGGGATTTCTGTATCCTGAGTGTGGGAGACGCCGCTTATGGGAGCTCCGCTACCTGGATATAGAGAGAAGCAGTTTACCAGAGTTCTCTATGCTTTGTGTAGAGAGCAGCTGTTTACTGGTGTTTTGTAGCCTGGAATGAGGCATTACATATATGCGGGTTTTCTGTATGCTGAGTGTAGGAGACACCGCTTGTGGGAGCTCTGCTACCTGGATATAGATAGAAGCAGTTTACTGGAGTTCTCTATGCTTTGTGTAGAAAGCAGCTGTTTACTGGATTTCTGTAGCCTGGAATGAGGCATTCGCTATATGCGGGTTTTCTCTATGCTGAGTGTAGGAGATGCCGCTTATGGGAGCTCTGCTACCTGGATAGAGAGAGAATCAATTTACCGGAATTCCTTATCCTTGTTGTAGAGCGGAGCTGTTTCCAGGAGTTCTGTGTCCTGGAATTAGGCATTCGCTATATGTGGGTATTCTGTATACTGCGTGTAGCAGATGCAGCATTCGGGAGTTCTAGACCCTAAGTGTAGAGAGATGCAGTTTCCAGTAGTTCTGTATGTTGAATGTAGAGAGAAGCTGTTTCCAAGAGTTCTGTAGTCTGAGAGTAGGCATACGCTGTATATGGGATTCCTGTAGCCTGAGTGTAGCCGACGCAGCTTATGGGAGATCTGTAACCTAGAATTAGAGAGACGCAGTTTACCGAAGTTCTGTATCAGAATGTAGGACAAGCTGTTTCCAAGAATTCTGTAGCCTATGAATTCGCTATACGCGGGTTTTCTGTATGCTGAATGTGGCAGATGCAGCTTATTGGAGTTCTGTATCGTGCTTGTAGTTTGACACAGTTTGCCAGAGTTCTGTTTTTGGGTGTAGAGAGAAACTGTTTCTAGGAGTTCTGTAGCCTGGCATAAGGCATATGCAGTAATTGGGATTTCTATATCCTGAGTGTAGGAGACGCCGCTTATGGCAGCTCCGCTACCTGGATATAGATAGAAGCAGTGTACCGGAGTTCTCTATCCTTTGTGTAGAAAGCAGCTGTTTACTGGAGTTCTGTAGCATGGAATGAGGCATTCGCTATATGCGGGTATTCTGTATACTGCGTGTAGCAGATGCAGCATTCGGGAGTTCTATACCCTAAGTGTAGAGAGATGCAGTTTCCATTAGTTCTGTATGTTGAATGTAGAGAGAAGCTGTTTCCAAGACTTCTGTAGTCTGAGAGTAGGCATACGCTGTATATGGGATTCCTGTAGCCTGAGTGTAGCCGACGCAGCTTATGGGAGATCTGTAACCTAGAATTAGAGAGACGCAGTTTACCGAAGTTCTGTATCAGAATGTAGGGACAAGCTGTTTCCAAGAATTCTGTAGCCTATGGGCATGTATTCGCTATACGCGGGTTTTCTGTATGCTGAATGTGGCAGATGCAGCTTATTGGAGTTCTGTATCGTGCTTGTAGTTCGACACAGTTTGCCAGAGTTCTGTTTTTGGGTGTAGAGAGAAACTGTTTCTAGGAGTTCTGTAGCCTGGCATAAGGCATACGCAGTAATTGGGATTTCTATATCCTGAGTGTAGGAGACGCCGCTTATGGCAGCTCCGCTACGTGGATGTAGATAGAAGCAGTTTACCGGAGTTCTCTATCCTTTGTGTAGAAAGCAGCTGTTTACTGGAGTTCTGTAGCATGGAATGAGGCATTCGCTATATGCAGGTTTTCTCTATGCTGAGTGTAGGAGACGGCGCTTATGGAAGCTCTGCTACCTGGATATAGAGAGAAGCGTTTTGCCGGAGTTCCCTATCCTTGTTGTAGAGAGGAGCTGATTCCAGGAGTTCTATATCCTGGAATTAGGCATTCGCTGTATGTGGGTATTCTGTATGCTGAGTGTAGCACATGCAGCTTTCTGGAGTTCTGTCATCTAAGTGTAGAGAGATGCAGTTTCCAGTAGTTCTGTATGTTGAATGTAGAGAGAAGCTGTTTCCAAGAGTTCTGTAGTCTGAGAGTAGGCATACGCTGTATATGGGATTCCAGTAGCCTGAGTGTAGCCGATTCAGCTTATGGGAGTTCTGTAACCCTGAATTAGAAAGTTACATTTTAGCGAAGTTCTGTATCAGAGTGTAGGGAGAAGCTGTTTCCAAGAATTCTGCAGCGTATGAGCAGGTATTCGCTATATGCGGGTTTTCTGTATGCTGAGTGTAGCAGATGCAGCTTATGGAAGTTCTGTATCTTGAATGTAGTGAGACACAGTTTGCCAGAGTTCTGTATATGGGTGTAGAGAGAAACTGTTTCCAAGAGTTCTGTAGCCTGGCAAGAGGCATACGCAGTCATTGGGATTTCTGTATCCTGAGTGTGGGAGACGCCGCTTATGGGAGCTCCGCTACCTGGATATAGAGAGAAGCAGTTTACCAGAGTTCTCTATGCTTTGTGTAGAGAGCAGCTGTTTACTGGTGTTTTGTAGCCTGGAATGAGGCATTACATATATGCGGGTTTTCTGTATGCTGAGTGTAGGAGACACCGCTTGTGGGAGCTCTGCTACCTGGATATAGATAGAAGCAGTTTACTGGAGTTCTCTATGCTTTGTGTAGAAAGCAGCTGTTTACTGGATTTCTGTAGCCTGGAATGAGGCATTCGCTATATGCGGGTTTTCTCTATGCTGAGTGTAGGAGACGCCGCTTATGGGAGCTCTGCTACCTGGATAGAGAGAGAATCAATTTACCGGAATTCCTTATCCTTGTTGTAGAGCGGAGCTGTTTCCAGGAGTTCTGTGTCCTGGAATTAGGCATTCGCTATATGTGGGTATTCTGTATACTGCGTGTAGCAGATGCAGCATTCGGGAGTTCTAGACCCTAAGTGTAGAGAGATGCAGTTTCCAGTAGTTCTGTATGTTGAATGTAGAGAGAAGCTGTTTCCAAGAGTTCTGTAGTCTGAGAGTAGGCATACGCTGTATATGGGATTCCTGTAGCCTGAGTGTAGCCGACGCAGCTTATGGGAGATCTGTAACCTAGAATTAGAGAGACGCAGTTTACCGAAGTTCTGTATCAGAATGTAGGACAAGCTGTTTCCAAGAATTCTGTAGCCTATGGGCATGTATTCGCTATACGCGGGTTTTCTGTATGCTGAATGTGGCAGATGCAGCTTATTGGAGTTCTGTATCGTGCTTGTAGTTCGACACAGTTTGCCAGAGTTCTGTTTTTGGGTGTAGAGAGAAACTGTTTCTAGGAGTTCTGTAGCCTGGCATAAGGCATACGCAGTAATTGGGATTTCTATATCCTGAGTGTAGGAGACGCCGCTTATGGCAGCTCCGCTACGTGGATGTAGATAGAAGCAGTTTACCGGAGTTCTCTATCCTTTGTGTAGAAAGCAGCTGTTTACTGGAGTTCTGTAGCATGGAATGAGGCATTCGCTATATGCAGGTTTTCTCTATGCTGAGTGTAGGAGACGGCGCTTATGGAAGCTCTGCTACCTGGATATAGAGAGAAGCGTTTTGCCGGAGTTCCCTATCCTTGTTGTAGAGAGGAGCTGATTCCAGGAGTTCTATATCCTGGAATTAGGCATTCGCTGTATGTGGGTATTCTGTATGCTGAGTGTAGCACATGCAGCTTTCTGGAGTTCTGTCATCTAAGTGTAGAGAGATGCAGTTTCCAGTAGTTCTGTATGTTGAATGTAGAGAGAAGCTGTTTCCAAGAGTTCTGTAGTCTGAGAGTAGGCATACGCTGTATATGGGATTCCAGTAGCCTGAGTGTAGCCGATTCAGCTTATGGGAGTTCTGTAACCCTGAATTAGAAAGTTACATTTTAGCGAAGTTCTGTATCAGAGTGTAGGGAGAAGCTGTTTCCAAGAATTCTGCAGCGTATGAGCAGGTATTCGCTATATGCGGGTTTTCTGTATGCTGAGTGTAGCAGATGCAGCTTATGGAAGTTCTGTATCTTGAATGTAGTGAGACACAGTTTGCCAGAGTTCTGTATATGGGTGTAGAGAGAAACTGTTTCCAAGAGTTCTGTAGCCTGGCAAGAGGCATACGCAGTCATTGGGATTTCTGTATCCTGAGTGTGGGAGACGCCGCTTATGGGAGCTCCGCTACCTGGATATAGAGAGAAGCAGTTTACCAGAGTTCTCTATGCTTTGTGTAGAGAGCAGCTGTTTACTGGTGTTTTGTAGCCTGGAATGAGGCATTACATATATGCGGGTTTTCTGTATGCTGAGTGTAGGAGACACCGCTTGTGGGAGCTCTGCTACCTGGATATAGATAGAAGCAGTTTACTGGAGTTCTCTATGCTTTGTGTAGAAAGCAGCTGTTTACTGGATTTCTGTAGCCTGGAATGAGGCATTCGCTATATGCGGGTTTTCTCTATGCTGAGTGTAGGAGACGCCGCTTATGGGAGCTCTGCTACCTGGATAGAGAGAGAATCAATTTACCGGAATTCCTTATCCTTGTTGTAGAGCGGAGCTGTTTCCAGGAGTTCTGTGTCCTGGAATTAGGCATTCGCTATATGTGGGTATTCTGTATACTGCGTGTAGCAGATGCAGCATTCGGGAGTTCTAGACCCTAAGTGTAGAGAGATGCAGTTTCCAGTAGTTCTGTATGTTGAATGTAGAGAGAAGCTGTTTCCAAGAGTTCTGTAGTCTGAGAGTAGGCATACGCTGTATATGGGATTCCTGTAGCCTGAGTGTAGCCGACGCAGCTTATGGGAGATCTGTAACCTAGAATTAGAGAGACGCAGTTTACCGAAGTTCTGTATCAGAATGTAGGACAAGCTGTTTCCAAGAATTCTGTAGCCTATGAATTCGCTATACGCGGGTTTTCTGTATGCTGAATGTGGCAGATGCAGCTTATTGGAGTTCTGTATCGTGCTTGTAGTTTGACACAGTTTGCCAGAGTTCTGTTTTTGGGTGTAGAGAGAAACTGTTTCTAGGAGTTCTGTAGCCTGGCATAAGGCATACGCAGTAATTGGGATTTCTATATCCTGAGTGTAGGAGACGCCGCTTATGGCAGCTCCGCTACCTGGATATAGATAGAAGCAGTGTACCGGAGTTCTCTATCCTTTGTGTAGAAAGCAGCTGTTTACTGGAGTTCTGTAGCATGGAATGAGGCATTCGCTATATGCGGGTATTCTGTATACTGCGTGTAGCAGATGCAGCATTCGGGAGTTCTATACCCTAAGTGTAGAGAGATGCAGTTTCCAGTAGTTCTGTATGTTGAATGTAGAGAGAAGCTGTTTCCAAGACTTCTGTAGTCTGAGAGTAGGCATACGCTGTATATGGGATTCCTGTAGCCTGAGTGTAGCCGACGCAGCTTATGGGAGATCTGTAACCTAGAATTAGAGAGACGCAGTTTACCGAAGTTCTGTATCAGAATGTAGGGACAAGCTGTTTCCAAGAATTCTGTAGCCTATGGGCATGTATTCGCTATACGCGGGTTTTCTGTATGCTGAATGTGGCAGATGCAGCTTATTGGAGTTCTGTATCGTGCTTGTAGTTCGACACAGTTTGCCAGAGTTCTGTTTTTGGGTGTAGAGAGAAACTGTTTCTAGGAGTTCTGTAGCCTGGCATAAGGCATACGCAGTAATTGGGATTTCTATATCCTGAGTGTAGGAGACGCCGCTTATGGCAGCTCCGCTACGTGGATGTAGATAGAAGCAGTTTACCGGAGTTCTCTATCCTTTGTGTAGAAAGCAGCTGTTTACTGGAGTTCTGTAGCATGGAATGAGGCATTCGCTATATGCAGGTTTTCTCTATGCTGAGTGTAGGAGACGGCGCTTATGGAAGCTCTGCTACCTGGATATAGAGAGAAGCGTTTTACCGGAGTTCCCTATCCTTGTTGTAGAGAGGAGCTGATTCCAGGAGTTCTATATCCTGGAATTAGGCATTCGCTGTATGTGGGTATTCTGTATGCTGAGTGTAGCACATGCAGCTTTCTGGAGTTCTGTCATCTAAGTGTAGAGAGATGCAGTTTCCAGGAGTTCTGTATGTTGAATGTAGAGAGAAGCTGTTTCCAAGAGTTCTGTAGTCTGAGAGTAGGCATACGCTGTATATGGGATTCCAGTTGCCTGAGTGTAGCCGATTCAGCTTATGGGAGTTCTGTAACCCTGAGTTAGAAAGTTACATTTTAGCGAAGTTCTGTATCAGAGTGTAGGGAGAAGCTGTTTCCAAGAATTCTGCAGCGTATGAGCAGGTATTCGCTATATGCGGGTTTTCTGTATGCTGAGTGTAGCAGATGCAGCTTATGGAAGTTCTGTATCTTGAATGTAGTGAGACACAGTTTGCCAGAGTTCTGTATATGGGTGTAGAGAGAAACTGTTTCCAAGAGTTCTGTAGCCTGGCAAGAGGCATACGCAGTCATTGGGATTTCTGTATCCTGAGTGTGGGAGACGCCGCTTATGGGAGCTCCGCTACCTGGATATAGAGAGAAGCAGTTTACCAGAGTTCTCTATGCTTTGTGTAGAGAGCAGCTGTTTACTGGTGTTTTGTAGCCTGGAATGAGGCATTACATATATGCGGGTTTTCTGTATGCTGAGTGTAGGAGACACCGCTTGTGGGAGCTCTGCTACCTGGATATAGATAGAAGCAGTTTACTGGAGTTCTCTATGCTTTGTGTAGAAAGCAGCTGTTTACTGGATTTCTGTAGCCTGGAATGAGGCATTCGCTATATGCGGGTTTTCTCTATGCTGAGTGTAGGAGACGCCGCTTATGGGAGCTCTGCTACCTGGATAGAGAGAGCATCAATTTACCGGAATTCCTTATCCTTGTTGTAGAGCGGAGCTGTTTCCAGGAGTTCTGTGTCCTGGAATTAGGCATTCGCTATATGTGGGTATTCTGTATACTGCGTGTAGCAGATGCAGCATTCGGGAGTTCTAGACCCTAAGTGTAGAGAGATGCAGTTTCCAGTAGTTCTGTATGTTGAATGTAGAGAGAAGCTGTTTCCAAGAGTTCTGTAGTCTGAGAGTAGGCATACGCTGTATATGGGATTCCTGTAGCCTGAGTGTAGCCGACGCAGCTTATGGGAGATCTGTAACCTAGAATTAGAGAGACGCAGTTTACCGAAGTTCTGTATCAGAATGTAGGACAAGCTGTTTCCAAGAATTCTGTAGCCTATGTATTCGCTATACGCGGGTTTTCTGTATGCTGAATGTGGCAGATGCAGCTTATTGGAGTTCTGTATCGTGCTTGTAGTTCGACACAGTTTGCCAGAGTTCTGTTTTTGGGTGTAGAGAGAAACTGTTTCTAGGAGTTCTGTAGCCTGGCATAAGGCATACGCAGTAATTGGGATTTCTATATCCTGAGTGTAGGAGACGCCGCTTATGGCAGCTCCGCTACCTGGATAGAGAGAGAATCATTTTACCGGAGTTCCTTATCCTTTGTGTAGAAAGCAGCTGTTTACTGGAGTTCTGTAGCATGGAATGAGGCATTCGCTATATGCAGGTTTTCTCTATGCTGAGTGTAGGAGACGGCGCTTATGGAAGCTCTGCTACCTGGATATAGAGAGAAGCGTTTTACCGGAGTTCCCTATCCTTGTTGTAGAGAGGAGCTGATTCCAGGAGTTCTATATCCTGGAATTAGGCATTCGCTGTATGTGGGTATTCTGTATGCTGAGTGTAGCACATGCAGCTTTCTGGAGTTCTGTCATCTAAGTGTAGAGAGATGCAGTTTCCAGGAGTTCTGTATGTTGAATGTAGAGAGAAGCTGTTTCCAAGAGTTCTGTAGTCTGAGAGTAGGCATACGCTGTATATGGGATTCCAGTTGCCTGAGTGTAGCCGATTCAGCTTATGGGAGTTCTGTAACCCTGAGTTAGAAAGTTACATTTTAGCGAAGTTCTGTATCAGAGTGTAGGGAGAAGCTGTTTCCAAGAATTCTGCAGCGTATGAGCAGGTATTCGCTATATGCGGGTTTTCTGTATGCTGAGTGTAGCAGATGCAGCTTATGGAAGTTCTGTATCTTGAATGTAGTGAGACACAGTTTGCCAGAGTTCTGTATATGGGTGTAGAGAGAAACTGTTTCCAAGAGTTCTGTAGCCTGGCAAGAGGCATACGCAGTCATTGGGATTTCTGTATCCTGAGTGTGGGAGACGCCGCTTATGGGAGCTCCGCTACCTGGATATAGAGAGAAGCAGTTTACCAGAGTTCTCTATGCTTTGTGTAGAGAGCAGCTGTTTACTGGTGTTTTGTAGCCTGGAATGAGGCATTACATATATGCGGGTTTTCTGTATGCTGAGTGTAGGAGACACCGCTTGTGGGAGCTCTGCTACCTGGATATAGATAGAAGCAGTTTACTGGAGTTCTCTATGCTTTGTGTAGAAAGCAGCTGTTTACTGGATTTCTGTAGCCTGGAATGAGGCATTCGCTATATGCGGGTTTTCTCTATGCTGAGTGTAGGAGACGCCGCTTATGGGAGCTCTGCTACCTGGATAGAGAGAGCATCAATTTACCGGAATTCCTTATCCTTGTTGTAGAGCGGAGCTGTTTCCAGGAGTTCTGTGTCCTGGAATTAGGCATTCGCTATATGTGGGTATTCTGTATACTGCGTGTAGCAGATGCAGCATTCGGGAGTTCTAGACCCTAAGTGTAGAGAGATGCAGTTTCCAGTAGTTCTGTATGTTGAATGTAGAGAGAAGCTGTTTCCAAGAGTTCTGTAGTCTGAGAGTAGGCATACGCTGTATATGGGATTCCTGTAGCCTGAGTGTAGCCGACGCAGCTTATGGGAGATCTGTAACCTAGAATTAGAGAGACGCAGTTTACCGAAGTTCTGTATCAGAATGTAGGACAAGCTGTTTCCAAGAATTCTGTAGCCTATGTATTCGCTATACGCGGGTTTTCTGTATGCTGAATGTGGCAGATGCAGCTTATTGGAGTTCTGTATCGTGCTTGTAGTTCGACACAGTTTGCCAGAGTTCTGTTTTTGGGTGTAGAGAGAAACTGTTTCTAGGAGTTCTGTAGCCTGGCATAAGGCATACGCAGTAATTGGGATTTCTATATCCTGAGTGTAGGAGACGCCGCTTATGGCAGCTCCGCTACGTGGATGTAGATAGAAGCAGTTTACCGGAGTTCTCTATCCTTTGTGTAGAAAGCAGCTGTTTACTGGAGTTCTGTAGCATGGAATGAGGCATTCGCTATATGCAGGTTTTCTCTATGCTGAGTGTAGGAGACGGCGCTTATGGAAGCTCTGCTACCTGGATATAGAGAGAAGCGTTTTACCGGAGTTCCCTATCCTTGTTGTAGAGAGGAGCTGATTCCAGGAGTTCTATATCCTGGAATTAGGCATTCGCTGTATGTGGGTATTCTGTATGCTGAGTGTAGCACATGCAGCTTTCTGGAGTTCTGTCATCTAAGTGTAGAGAGATGCAGTTTCCAGGAGTTCTGTATGTTGAATGTAGAGAGAAGCTGTTTCCAAGAGTTCTGTAGTCTGAGAGTAGGCATACGCTGTATATGGGATTCCAGTTGCCTGAGTGTAGCCGATTCAGCTTATGGGAGTTCTGTAACCCTGAGTTAGAAAGTTACATTTTAGCGAAGTTCTGTATCAGAGTGTAGGGAGAAGCTGTTTCCAAGAATTCTGCAGCGTATGAGCAGGTATTCGCTATATGCGGGTTTTCTGTATGCTGAGTGTAGCAGATGCAGCTTATGGAAGTTCTGTATCTTGAATGTAGTGAGACACAGTTTGCCAGAGTTCTGTATATGGGTGTAGAGAGAAACTGTTTCCAAGAGTTCTGTAGCCTGGCAAGAGGCATACGCAGTCATTGGGATTTCTGTATCCTGAGTGTGGGAGACGCCGCTTATGGGAGCTCCGCTACCTGGATATAGAGAGAAGCAGTTTACCAGAGTTCTCTATGCTTTGTGTAGAGAGCAGCTGTTTACTGGTGTTTTGTAGCCTGGAATGAGGCATTACATATATGCGGGTTTTCTGTATGCTGAGTGTAGGAGACACCGCTTGTGGGAGCTCTGCTACCTGGATATAGATAGAAGCAGTTTACTGGAGTTCTCTATGCTTTGTGTAGAAAGCAGCTGTTTACTGGATTTCTGTAGCCTGGAATGAGGCATTCGCTATATGCGGGTTTTCTCTATGCTGAGTGTAGGAGACGCCGCTTATGGGAGCTCTGCTACCTGGATAGAGAGAGCATCAATTTACCGGAATTCCTTATCCTTGTTGTAGAGCGGAGCTGTTTCCAGGAGTTCTGTGTCCTGGAATTAGGCATTCGCTATATGTGGGTATTCTGTATACTGCGTGTAGCAGATGCAGCATTCGGGAGTTCTAGACCCTAAGTGTAGAGAGATGCAGTTTCCAGTAGTTCTGTATGTTGAATGTAGAGAGAAGCTGTTTCCAAGAGTTCTGTAGTCTGAGAGTAGGCATACGCTGTATATGGGATTCCTGTAGCCTGAGTGTAGCCGACGCAGCTTATGGGAGATCTGTAACCTAGAATTAGAGAGACGCAGTTTACCGAAGTTCTGTATCAGAATGTAGGACAAGCTGTTTCCAAGAATTCTGTAGCCTATGTATTCGCTATACGCGGGTTTTCTGTATGCTGAATGTGGCAGATGCAGCTTATTGGAGTTCTGTATCGTGCTTGTAGTTCGACACAGTTTGCCAGAGTTCTGTTTTTGGGTGTAGAGAGAAACTGTTTCTAGGAGTTCTGTAGCCTGGCATAAGGCATACGCAGTAATTGGGATTTCTATATCCTGAGTGTAGGAGACGCCGCTTATGGCAGCTCCGCTACCTGGATAGAGAGAGAATCATTTTACCGGAGTTCCTTATCCTTTGTGTGGAAAGCAGCTGTTTACTGGAGTTCTGTAGCATGGAATGAGGCATTCGCTATATGCAGGTTTTCTCTATGCTGAGTGTAGGAGACGGCGCTTATGGAAGCTCTGCTACCTGGATATAGAGAGAAGCGTTTTACCGGAGTTCCCTATCCTTGTTGTAGAGAGGAGCTGATTCCAGGAGTTCTATATCCTGGAATTAGGCATTCGCTGTATGTGGGTATTCTGTATGCTGAGTGTAGCACATGCAGCTTTCTGGAGTTCTGTCATCTAAGTGTAGAGAGATGCAGTTTCCAGTAGTTCTGTATGTTGAATGTAGAGAGAAGCTGTTTCCAAGAGTTCTGTAGTCTGAAAGTAGGCATACGCTGTATATGGGATTCCAGTAGCCTGAGTGTAGCCGATTCAGCTTATGGGAGTTCTGTAACCCTGAATTAGAAAGTTACATTTTAGCGAAGTTCTGTATCAGAGTGTAGGGAGAAGCTGTTTCCAAGAATTCTGCAGCGTATGAGCAGGTATTCGCTATATGCGGGTTTTCTGTATGCTGAGTGTAGCAGATGCAGCTTATGGAAGTTCTGTATCTTGAATGTAGTGAGACACAGTTTGCCAGAGTTCTGTATATGGGTGTAGAGAGAAACTGTTTCCAAGAGTTCTGTAGCCTGGCAAGAGGCATACGCAGTCATTGGGATTTCTGTATCCTGAGTGTGGGAGACGCCGCTTATGGGAGCTCCGCTACCTGGATATAGAGAGAAGCAGTTTACCAGAGTTCTCTATGCTTTGTGTAGAGAGCAGCTGTTTACTGGTGTTTTGTAGCCTGGAATGAGGCATTACATATATGCGGGTTTTCTGTATGCTGAGTGTAGGAGACACCGCTTGTGGGAGCTCTGCTACCTGGATATAGATAGAAGCAGTTTACTGGAGTTCTCTATGCTTTGTGTAGAAAGCAGCTGTTTACTGGATTTCTGTAGCCTGGAATGAGGCATTCGCTATATGCGGGTTTTCTCTATGCTGAGTGTAGGAGACGCCGCTTATGGGAGCTCTGCTACCTGGATAGAGAGAGAATCAATTTACCGGAATTCCTTATCCTTGTTGTAGAGCGGAGCTGTTTCCAGGAGTTCTGTGTCCTGGAATTAGGCATTCGCTATATGTGGGTATTCTGTATACTGCGTGTAGCAGATGCAGCATTCGGGAGTTCTAGACCCTAAGTGTAGAGAGATGCAGTTTCCAGTAGTTCTGTATGTTGAATGTAGAGAGAAGCTGTTTCCAAGAGTTCTGTAGTCTGAGAGTAGGCATACGCTGTATATGGGATTCCTGTAGCCTGAGTGTAGCCGACGCAGCTTATGGGAGATCTGTAACCTAGAATTAGAGAGACGCAGTTTACCGAAGTTCTGTATCAGAATGTAGGACAAGCTGTTTCCAAGAATTCTGTAGCCTATGAATTCGCTATACGCGGGTTTTCTGTATGCTGAATGTGGCAGATGCAGCTTATTGGAGTTCTGTATCGTGCTTGTAGTTTGACACAGTTTGCCAGAGTTCTGTTTTTGGGTGTAGAGAGAAACTGTTTCTAGGAGTTCTGTAGCCTGGCATAAGGCATACGCAGTAATTGGGATTTCTATATCCTGAGTGTAGGAGACGCCGCTTATGGCAGCTCCGCTACCTGGATATAGATAGAAGCAGTGTACCGGAGTTCTCTATCCTTTGTGTAGAAAGCAGCTGTTTACTGGAGTTCTGTAGCATGGAATGAGGCATTCGCTATATGCGGGTATTCTGTATACTGCGTGTAGCAGATGCAGCATTCGGGAGTTCTATACCCTAAGTGTAGAGAGATGCAGTTTCCAGTAGTTCTGTATGTTGAATGTAGAGAGAAGCTGTTTCCAAGACTTCTGTAGTCTGAGAGTAGGCATACGCTGTATATGGGATTCCTGTAGCCTGAGTGTAGCCGACGCAGCTTATGGGAGATCTGTAACCTAGAATTAGAGAGACGCAGTTTACCGAAGTTCTGTATCAGAATGTAGGGACAAGCTGTTTCCAAGAATTCTGTAGCCTATGGGCATGTATTCGCTATACGCGGGTTTTCTGTATGCTGAATGTGGCAGATGCAGCTTATTGGAGTTCTGTATCGTGCTTGTAGTTCGACACAGTTTGCCAGAGTTCTGTTTTTGGGTGTAGAGAGAAACTGTTTCTAGGAGTTCTGTAGCCTGGCATAAGGCATACGCAGTAATTGGGATTTCTATATCCTGAGTGTAGGAGACGCCGCTTATGGCAGCTCCGCTACGTGGATGTAGATAGAAGCAGTTTACCGGAGTTCTCTATCCTTTGTGTAGAAAGCAGCTGTTTACTGGAGTTCTGTAGCATGGAATGAGGCATTCGCTATATGCAGGTTTTCTCTATGCTGAGTGTAGGAGACGGCGCTTATGGAAGCTCTGCTACCTGGATATAGAGAGAAGCGTTTTACCGGAGTTCCCTATCCTTGTTGTAGAGAGGAGCTGATTCCAGGAGTTCTATATCCTGGAATTAGGCATTCGCTGTATGTGGGTATTCTGTATGCTGAGTGTAGCACATGCAGCTTTCTGGAGTTCTGTCATCTAAGTGTAGAGAGATGCAGTTTCCAGGAGTTCTGTATGTTGAATGTAGAGAGAAGCTGTTTCCAAGAGTTCTGTAGTCTGAGAGTAGGCATACGCTGTATATGGGATTCCAGTTGCCTGAGTGTAGCCGATTCAGCTTATGGGAGTTCTGTAACCCTGAGTTAGAAAGTTACATTTTAGCGAAGTTCTGTATCAGAGTGTAGGGAGAAGCTGTTTCCAAGAATTCTGCAGCGTATGAGCAGGTATTCGCTATATGCGGGTTTTCTGTATGCTGAGTGTAGCAGATGCAGCTTATGGAAGTTCTGTATCTTGAATGTAGTGAGACACAGTTTGCCAGAGTTCTGTATATGGGTGTAGAGAGAAACTGTTTCCAAGAGTTCTGTAGCCTGGCAAGAGGCATACGCAGTCATTGGGATTTCTGTATCCTGAGTGTGGGAGACGCCGCTTATGGGAGCTCCGCTACCTGGATATAGAGAGAAGCAGTTTACCAGAGTTCTCTATGCTTTGTGTAGAGAGCAGCTGTTTACTGGTGTTTTGTAGCCTGGAATGAGGCATTACATATATGCGGGTTTTCTGTATGCTGAGTGTAGGAGACACCGCTTGTGGGAGCTCTGCTACCTGGATATAGATAGAAGCAGTTTACTGGAGTTCTCTATGCTTTGTGTAGAAAGCAGCTGTTTACTGGATTTCTGTAGCCTGGAATGAGGCATTCGCTATATGCGGGTTTTCTCTATGCTGAGTGTAGGAGACGCCGCTTATGGGAGCTCTGCTACCTGGATAGAGAGAGCATCAATTTACCGGAATTCCTTATCCTTGTTGTAGAGCGGAGCTGTTTCCAGGAGTTCTGTGTCCTGGAATTAGGCATTCGCTATATGTGGGTATTCTGTATACTGCGTGTAGCAGATGCAGCATTCGGGAGTTCTAGACCCTAAGTGTAGAGAGATGCAGTTTCCAGTAGTTCTGTATGTTGAATGTAGAGAGAAGCTGTTTCCAAGAGTTCTGTAGTCTGAGAGTAGGCATACGCTGTATATGGGATTCCTGTAGCCTGAGTGTAGCCGACGCAGCTTATGGGAGATCTGTAACCTAGAATTAGAGAGACGCAGTTTACCGAAGTTCTGTATCAGAATGTAGGACAAGCTGTTTCCAAGAATTCTGTAGCCTATGTATTCGCTATACGCGGGTTTTCTGTATGCTGAATGTGGCAGATGCAGCTTATTGGAGTTCTGTATCGTGCTTGTAGTTCGACACAGTTTGCCAGAGTTCTGTTTTTGGGTGTAGAGAGAAACTGTTTCTAGGAGTTCTGTAGCCTGGCATAAGGCATACGCAGTAATTGGGATTTCTATATCCTGAGTGTAGGAGACGCCGCTTATGGCAGCTCCGCTACCTGGATAGAGAGAGAATCATTTTACCGGAGTTCCTTATCCTTTGTGTAGAAAGCAGCTGTTTACTGGAGTTCTGTAGCATGGAATGAGGCATTCGCTATATGCAGGTTTTCTCTATGCTGAGTGTAGGAGACGGCGCTTATGGAAGCTCTGCTACCTGGATATAGAGAGAAGCGTTTTACCGGAGTTCCCTATCCTTGTTGTAGAGAGGAGCTGATTCCAGGAGTTCTATATCCTGGAATTAGGCATTCGCTGTATGTGGGTATTCTGTATGCTGAGTGTAGCACATGCAGCTTTCTGGAGTTCTGTCATCTAAGTGTAGAGAGATGCAGTTTCCAGGAGTTCTGTATGTTGAATGTAGAGAGAAGCTGTTTCCAAGAGTTCTGTAGTCTGAGAGTAGGCATACGCTGTATATGGGATTCCAGTTGCCTGAGTGTAGCCGATTCAGCTTATGGGAGTTCTGTAACCCTGAGTTAGAAAGTTACATTTTAGCGAAGTTCTGTATCAGAGTGTAGGGAGAAGCTGTTTCCAAGAATTCTGCAGCGTATGAGCAGGTATTCGCTATATGCGGGTTTTCTGTATGCTGAGTGTAGCAGATGCAGCTTATGGAAGTTCTGTATCTTGAATGTAGTGAGACACAGTTTGCCAGAGTTCTGTATATGGGTGTAGAGAGAAACTGTTTCCAAGAGTTCTGTAGCCTGGCAAGAGGCATACGCAGTCATTGGGATTTCTGTATCCTGAGTGTGGGAGACGCCGCTTATGGGAGCTCCGCTACCTGGATATAGAGAGAAGCAGTTTACCAGAGTTCTCTATGCTTTGTGTAGAGAGCAGCTGTTTACTGGTGTTTTGTAGCCTGGAATGAGGCATTACATATATGCGGGTTTTCTGTATGCTGAGTGTAGGAGACACCGCTTGTGGGAGCTCTGCTACCTGGATATAGATAGAAGCAGTTTACTGGAGTTCTCTATGCTTTGTGTAGAAAGCAGCTGTTTACTGGATTTCTGTAGCCTGGAATGAGGCATTCGCTATATGCGGGTTTTCTCTATGCTGAGTGTAGGAGACGCCGCTTATGGGAGCTCTGCTACCTGGATAGAGAGAGCATCAATTTACCGGAATTCCTTATCCTTGTTGTAGAGCGGAGCTGTTTCCAGGAGTTCTGTGTCCTGGAATTAGGCATTCGCTATATGTGGGTATTCTGTATACTGCGTGTAGCAGATGCAGCATTCGGGAGTTCTAGACCCTAAGTGTAGAGAGATGCAGTTTCCAGTAGTTCTGTATGTTGAATGTAGAGAGAAGCTGTTTCCAAGAGTTCTGTAGTCTGAGAGTAGGCATACGCTGTATATGGGATTCCTGTAGCCTGAGTGTAGCCGACGCAGCTTATGGGAGATCTGTAACCTAGAATTAGAGAGACGCAGTTTACCGAAGTTCTGTATCAGAATGTAGGACAAGCTGTTTCCAAGAATTCTGTAGCCTATGTATTCGCTATACGCGGGTTTTCTGTATGCTGAATGTGGCAGATGCAGCTTATTGGAGTTCTGTATCGTGCTTGTAGTTCGACACAGTTTGCCAGAGTTCTGTTTTTGGGTGTAGAGAGAAACTGTTTCTAGGAGTTCTGTAGCCTGGCATAAGGCATACGCAGTAATTGGGATTTCTATATCCTGAGTGTAGGAGACGCCGCTTATGGCAGCTCCGCTACGTGGATGTAGATAGAAGCAGTTTACCGGAGTTCTCTATCCTTTGTGTAGAAAGCAGCTGTTTACTGGAGTTCTGTAGCATGGAATGAGGCATTCGCTATATGCAGGTTTTCTCTATGCTGAGTGTAGGAGACGGCGCTTATGGAAGCTCTGCTACCTGGATATAGAGAGAAGCGTTTTACCGGAGTTCCCTATCCTTGTTGTAGAGAGGAGCTGATTCCAGGAGTTCTATATCCTGGAATTAGGCATTCGCTGTATGTGGGTATTCTGTATGCTGAGTGTAGCACATGCAGCTTTCTGGAGTTCTGTCATCTAAGTGTAGAGAGATGCAGTTTCCAGGAGTTCTGTATGTTGAATGTAGAGAGAAGCTGTTTCCAAGAGTTCTGTAGTCTGAGAGTAGGCATACGCTGTATATGGGATTCCAGTTGCCTGAGTGTAGCCGATTCAGCTTATGGGAGTTCTGTAACCCTGAGTTAGAAAGTTACATTTTAGCGAAGTTCTGTATCAGAGTGTAGGGAGAAGCTGTTTCCAAGAATTCTGCAGCGTATGAGCAGGTATTCGCTATATGCGGGTTTTCTGTATGCTGAGTGTAGCAGATGCAGCTTATGGAAGTTCTGTATCTTGAATGTAGTGAGACACAGTTTGCCAGAGTTCTGTATATGGGTGTAGAGAGAAACTGTTTCCAAGAGTTCTGTAGCCTGGCAAGAGGCATACGCAGTCATTGGGATTTCTGTATCCTGAGTGTGGGAGACGCCGCTTATGGGAGCTCCGCTACCTGGATATAGAGAGAAGCAGTTTACCAGAGTTCTCTATGCTTTGTGTAGAGAGCAGCTGTTTACTGGTGTTTTGTAGCCTGGAATGAGGCATTACATATATGCGGGTTTTCTGTATGCTGAGTGTAGGAGACACCGCTTGTGGGAGCTCTGCTACCTGGATATAGATAGAAGCAGTTTACTGGAGTTCTCTATGCTTTGTGTAGAAAGCAGCTGTTTACTGGATTTCTGTAGCCTGGAATGAGGCATTCGCTATATGCGGGTTTTCTCTATGCTGAGTGTAGGAGACGCCGCTTATGGGAGCTCTGCTACCTGGATAGAGAGAGCATCAATTTACCGGAATTCCTTATCCTTGTTGTAGAGCGGAGCTGTTTCCAGGAGTTCTGTGTCCTGGAATTAGGCATTCGCTATATGTGGGTATTCTGTATACTGCGTGTAGCAGATGCAGCATTCGGGAGTTCTAGACCCTAAGTGTAGAGAGATGCAGTTTCCAGTAGTTCTGTATGTTGAATGTAGAGAGAAGCTGTTTCCAAGAGTTCTGTAGTCTGAGAGTAGGCATACGCTGTATATGGGATTCCTGTAGCCTGAGTGTAGCCGACGCAGCTTATGGGAGATCTGTAACCTAGAATTAGAGAGACGCAGTTTACCGAAGTTCTGTATCAGAATGTAGGACAAGCTGTTTCCAAGAATTCTGTAGCCTATGTATTCGCTATACGCGGGTTTTCTGTATGCTGAATGTGGCAGATGCAGCTTATTGGAGTTCTGTATCGTGCTTGTAGTTCGACACAGTTTGCCAGAGTTCTGTTTTTGGGTGTAGAGAGAAACTGTTTCTAGGAGTTCTGTAGCCTGGCATAAGGCATACGCAGTAATTGGGATTTCTATATCCTGAGTGTAGGAGACGCCGCTTATGGCAGCTCCGCTACCTGGATAGAGAGAGAATCATTTTACCGGAGTTCCTTATCCTTTGTGTGGAAAGCAGCTGTTTACTGGAGTTCTGTAGCATGGAATGAGGCATTCGCTATATGCAGGTTTTCTCTATGCTGAGTGTAGGAGACGGCGCTTATGGAAGCTCTGCTACCTGGATATAGAGAGAAGCGTTTTACCGGAGTTCCCTATCCTTGTTGTAGAGAGGAGCTGATTCCAGGAGTTCTATATCCTGGAATTAGGCATTCGCTGTATGTGGGTATTCTGTATGCTGAGTGTAGCACATGCAGCTTTCTGGAGTTCTGTCATCTAAGTGTAGAGAGATGCAGTTTCCAGTAGTTCTGTATGTTGAATGTAGAGAGAAGCTGTTTCCAAGAGTTCTGTAGTCTGAAAGTAGGCATACGCTGTATATGGGATTCCAGTAGCCTGAGTGTAGCCGATTCAGCTTATGGGAGTTCTGTAACCCTGAATTAGAAAGTTACATTTTAGCGAAGTTCTGTATCAGAGTGTAGGGAGAAGCTGTTTCCAAGAATTCTGCAGCGTATGAGCAGGTATTCGCTATATGCGGGTTTTCTGTATGCTGAGTGTAGCAGATGCAGCTTATGGAAGTTCTGTATCTTGAATGTAGTGAGACACAGTTTGCCAGAGTTCTGTATATGGGTGTAGAGAGAAACTGTTTCCAAGAGTTCTGTAGCCTGGCAAGAGGCATACGCAGTCATTGGGATTTCTGTATCCTGAGTGTGGGAGACGCCGCTTATGGGAGCTCCGCTACCTGGATATAGAGAGAAGCAGTTTACCAGAGTTCTCTATGCTTTGTGTAGAGAGCAGCTGTTTACTGGTGTTTTGTAGCCTGGAATGAGGCATTACATATATGCGGGTTTTCTGTATGCTGAGTGTAGGAGACACCGCTTGTGGGAGCTCTGCTACCTGGATATAGATAGAAGCAGTTTACTGGAGTTCTCTATGCTTTGTGTAGAAAGCAGCTGTTTACTGGATTTCTGTAGCCTGGAATGAGGCATTCGCTATATGCGGGTTTTCTCTATGCTGAGTGTAGGAGACGCCGCTTATGGGAGCTCTGCTACCTGGATAGAGAGAGCATCAATTTACCGGAATTCCTTATCCTTGTTGTAGAGCGGAGCTGTTTCCAGGAGTTCTGTGTCCTGGAATTAGGCATTCGCTATATGTGGGTATTCTGTATACTGCGTGTAGCAGATGCAGCATTCGGGAGTTCTAGACCCTAAGTGTAGAGAGATGCAGTTTCCAGTAGTTCTGTATGTTGAATGTAGAGAGAAGCTGTTTCCAAGAGTTCTGTAGTCTGAGAGTAGGCATACGCTGTATATGGGATTCCTGTAGCCTGAGTGTAGCCGACGCAGCTTATGGGAGATCTGTAACCTAGAATTAGAGAGACGCAGTTTACCGAAGTTCTGTATCAGAATGTAGGACAAGCTGTTTCCAAGAATTCTGTAGCCTATGAATTCGCTATACGCGGGTTTTCTGTATGCTGAATGTGGCAGATGCAGCTTATTGGAGTTCTGTATCGTGCTTGTAGTTTGACACAGTTTGCCAGAGTTCTGTTTTTGGGTGTAGAGAGAAACTGTTTCTAGGAGTTCTGTAGCCTGGCATAAGGCATACGCAGTAATTGGGATTTCTATATCCTGAGTGTAGGAGACGCCGCTTATGGCAGCTCCGCTACCTGGATATAGATAGAAGCAGTGTACCGGAGTTCTCTATCCTTTGTGTAGAAAGCAGCTGTTTACTGGAGTTCTGTAGCATGGAATGAGGCATTCGCTATATGCGGGTATTCTGTATACTGCGTGTAGCAGATGCAGCATTCGGGAGTTCTATACCCTAAGTGTAGAGAGATGCAGTTTCCAGTAGTTCTGTATGTTGAATGTAGAGAGAAGCTGTTTCCAAGACTTCTGTAGTCTGAGAGTAGGCATACGCTGTATATGGGATTCCTGTAGCCTGAGTGTAGCCGACGCAGCTTATGGGAGATCTGTAACCTAGAATTAGAGAGACGCAGTTTACCGAAGTTCTGTATCAGAATGTAGGGACAAGCTGTTTCCAAGAATTCTGTAGCCTATGGGCATGTATTCGCTATACGCGGGTTTTCTGTATGCTGAATGTGGCAGATGCAGCTTATTGGAGTTCTGTATCGTGCTTGTAGTTCGACACAGTTTGCCAGAGTTCTGTTTTTGGGTGTAGAGAGAAACTGTTTCTAGGAGTTCTGTAGCCTGGCATAAGGCATACGCAGTAATTGGGATTTCTATATCCTGAGTGTAGGAGACGCCGCTTATGGCAGCTCCGCTACGTGGATGTAGATAGAAGCAGTTTACCGGAGTTCTCTATCCTTTGTGTAGAAAGCAGCTGTTTACTGGAGTTCTGTAGCATGGAATGAGGCATTCGCTATATGCAGGTTTTCTCTATGCTGAGTGTAGGAGACGGCGCTTATGGAAGCTCTGCTACCTGGATATAGAGAGAAGCGTTTTACCGGAGTTCCCTATCCTTGTTGTAGAGAGGAGCTGATTCCAGGAGTTCTATATCCTGGAATTAGGCATTCGCTGTATGTGGGTATTCTGTATGCTGAGTGTAGCACATGCAGCTTTCTGGAGTTCTGTCATCTAAGTGTAGAGAGATGCAGTTTCCAGGAGTTCTGTATGTTGAATGTAGAGAGAAGCTGTTTCCAAGAGTTCTGTAGTCTGAGAGTAGGCATACGCTGTATATGGGATTCCAGTTGCCTGAGTGTAGCCGATTCAGCTTATGGGAGTTCTGTAACCCTGAGTTAGAAAGTTACATTTTAGCGAAGTTCTGTATCAGAGTGTAGGGAGAAGCTGTTTCCAAGAATTCTGCAGCGTATGAGCAGGTATTCGCTATATGCGGGTTTTCTGTATGCTGAGTGTAGCAGATGCAGCTTATGGAAGTTCTGTATCTTGAATGTAGTGAGACACAGTTTGCCAGAGTTCTGTATATGGGTGTAGAGAGAAACTGTTTCCAAGAGTTCTGTAGCCTGGCAAGAGGCATACGCAGTCATTGGGATTTCTGTATCCTGAGTGTGGGAGACGCCGCTTATGGGAGCTCCGCTACCTGGATATAGAGAGAAGCAGTTTACCAGAGTTCTCTATGCTTTGTGTAGAGAGCAGCTGTTTACTGGTGTTTTGTAGCCTGGAATGAGGCATTACATATATGCGGGTTTTCTGTATGCTGAGTGTAGGAGACACCGCTTGTGGGAGCTCTGCTACCTGGATATAGATAGAAGCAGTTTACTGGAGTTCTCTATGCTTTGTGTAGAAAGCAGCTGTTTACTGGATTTCTGTAGCCTGGAATGAGGCATTCGCTATATGCGGGTTTTCTCTATGCTGAGTGTAGGAGACGCCGCTTATGGGAGCTCTGCTACCTGGATAGAGAGAGCATCAATTTACCGGAATTCCTTATCCTTGTTGTAGAGCGGAGCTGTTTCCAGGAGTTCTGTGTCCTGGAATTAGGCATTCGCTATATGTGGGTATTCTGTATACTGCGTGTAGCAGATGCAGCATTCGGGAGTTCTAGACCCTAAGTGTAGAGAGATGCAGTTTCCAGTAGTTCTGTATGTTGAATGTAGAGAGAAGCTGTTTCCAAGAGTTCTGTAGTCTGAGAGTAGGCATACGCTGTATATGGGATTCCTGTAGCCTGAGTGTAGCCGACGCAGCTTATGGGAGATCTGTAACCTAGAATTAGAGAGACGCAGTTTACCGAAGTTCTGTATCAGAATGTAGGACAAGCTGTTTCCAAGAATTCTGTAGCCTATGTATTCGCTATACGCGGGTTTTCTGTATGCTGAATGTGGCAGATGCAGCTTATTGGAGTTCTGTATCGTGCTTGTAGTTCGACACAGTTTGCCAGAGTTCTGTTTTTGGGTGTAGAGAGAAACTGTTTCTAGGAGTTCTGTAGCCTGGCATAAGGCATACGCAGTAATTGGGATTTCTATATCCTGAGTGTAGGAGACGCCGCTTATGGCAGCTCCGCTACCTGGATAGAGAGAGAATCATTTTACCGGAGTTCCTTATCCTTTGTGTAGAAAGCAGCTGTTTACTGGAGTTCTGTAGCATGGAATGAGGCATTCGCTATATGCAGGTTTTCTCTATGCTGAGTGTAGGAGACGGCGCTTATGGAAGCTCTGCTACCTGGATATAGAGAGAAGCGTTTTACCGGAGTTCCCTATCCTTGTTGTAGAGAGGAGCTGATTCCAGGAGTTCTATATCCTGGAATTAGGCATTCGCTGTATGTGGGTATTCTGTATGCTGAGTGTAGCACATGCAGCTTTCTGGAGTTCTGTCATCTAAGTGTAGAGAGATGCAGTTTCCAGGAGTTCTGTATGTTGAATGTAGAGAGAAGCTGTTTCCAAGAGTTCTGTAGTCTGAGAGTAGGCATACGCTGTATATGGGATTCCAGTTGCCTGAGTGTAGCCGATTCAGCTTATGGGAGTTCTGTAACCCTGAGTTAGAAAGTTACATTTTAGCGAAGTTCTGTATCAGAGTGTAGGGAGAAGCTGTTTCCAAGAATTCTGCAGCGTATGAGCAGGTATTCGCTATATGCGGGTTTTCTGTATGCTGAGTGTAGCAGATGCAGCTTATGGAAGTTCTGTATCTTGAATGTAGTGAGACACAGTTTGCCAGAGTTCTGTATATGGGTGTAGAGAGAAACTGTTTCCAAGAGTTCTGTAGCCTGGCAAGAGGCATACGCAGTCATTGGGATTTCTGTATCCTGAGTGTGGGAGACGCCGCTTATGGGAGCTCCGCTACCTGGATATAGAGAGAAGCAGTTTACCAGAGTTCTCTATGCTTTGTGTAGAGAGCAGCTGTTTACTGGTGTTTTGTAGCCTGGAATGAGGCATTACATATATGCGGGTTTTCTGTATGCTGAGTGTAGGAGACACCGCTTGTGGGAGCTCTGCTACCTGGATATAGATAGAAGCAGTTTACTGGAGTTCTCTATGCTTTGTGTAGAAAGCAGCTGTTTACTGGATTTCTGTAGCCTGGAATGAGGCATTCGCTATATGCGGGTTTTCTCTATGCTGAGTGTAGGAGACGCCGCTTATGGGAGCTCTGCTACCTGGATAGAGAGAGCATCAATTTACCGGAATTCCTTATCCTTGTTGTAGAGCGGAGCTGTTTCCAGGAGTTCTGTGTCCTGGAATTAGGCATTCGCTATATGTGGGTATTCTGTATACTGCGTGTAGCAGATGCAGCATTCGGGAGTTCTAGACCCTAAGTGTAGAGAGATGCAGTTTCCAGTAGTTCTGTATGTTGAATGTAGAGAGAAGCTGTTTCCAAGAGTTCTGTAGTCTGAGAGTAGGCATACGCTGTATATGGGATTCCTGTAGCCTGAGTGTAGCCGACGCAGCTTATGGGAGATCTGTAACCTAGAATTAGAGAGACGCAGTTTACCGAAGTTCTGTATCAGAATGTAGGACAAGCTGTTTCCAAGAATTCTGTAGCCTATGTATTCGCTATACGCGGGTTTTCTGTATGCTGAATGTGGCAGATGCAGCTTATTGGAGTTCTGTATCGTGCTTGTAGTTCGACACAGTTTGCCAGAGTTCTGTTTTTGGGTGTAGAGAGAAACTGTTTCTAGGAGTTCTGTAGCCTGGCATAAGGCATACGCAGTAATTGGGATTTCTATATCCTGAGTGTAGGAGACGCCGCTTATGGCAGCTCCGCTACGTGGATGTAGATAGAAGCAGTTTACCGGAGTTCTCTATCCTTTGTGTAGAAAGCAGCTGTTTACTGGAGTTCTGTAGCATGGAATGAGGCATTCGCTATATGCAGGTTTTCTCTATGCTGAGTGTAGGAGACGGCGCTTATGGAAGCTCTGCTACCTGGATATAGAGAGAAGCGTTTTACCGGAGTTCCCTATCCTTGTTGTAGAGAGGAGCTGATTCCAGGAGTTCTATATCCTGGAATTAGGCATTCGCTGTATGTGGGTATTCTGTATGCTGAGTGTAGCACATGCAGCTTTCTGGAGTTCTGTCATCTAAGTGTAGAGAGATGCAGTTTCCAGGAGTTCTGTATGTTGAATGTAGAGAGAAGCTGTTTCCAAGAGTTCTGTAGTCTGAGAGTAGGCATACGCTGTATATGGGATTCCAGTTGCCTGAGTGTAGCCGATTCAGCTTATGGGAGTTCTGTAACCCTGAGTTAGAAAGTTACATTTTAGCGAAGTTCTGTATCAGAGTGTAGGGAGAAGCTGTTTCCAAGAATTCTGCAGCGTATGAGCAGGTATTCGCTATATGCGGGTTTTCTGTATGCTGAGTGTAGCAGATGCAGCTTATGGAAGTTCTGTATCTTGAATGTAGTGAGACACAGTTTGCCAGAGTTCTGTATATGGGTGTAGAGAGAAACTGTTTCCAAGAGTTCTGTAGCCTGGCAAGAGGCATACGCAGTCATTGGGATTTCTGTATCCTGAGTGTGGGAGACGCCGCTTATGGGAGCTCCGCTACCTGGATATAGAGAGAAGCAGTTTACCAGAGTTCTCTATGCTTTGTGTAGAGAGCAGCTGTTTACTGGTGTTTTGTAGCCTGGAATGAGGCATTACATATATGCGGGTTTTCTGTATGCTGAGTGTAGGAGACACCGCTTGTGGGAGCTCTGCTACCTGGATATAGATAGAAGCAGTTTACTGGAGTTCTCTATGCTTTGTGTAGAAAGCAGCTGTTTACTGGATTTCTGTAGCCTGGAATGAGGCATTCGCTATATGCGGGTTTTCTCTATGCTGAGTGTAGGAGACGCCGCTTATGGGAGCTCTGCTACCTGGATAGAGAGAGCATCAATTTACCGGAATTCCTTATCCTTGTTGTAGAGCGGAGCTGTTTCCAGGAGTTCTGTGTCCTGGAATTAGGCATTCGCTATATGTGGGTATTCTGTATACTGCGTGTAGCAGATGCAGCATTCGGGAGTTCTAGACCCTAAGTGTAGAGAGATGCAGTTTCCAGTAGTTCTGTATGTTGAATGTAGAGAGAAGCTGTTTCCAAGAGTTCTGTAGTCTGAGAGTAGGCATACGCTGTATATGGGATTCCTGTAGCCTGAGTGTAGCCGACGCAGCTTATGGGAGATCTGTAACCTAGAATTAGAGAGACGCAGTTTACCGAAGTTCTGTATCAGAATGTAGGACAAGCTGTTTCCAAGAATTCTGTAGCCTATGTATTCGCTATACGCGGGTTTTCTGTATGCTGAATGTGGCAGATGCAGCTTATTGGAGTTCTGTATCGTGCTTGTAGTTCGACACAGTTTGCCAGAGTTCTGTTTTTGGGTGTAGAGAGAAACTGTTTCTAGGAGTTCTGTAGCCTGGCATAAGGCATACGCAGTAATTGGGATTTCTATATCCTGAGTGTAGGAGACGCCGCTTATGGCAGCTCCGCTACCTGGATAGAGAGAGAATCATTTTACCGGAGTTCCTTATCCTTTGTGTGGAAAGCAGCTGTTTACTGGAGTTCTGTAGCATGGAATGAGGCATTCGCTATATGCAGGTTTTCTCTATGCTGAGTGTAGGAGACGGCGCTTATGGAAGCTCTGCTACCTGGATATAGAGAGAAGCGTTTTACCGGAGTTCCCTATCCTTGTTGTAGAGAGGAGCTGATTCCAGGAGTTCTATATCCTGGAATTAGGCATTCGCTGTATGTGGGTATTCTGTATGCTGAGTGTAGCACATGCAGCTTTCTGGAGTTCTGTCATCTAAGTGTAGAGAGATGCAGTTTCCAGTAGTTCTGTATGTTGAATGTAGAGAGAAGCTGTTTCCAAGAGTTCTGTAGTCTGAAAGTAGGCATACGCTGTATATGGGATTCCAGTAGCCTGAGTGTAGCCGATTCAGCTTATGGGAGTTCTGTAACCCTGAATTAGAAAGTTACATTTTAGCGAAGTTCTGTATCAGAGTGTAGGGAGAAGCTGTTTCCAAGAATTCTGCAGCGTATGAGCAGGTATTCGCTATATGCGGGTTTTCTGTATGCTGAGTGTAGCAGATGCAGCTTATGGAAGTTCTGTATCTTGAATGTAGTGAGACACAGTTTGCCAGAGTTCTGTATATGGGTGTAGAGAGAAACTGTTTCCAAGAGTTCTGTAGCCTGGCAAGAGGCATACGCAGTCATTGGGATTTCTGTATCCTGAGTGTGGGAGACGCCGCTTATGGGAGCTCCGCTACCTGGATATAGAGAGAAGCAGTTTACCAGAGTTCTCTATGCTTTGTGTAGAGAGCAGCTGTTTACTGGTGTTTTGTAGCCTGGAATGAGGCATTACATATATGCGGGTTTTCTGTATGCTGAGTGTAGGAGACACCGCTTGTGGGAGCTCTGCTACCTGGATATAGATAGAAGCAGTTTACTGGAGTTCTCTATGCTTTGTGTAGAAAGCAGCTGTTTACTGGATTTCTGTAGCCTGGAATGAGGCATTCGCTATATGCGGGTTTTCTCTATGCTGAGTGTAGGAGACGCCGCTTATGGGAGCTCTGCTACCTGGATAGAGAGAGCATCAATTTACCGGAATTCCTTATCCTTGTTGTAGAGCGGAGCTGTTTCCAGGAGTTCTGTGTCCTGGAATTAGGCATTCGCTATATGTGGGTATTCTGTATACTGCGTGTAGCAGATGCAGCATTCGGGAGTTCTAGACCCTAAGTGTAGAGAGATGCAGTTTCCAGTAGTTCTGTATGTTGAATGTAGAGAGAAGCTGTTTCCAAGAGTTCTGTAGTCTGAGAGTAGGCATACGCTGTATATGGGATTCCTGTAGCCTGAGTGTAGCCGACGCAGCTTATGGGAGATCTGTAACCTAGAATTAGAGAGACGCAGTTTACCGAAGTTCTGTATCAGAATGTAGGACAAGCTGTTTCCAAGAATTCTGTAGCCTATGTATTCGCTATACGCGGGTTTTCTGTATGCTGAATGTGGCAGATGCAGCTTATTGGAGTTCTGTATCGTGCTTGTAGTTCGACACAGTTTGCCAGAGTTCTGTTTTTGGGTGTAGAGAGAAACTGTTTCTAGGAGTTCTGTAGCCTGGCATAAGGCATACGCAGTAATTGGGATTTCTATATCCTGAGTGTAGGAGACGCCGCTTATGGCAGCTCCGCTACCTGGATAGAGAGAGAATCATTTTACCGGAGTTCCTTATCCTTTGTGTGGAAAGCAGCTGTTTACTGGAGTTCTGTAGCATGGAATGAGGCATTCGCTATATGCAGGTTTTCTCTATGCTGAGTGTAGGAGACGGCGCTTATGGAAGCTCTGCTACCTGGATATAGAGAGAAGCGTTTTACCGGAGTTCCCTATCCTTGTTGTAGAGAGGAGCTGATTCCAGGAGTTCTATATCCTGGAATTAGGCATTCGCTGTATGTGGGTATTCTGTATGCTGAGTGTAGCACATGCAGCTTTCTGGAGTTCTGTCATCTAAGTGTAGAGAGATGCAGTTTCCAGTAGTTCTGTATGTTGAATGTAGAGAGAAGCTGTTTCCAAGAGTTCTGTAGTCTGAAAGTAGGCATACGCTGTATATGGGATTCCAGTAGCCTGAGTGTAGCCGATTCAGCTTATGGGAGTTCTGTAACCCTGAATTAGAAAGTTACATTTTAGCGAAGTTCTGTATCAGAGTGTAGGGAGAAGCTGTTTCCAAGAATTCTGCAGCGTATGAGCAGGTATTCGCTATATGCGGGTTTTCTGTATGCTGAGTGTAGCAGATGCAGCTTATGGAAGTTCTGTATCTTGAATGTAGTGAGACACAGTTTGCCAGAGTTCTGTATATGGGTGTAGAGAGAAACTGTTTCCAAGAGTTCTGTAGCCTGGCAAGAGGCATACGCAGTCATTGGGATTTCTGTATCCTGAGTGTGGGAGACGCCGCTTATGGGAGCTCCGCTACCTGGATATAGAGAGAAGCAGTTTACCAGAGTTCTCTATGCTTTGTGTAGAGAGCAGCTGTTTACTGGTGTTTTGTAGCCTGGAATGAGGCATTACATATATGCGGGTTTTCTGTATGCTGAGTGTAGGAGACACCGCTTGTGGGAGCTCTGCTACCTGGATATAGATAGAAGCAGTTTACTGGAGTTCTCTATGCTTTGTGTAGAAAGCAGCTGTTTACTGGATTTCTGTAGCCTGGAATGAGGCATTCGCTATATGCGGGTTTTCTCTATGCTGAGTGTAGGAGACGCCGCTTATGGGAGCTCTGCTACCTGGATAGAGAGAGCATCAATTTACCGGAATTCCTTATCCTTGTTGTAGAGCGGAGCTGTTTCCAGGAGTTCTGTGTCCTGGAATTAGGCATTCGCTATATGTGGGTATTCTGTATACTGCGTGTAGCAGATGCAGCATTCGGGAGTTCTAGACCCTAAGTGTAGAGAGATGCAGTTTCCAGTAGTTCTGTATGTTGAATGTAGAGAGAAGCTGTTTCCAAGAGTTCTGTAGTCTGAGAGTAGGCATACGCTGTATATGGGATTCCTGTAGCCTGAGTGTAGCCGACGCAGCTTATGGGAGATCTGTAACCTAGAATTAGAGAGACGCAGTTTACCGAAGTTCTGTATCAGAATGTAGGACAAGCTGTTTCCAAGAATTCTGTAGCCTATGTATTCGCTATACGCGGGTTTTCTGTATGCTGAATGTGGCAGATGCAGCTTATTGGAGTTCTGTATCGTGCTTGTAGTTCGACACAGTTTGCCAGAGTTCTGTTTTTGGGTGTAGAGAGAAACTGTTTCTAGGAGTTCTGTAGCCTGGCATAAGGCATACGCAGTAATTGGGATTTCTATATCCTGAGTGTAGGAGACGCCGCTTATGGCAGCTCCGCTACCTGGATAGAGAGAGAATCATTTTACCGGAGTTCCTTATCCTTTGTGTGGAAAGCAGCTGTTTACTGGAGTTCTGTAGCATGGAATGAGGCATTCGCTATATGCAGGTTTTCTCTATGCTGAGTGTAGGAGACGGCGCTTATGGAAGCTCTGCTACCTGGATATAGAGAGAAGCGTTTTACCGGAGTTCCCTATCCTTGTTGTAGAGAGGAGCTGATTCCAGGAGTTCTATATCCTGGAATTAGGCATTCGCTGTATGTGGGTATTCTGTATGCTGAGTGTAGCACATGCAGCTTTCTGGAGTTCTGTCATCTAAGTGTAGAGAGATGCAGTTTCCAGTAGTTCTGTATGTTGAATGTAGAGAGAAGCTGTTTCCAAGAGTTCTGTAGTCTGAAAGTAGGCATACGCTGTATATGGGATTCCAGTAGCCTGAGTGTAGCCGATTCAGCTTATGGGAGTTCTGTAACCCTGAATTAGAAAGTTACATTTTAGCGAAGTTCTGTATCAGAGTGTAGGGAGAAGCTGTTTCCAAGAATTCTGCAGCGTATGAGCAGGTATTCGCTATATGCGGGTTTTCTGTATGCTGAGTGTAGCAGATGCAGCTTATGGAAGTTCTGTATCTTGAATGTAGTGAGACACAGTTTGCCAGAGTTCTGTATATGGGTGTAGAGAGAAACTGTTTCCAAGAGTTCTGTAGCCTGGCAAGAGGCATACGCAGTCATTGGGATTTCTGTATCCTGAGTGTGGGAGACGCCGCTTATGGGAGCTCCGCTACCTGGATATAGAGAGAAGCAGTTTACCAGAGTTCTCTATGCTTTGTGTAGAGAGCAGCTGTTTACTGGTGTTTTGTAGCCTGGAATGAGGCATTACATATATGCGGGTTTTCTGTATGCTGAGTGTAGGAGACACCGCTTGTGGGAGCTCTGCTACCTGGATATAGATAGAAGCAGTTTACTGGAGTTCTCTATGCTTTGTGTAGAAAGCAGCTGTTTACTGGATTTCTGTAGCCTGGAATGAGGCATTCGCTATATGCGGGTTTTCTCTATGCTGAGTGTAGGAGACGCCGCTTATGGGAGCTCTGCTACCTGGATAGAGAGAGAATCAATTTACCGGAATTCCTTATCCTTGTTGTAGAGCGGAGCTGTTTCCAGGAGTTCTGTGTCCTGGAATTAGGCATTCGCTATATGTGGGTATTCTGTATACTGCGTGTAGCAGATGCAGCATTCGGGAGTTCTAGACCCTAAGTGTAGAGAGATGCAGTTTCCAGTAGTTCTGTATGTTGAATGTAGAGAGAAGCTGTTTCCAAGAGTTCTGTAGTCTGAGAGTAGGCATACGCTGTATATGGGATTCCTGTAGCCTGAGTGTAGCCGACGCAGCTTATGGGAGATCTGTAACCTAGAATTAGAGAGACGCAGTTTACCGAAGTTCTGTATCAGAATGTAGGACAAGCTGTTTCCAAGAATTCTGTAGCCTATGAATTCGCTATACGCGGGTTTTCTGTATGCTGAATGTGGCAGATGCAGCTTATTGGAGTTCTGTATCGTGCTTGTAGTTTGACACAGTTTGCCAGAGTTCTGTTTTTGGGTGTAGAGAGAAACTGTTTCTAGGAGTTCTGTAGCCTGGCATAAGGCATACGCAGTAATTGGGATTTCTATATCCTGAGTGTAGGAGACGCCGCTTATGGCAGCTCCGCTACCTGGATATAGATAGAAGCAGTGTACCGGAGTTCTCTATCCTTTGTGTAGAAAGCAGCTGTTTACTGGAGTTCTGTAGCATGGAATGAGGCATTCGCTATATGCGGGTATTCTGTATACTGCGTGTAGCAGATGCAGCATTCGGGAGTTCTATACCCTAAGTGTAGAGAGATGCAGTTTCCAGTAGTTCTGTATGTTGAATGTAGAGAGAAGCTGTTTCCAAGACTTCTGTAGTCTGAGAGTAGGCATACGCTGTATATGGGATTCCTGTAGCCTGAGTGTAGCCGACGCAGCTTATGGGAGATCTGTAACCTAGAATTAGAGAGACGCAGTTTACCGAAGTTCTGTATCAGAATGTAGGGACAAGCTGTTTCCAAGAATTCTGTAGCCTATGGGCATGTATTCGCTATACGCGGGTTTTCTGTATGCTGAATGTGGCAGATGCAGCTTATTGGAGTTCTGTATCGTGCTTGTAGTTCGACACAGTTTGCCAGAGTTCTGTTTTTGGGTGTAGAGAGAAACTGTTTCTAGGAGTTCTGTAGCCTGGCATAAGGCATACGCAGTAATTGGGATTTCTATATCCTGAGTGTAGGAGACGCCGCTTATGGCAGCTCCGCTACGTGGATGTAGATAGAAGCAGTTTACCGGAGTTCTCTATCCTTTGTGTAGAAAGCAGCTGTTTACTGGAGTTCTGTAGCATGGAATGAGGCATTCGCTATATGCAGGTTTTCTCTATGCTGAGTGTAGGAGACGGCGCTTATGGAAGCTCTGCTACCTGGATATAGAGAGAAGCGTTTTACCGGAGTTCCCTATCCTTGTTGTAGAGAGGAGCTGATTCCAGGAGTTCTATATCCTGGAATTAGGCATTCGCTGTATGTGGGTATTCTGTATGCTGAGTGTAGCACATGCAGCTTTCTGGAGTTCTGTCATCTAAGTGTAGAGAGATGCAGTTTCCAGGAGTTCTGTATGTTGAATGTAGAGAGAAGCTGTTTCCAAGAGTTCTGTAGTCTGAGAGTAGGCATACGCTGTATATGGGATTCCAGTTGCCTGAGTGTAGCCGATTCAGCTTATGGGAGTTCTGTAACCCTGAGTTAGAAAGTTACATTTTAGCGAAGTTCTGTATCAGAGTGTAGGGAGAAGCTGTTTCCAAGAATTCTGCAGCGTATGAGCAGGTATTCGCTATATGCGGGTTTTCTGTATGCTGAGTGTAGCAGATGCAGCTTATGGAAGTTCTGTATCTTGAATGTAGTGAGACACAGTTTGCCAGAGTTCTGTATATGGGTGTAGAGAGAAACTGTTTCCAAGAGTTCTGTAGCCTGGCAAGAGGCATACGCAGTCATTGGGATTTCTGTATCCTGAGTGTGGGAGACGCCGCTTATGGGAGCTCCGCTACCTGGATATAGAGAGAAGCAGTTTACCAGAGTTCTCTATGCTTTGTGTAGAGAGCAGCTGTTTACTGGTGTTTTGTAGCCTGGAATGAGGCATTACATATATGCGGGTTTTCTGTATGCTGAGTGTAGGAGACACCGCTTGTGGGAGCTCTGCTACCTGGATATAGATAGAAGCAGTTTACTGGAGTTCTCTATGCTTTGTGTAGAAAGCAGCTGTTTACTGGATTTCTGTAGCCTGGAATGAGGCATTCGCTATATGCGGGTTTTCTCTATGCTGAGTGTAGGAGACGCCGCTTATGGGAGCTCTGCTACCTGGATAGAGAGAGCATCAATTTACCGGAATTCCTTATCCTTGTTGTAGAGCGGAGCTGTTTCCAGGAGTTCTGTGTCCTGGAATTAGGCATTCGCTATATGTGGGTATTCTGTATACTGCGTGTAGCAGATGCAGCATTCGGGAGTTCTAGACCCTAAGTGTAGAGAGATGCAGTTTCCAGTAGTTCTGTATGTTGAATGTAGAGAGAAGCTGTTTCCAAGAGTTCTGTAGTCTGAGAGTAGGCATACGCTGTATATGGGATTCCTGTAGCCTGAGTGTAGCCGACGCAGCTTATGGGAGATCTGTAACCTAGAATTAGAGAGACGCAGTTTACCGAAGTTCTGTATCAGAATGTAGGACAAGCTGTTTCCAAGAATTCTGTAGCCTATGTATTCGCTATACGCGGGTTTTCTGTATGCTGAATGTGGCAGATGCAGCTTATTGGAGTTCTGTATCGTGCTTGTAGTTCGACACAGTTTGCCAGAGTTCTGTTTTTGGGTGTAGAGAGAAACTGTTTCTAGGAGTTCTGTAGCCTGGCATAAGGCATACGCAGTAATTGGGATTTCTATATCCTGAGTGTAGGAGACGCCGCTTATGGCAGCTCCGCTACCTGGATAGAGAGAGAATCATTTTACCGGAGTTCCTTATCCTTTGTGTAGAAAGCAGCTGTTTACTGGAGTTCTGTAGCATGGAATGAGGCATTCGCTATATGCAGGTTTTCTCTATGCTGAGTGTAGGAGACGGCGCTTATGGAAGCTCTGCTACCTGGATATAGAGAGAAGCGTTTTACCGGAGTTCCCTATCCTTGTTGTAGAGAGGAGCTGATTCCAGGAGTTCTATATCCTGGAATTAGGCATTCGCTGTATGTGGGTATTCTGTATGCTGAGTGTAGCACATGCAGCTTTCTGGAGTTCTGTCATCTAAGTGTAGAGAGATGCAGTTTCCAGTAGTTCTGTATGTTGAATGTAGAGAGAAGCTGTTTCCAAGAGTTCTGTAGTCTGAAAGTAGGCATACGCTGTATATGGGATTCCAGTAGCCTGAGTGTAGCCGATTCAGCTTATGGGAGTTCTGTAACCCTGAATTAGAAAGTTACATTTTAGCGAAGTTCTGTATCAGAGTGTAGGGAGAAGCTGTTTCCAAGAATTCTGCAGCGTATGAGCAGGTATTCGCTATATGCGGGTTTTCTGTATGCTGAGTGTAGCAGATGCAGCTTATGGAAGTTCTGTATCTTGAATGTAGTGAGACACAGTTTGCCAGAGTTCTGTATATGGGTGTAGAGAGAAACTGTTTCCAAGAGTTCTGTAGCCTGGCAAGAGGCATACGCAGTCATTGGGATTTCTGTATCCTGAGTGTGGGAGACGCCGCTTATGGGAGCTCCGCTACCTGGATATAGAGAGAAGCAGTTTACCAGAGTTCTCTATGCTTTGTGTAGAGAGCAGCTGTTTACTGGTGTTTTGTAGCCTGGAATGAGGCATTACATATATGCGGGTTTTCTGTATGCTGAGTGTAGGAGACACCGCTTGTGGGAGCTCTGCTACCTGGATATAGATAGAAGCAGTTTACTGGAGTTCTCTATGCTTTGTGTAGAAAGCAGCTGTTTACTGGATTTCTGTAGCCTGGAATGAGGCATTCGCTATATGCGGGTTTTCTCTATGCTGAGTGTAGGAGACGCCGCTTATGGGAGCTCTGCTACCTGGATAGAGAGAGAATCAATTTACCGGAATTCCTTATCCTTGTTGTAGAGCGGAGCTGTTTCCAGGAGTTCTGTGTCCTGGAATTAGGCATTCGCTATATGTGGGTATTCTGTATACTGCGTGTAGCAGATGCAGCATTCGGGAGTTCTAGACCCTAAGTGTAGAGAGATGCAGTTTCCAGTAGTTCTGTATGTTGAATGTAGAGAGAAGCTGTTTCCAAGAGTTCTGTAGTCTGAGAGTAGGCATACGCTGTATATGGGATTCCTGTAGCCTGAGTGTAGCCGACGCAGCTTATGGGAGATCTGTAACCTAGAATTAGAGAGACGCAGTTTACCGAAGTTCTGTATCAGAATGTAGGACAAGCTGTTTCCAAGAATTCTGTAGCCTATGAATTCGCTATACGCGGGTTTTCTGTATGCTGAATGTGGCAGATGCAGCTTATTGGAGTTCTGTATCGTGCTTGTAGTTTGACACAGTTTGCCAGAGTTCTGTTTTTGGGTGTAGAGAGAAACTGTTTCTAGGAGTTCTGTAGCCTGGCATAAGGCATACGCAGTAATTGGGATTTCTATATCCTGAGTGTAGGAGACGCCGCTTATGGCAGCTCCGCTACCTGGATATGGATAGAAGCAGTGTACCGGAGTTCTCTATCCTTTGTGTAGAAAGCAGCTGTTTACTGGAGTTCTGTAGCATGGAATGAGGCATTCGCTATATGCGGGTATTCTGTATACTGCGTGTAGCAGATGCAGCATTCGGGAGTTCTATACCCTAAGTGTAGAGAGATGCAGTTTCCAGTAGTTCTGTATGTTGAATGTAGAGAGAAGCTGTTTCCAAGAGTTCTGTAGTCTGAGAGTAGGCATACGCTGTATATGGGATTCCTGTAGCCTGAGTGTAGCCGACGCAGCTTATGGGAGATCTGTAACCTAGAATTAGAGAGACGCAGTTTACCGAAGTTCTGTATCAGAATGTAGGGACAAGCTGTTTCCAAGAATTCTGTAGCCTATGGGCATGTATTCGCTATACGCGGGTTTTCTGTATGCTGAATGTGGCAGATGCAGCTTATTGGAGTTCTGTATCGTGCTTGTAGTTCGACACAGTTTGCCAGAGTTCTGTTTTTGGGTGTAGAGAGAAACTGTTTCTAGGAGTTCTGTAGCCTGGCATAAGGCATACGCAGTAATTGGGATTTCTATATCCTGAGTGTAGGAGACGCCGCTTATGGCAGCTCCGCTACGTGGATGTAGATAGAAGCAGTTTACCGGAGTTCTCTATCCTTTGTGTAGAAAGCAGCTGTTTACTGGAGTTCTGTAGCATGGAATGAGGCATTCGCTATATGCAGGTTTTCTCTATGCTGAGTGTAGGAGACGGCGCTTATGGAAGCTCTGCTACCTGGATATAGAGAGAAGCGTTTTACCGGAGTTCCCTATCCTTGTTGTAGAGAGGAGCTGATTCCAGGAGTTCTATATCCTGGAATTAGGCATTCGCTGTATGTGGGTATTCTGTATGCTGAGTGTAGCACATGCAGCTTTCTGGAGTTCTGTCATCTAAGTGTAGAGAGATGCAGTTTCCAGTAGTTCTGTATGTTGAATGTAGAGAGAAGCTGTTTCCAAGAGTTCTGTAGTCTGAAAGTAGGCATACGCTGTATATGGGATTCCAGTAGCCTGAGTGTAGCCGATTCAGCTTATGGGAGTTCTGTAACCCTGAATTAGAAAGTTACATTTTAGCGAAGTTCTGTATCAGAGTGTAGGGAGAAGCTGTTTCCAAGAATTCTGCAGCATATGAGCAGGTATTCGCTATATGCGGGTTTTCTGTATGCTGAGTGTAGCAGATGCAGCTTATGGAAGTTCTGTATCTTGAATGTAGTGAGACACAGTTTGCCAGAGTTCTGTATATGGGTGTAGAGAGAAACTGTTTCCAAGAGTTCTGTAGCCTGGCAAGAGGCATACGCAGTCATTGGGATTTCTGTATCCTGAGTGTGGGAGACGCCGCTTATGGGAGCTCCGCTACCTGGATATAGAGAGAAGCAGTTTACCAGAGTTCTCTATGCTTTGTGTAGAGAGCAGCTGTTTACTGGTGTTTTGTAGCCTGGAATGAGGCATTACATATATGCGGGTTTTCTGTATGCTGAGTGTAGGAGACACCGCTTGTGGGAGCTCTGCTACCTGGATATAGATAGAAGCAGTTTACTGGAGTTCTCTATGCTTTGTGTAGAAAGCAGCTGTTTACTGGATTTCTGTAGCCTGGAATGAGGCATTCGCTATATGCGGGTTTTCTCTATGCTGAGTGTAGGAGACGCCGCTTATGGGAGCTCTGCTACCTGGATAGAGAGAGAATCAATTTACCGGAATTCCTTATCCTTGTTGTAGAGCGGAGCTGTTTCCAGGAGTTCTGTGTCCTGGAATTAGGCATTCGCTATATGTGGGTATTCTGTATACTGCGTGTAGCAGATGCAGCATTCGGGAGTTCTAGACCCTAAGTGTAGAGAGATGCAGTTTCCAGTAGTTCTGTATGTTGAATGTAGAGAGAAGCTGTTTCCAAGAGTTCTGTAGTCTGAGAGTAGGCATACGCTGTATATGGGATTCCTGTAGCCTGAGTGTAGCCGACGCAGCTTATGGGAGATCTGTAACCTAGAATTAGAGAGACGCAGTTTACCGAAGTTCTGTATCAGAATGTAGGACAAGCTGTTTCCAAGAATTCTGTAGCCTATGTATTCGCTATACGCGGGTTTTCTGTATGCTGAATGTAGCAGATGCAGCTTATTGGAGTTCTGTATCGTGCTTGTAGTTTGACACAGTTTGCCAGAGTTCTGTTTTTGGGTGTAGAGAGAAACTGTTTCTAGGAGTTCTGTAGCCTGGCATAAGGCATACGCAGTAATTGGGATTTCTATATCCTGAGTGTAGGAGACGCCGCTTATGGCAGCTCCGCTACCTGGATAGAGAGAGAATCATTTTACCGGAGTTCCTTATCCTTTGTGTAGAAAGCAGCTGTTTACTGGAGTTCTGTAGCATGGAATGAGGCATTCGCTATATGCAGGTTTTCTCTATGCTGAGTGTAGGAGACGGCGCTTATGGAAGCTCTGCTACCTGGATATAGAGAGAAGCGTTTTACCGGAGTTCCCTATCCTTGTTGTAGAGAGGAGCTGATTCCAGGAGTTCTATATCCTGGAATTAGGCATTCGCTGTATGTGGGTATTCTGTATGCTGAGTGTAGCACATGCAGCTTTCTGGAGTTCTGTCATCTAAGTGTAGAGAGATGCAGTTTCCAGTAGTTCTGTATGTTGAATGTAGAGAGAAGCTGTTTCCAAGAGTTCTGTAGTCTGAAAGTAGGCATACGCTGTATATGGGATTCCAGTAGCCTGAGTGTAGCCGATTCAGCTTATGGGAGTTCTGTAACCCTGAATTAGAAAGTTACATTTTAGCGAAGTTCTGTATCAGAGTGTAGGGAGAAGCTGTTTCCAAGAATTCTGCAGCGTATGAGCAGGTATTCGCTATATGCGGGTTTTCTGTATGCTGAGTGTAGCAGATGCAGCTTATGGAAGTTCTGTATCTTGAATGTAGTGAGACACAGTTTGCCAGAGTTCTGTATATGGGTGTAGAGAGAAACTGTTTCCAAGAGTTCTGTAGCCTGGCAAGAGGCATACGCAGTCATTGGGATTTCTGTATCCTGAGTGTGGGAGACACCGCTTATGGGAGCTCCGCTACCTGGATATAGAGAGAAGCAGTTTACCAGAGTTCTCTATGCTTTGTGTAGAGAGCAGCTGTTTACTGGTGTTTTGTAGCCTGGAATGAGGCATTACATATATGCGGGTTTTCTGTATGCTGAGTGTAGGAGACACCGCTTGTGGGAGCTCTGCTACCTGGATATAGATAGAAGCAGTTTACTGGAGTTCTCTATGCTTTGTGTAGAAAGCAGCTGTTTACTGGATTTCTGTAGCCTGGAATGAGGCATTCGCTATATGCGGGTTTTCTCTATGCTGAGTGTAGGAGACGCCGCTTATGGGAGCTCTGCTACCTGGATAGAGAGAGAATCAATTTACCGGAATTCCTTATCCTTGTTGTAGAGCGGAGCTGTTTCCAGGAGTTCTGTGTCCTGGAATTAGGCATTCGCTATATGTGGGTATTCTGTATACTGCGTGTAGCAGATGCAGCATTCGGGAGTTCTAGACCCTAAGTGTAGAGAGATGCAGTTTCCAGTAGTTCTGTATGTTGAATGTAGAGAGAAGCTGTTTCCAAGAGTTCTGTAGTCTGAGAGTAGGCATACGCTGTATATGGGATTCCTGTAGCCTGAGTGTAGCCGACGCAGCTTATGGGAGATCTGTAACCTAGAATTAGAGAGACGCAGTTTACCGAAGTTCTGTATCAGAATGTAGGACAAGCTGTTTCCAAGAATTCTGTAGCCTATGAATTCGCTATACGCGGGTTTTCTGTATGCTGAATGTGGCAGATGCAGCTTATTGGAGTTCTGTATCGTGCTTGTAGCTTGACACAGTTTGCCAGAGTTCTGTTTTTGGGTGTAAAGAGAAACTGTTTCTAGGAGTTCTGTAGCCTGGCATAAGGCATACGCAGTAATTGGGATTTCTATATCCTGAGTGTAGGAGACGCCGCTTATGGCAGCTCCGCTACGTGGATGTAGATAGAAGCAGTTTACCGGAGTTCTCTATCCTTTGTGTAGAAAGCAGCTGTTTACTGGAGTTCTGTAGCATGGAATGAGGCATTCGCTATATGCGGGTATTCTGTATACTGCGTGTAGCAGATGCAGCATTCGGGAGTTCTATACCCTAAGTGTAGAGAGATGCAGTTTCCAGTAGTTCTGTATGTTGAATGTAGAGAGAAGCTGTTTCCAAGACTTCTGTAGTCTGAGAGTAGGCATACGCTGTATATGGGATTCCTGTAGCCTGAGTGTAGCCGACGCAGCTTATGGGAGATCTGTAACCTAGAATTAGAGAGACGCAGTTTACCGAAGTTCTGTATCAGAATGTAGGGACAAGCTGTTTCCAAGAATTCTGTAGCCTATGGGCATGTATTCGCTATACGCGGGTTTTCTGTATGCTGAATGTGGCAGATACAGCTTATTGGAGTTCTGTATCGTGCTTGTAGTTCGACACAGTTTGCCAGAGTTCTGTTTTTGGGTGTAGAGAGAAACTGTTTCTAGGAGTTCTGTAGCCTGGCATAAGGCATACGCAGTAATTGGGATTTCTATATCCTGAGTGTAGGAGACGCCGCTTATGGCAGCTCCGCTACGTGGATGTAGATAGAAGCAGTTTACCGGAGTTCTCTATCCTTTGTGTAGAAAGCAGCTGTTTACTGGAGTTCTGTAGCATGGAATGAGGCATTCGCTATATGCAGGTTTTCTCTATGCTGAGTGTAGGAGACGGCGCTTATGGAAGCTCTGCTACCTGGATATAGAGAGAAGCGTTTTACCGGAGTTCCCTATCCTTGTTGTAGAGAGGAGCTGATTCCAGGAGTTCTATATCCTGGAATTAGGCATTCGCTGTATGTGGGTATTCTGTATGCTGAGTGTAGCACATGCAGCTTTCTGGAGTTCTGTCATCTAAGTGTAGAGAGATGCAGTTTCCAGGAGTTCTGTATGTTGAATGTAGAGAGAAGCTGTTTCCAAGAGTTCTGTAGTCTGAAAGTAGGCATACGCTGTATATGGGATTCCAGTAGCCTGAGTGTAGCCGATTCAGCTTATGGGAGTTCTGTAACCCTGAATTAGAAAGTTACATTTTAGCGAAGTTCTGTATCAGAGTGTAGGGAGAAGCTGTTTCCAAGAATTCTGCAGCATATGAGCAGGTATTCGCTATATGCGGGTTTTCTGTATGCTGAGTGTAGCAGATGCAGCTTATGGAAGTTCTGTATCTTGAATGTAGTGAGACACAGTTTGCCAGAGTTCTGTATATGGGTGTAGAGAGAAACTGTTTCCAAGAGTTCTGTAGCCTGGCAAGAGGCATACGCAGTCATTGGGATTTCTGTATCCTGAGTGTGGGAGACGCCGCTTATGGGAGCTCCGTTACCTGGATATAGAGAGAAGCAGTTTACCAGAGTTCTCTATGCTTTGTGTAGAGAGCAGCTGTTTACTGGTGTTTTGTAGCCTGGAATGAGGCATTACATATATGCGGGTTTTCTGTATGCTGAGTGTAGGAGACACCGCTTGTGGGAGCTCTGCTACCTGGATATAGATAGAAGCAGTTTACTGGAGTTCTCTATGCTTTGTGTAGAAAGCAGCTGTTTACTGGATTTCTGTAGCCTGGAATGAGGCATTCGCTATATGCGGGTTTTCTCTATGCTGAGTGTAGGAGACGCCGCTTATGGGAGCTCTGCTACCTGGATAGAGAGAGAATCAATTTACCGGAATTCCTTATCCTTGTTGTAGAGCGGAGCTGTTTCCAGGAGTTCTGTGTCCTGGAATTAGGCATTCGCTATATGTGGGTATTCTGTATACTGCGTGTAGCAGATGCAGCATTCGGGAGTTCTAGACCCTAAGTGTAGAGAGATGCAGTTTCCAGTAGTTCTGTATGTTGAATGTAGAGAGAAGCTGTTTCCAAGAGTTCTGTAGTCTGAGAGTAGGCATACGCTGTATATGGGATTCCTGTAGCCTGAGTGTAGCCGACGCAGCTTATGGGAGATCTGTAACCTAGAATTAGAGAGACGCAGTTTACCGAAGTTCTGTATCAGAATGTAGGACAAGCTGTTTCCAAGAATTCTGTAGCCTATGAATTCGCTATACGCGGGTTTTCTGTATGCTGAATGTGGCAGATGCAGCTTATTGGAGTTCTGTATCGTGCTTGTAGTTTGACACAGTTTGCCAGAGTTCTGTTTTTGGGTGTAGAGAGAAACTGTTTCTAGGAGTTCTGTAGCCTGGCATAAGGCATACGCAGTAATTGGGATTTCTATATCCTGAGTGTAGGAGACGCCGCTTATGGCAGCTCCGCTACCTGGATATGGATAGAAGCAGTGTACCGGAGTTCTCTATCCTTTGTGTAGAAAGCAGCTGTTTACTGGAGTTCTGTAGCATGGAATGAGGCATTCGCTATATGCGGGTATTCTGTATACTGCGTGTAGCAGATGCAGCATTCGGGAGTTCTATACCCTAAGTGTAGAGAGATGCAGTTTCCAGTAGTTCTGTATGTTGAATGTAGAGAGAAGCTGTTTCCAAGAGTTCTGTAGTCTGAGAGTAGGCATACGCTGTATATGGGATTCCTGTAGCCTGAGTGTAGCCGACGCAGCTTATGGGAGATCTGTAACCTAGAATTAGAGAGACGCAGTTTACCGAAGTTCTGTATCAGAATGTAGGGACAAGCTGTTTCCAAGAATTCTGTAGCCTATGGGCATGTATTCGCTATACGCGGGTTTTCTGTATGCTGAATGTGGCAGATGCAGCTTATTGGAGTTCTGTATCGTGCTTGTAGTTCGACACAGTTTGCCAGAGTTCTGTTTTTGGGTGTAGAGAGAAACTGTTTCTAGGAGTTCTGTAGCCTGGCATAAGGCATACGCAGTAATTGGGATTTCTATATCCTGAGTGTAGGAGACGCCGCTTATGGCAGCTCCGCTACGTGGATGTAGATAGAAGCAGTTTACCGGAGTTCTCTATCCTTTGTGTAGAAAGCAGCTGTTTACTGGAGTTCTGTAGCATGGAATGAGGCATTCGCTATATGCAGGTTTTCTCTATGCTGAGTGTAGGAGACGGCGCTTATGGAAGCTCTGCTACCTGGATATAGAGAGAAGCGTTTTACCGGAGTTCCCTATCCTTGTTGTAGAGAGGAGCTGATTCCAGGAGTTCTATATCCTGGAATTAGGCATTCGCTGTATGTGGGTATTCTGTATGCTGAGTGTAGCACATGCAGCTTTCTGGAGTTCTGTCATCTAAGTGTAGAGAGATGCAGTTTCCAGGAGTTCTGTATGTTGAATGTAGAGAGAAGCTGTTTCCAAGAGTTCTGTAGTCTGAGAGTAGGCATACGCTGTATATGGGATTCCAGTTGCCTGAGTGTAGCCGATTCAGCTTATGGGAGTTCTGTAACCCTGAATTAGAAAGTTACATTTTAGCGAAGTTCTGTATCAGAGTGTAGGGAGAAGCTGTTTCCAAGAATTCTGCAGCGTATGAGCAGGTATTCGCTATATGCGGGTTTTCTGTATGCTGAGTGTAGCAGATGCAGCTTATGGAAGTTCTGTATCTTGAATGTAGTGAGACACAGTTTGCCAGAGTTCTGTATATGGGTGTAGAGAGAAACTGTTTCCAAGAGTTCTGTAGCCTGGCAAGAGGCATACGCAGTCATTGGGATTTCTGTATCCTGAGTGTGGGAGACGCCGCTTATGGGAGCTCCGCTACCTGGATATAGAGAGAAGCAGTTTACCAGAGTTCTCTATGCTTTGTGTAGAGAGCAGCTGTTTACTGGTGTTTTGTAGCCTGGAATGAGGCATTACATATATGCGGGTTTTCTGTATGCTGAGTGTAGGAGACACCGCTTGTGGGAGCTCTGCTACCTGGATATAGATAGAAGCAGTTTACTGGAGTTCTCTATGCTTTGTGTAGAAAGCAGCTGTTTACTGGATTTCTGTAGCCTGGAATGAGGCATTCGCTATATGCGGGTTTTCTCTATGCTGAGTGTAGGAGACGCCGCTTATGGGAGCTCTGCTACCTGGATAGAGAGAGAATCAATTTACCGGAATTCCTTATCCTTGTTGTAGAGCGGAGCTGTTTCCAGGAGTTCTGTGTCCTGGAATTAGGCATTCGCTATATGTGGGTATTCTGTATACTGCGTGTAGCAGATGCAGCATTCGGGAGTTCTAGACCCTAAGTGTAGAGAGATGCAGTTTCCAGTAGTTCTGTATGTTGAATGTAGAGAGAAGCTGTTTCCAAGAGTTCTGTAGTCTGAGAGTAGGCATACGCTGTATATGGGATTCCTGTAGCCTGAGTGTAGCCGACGCAGCTTATGGGAGATCTGTAACCTAGAATTAGAGAGACGCAGTTTACCGAAGTTCTGTATCAGAATGTAGGACAAGCTGTTTCCAAGAATTCTGTAGCCTATGTATTCGCTATACGCGGGTTTTCTGTATGCTGAATGTGGCAGATGCAGCTTATTGGAGTTCTGTATCGTGCTTGTAGTTTGACACAGTTTGCCAGAGTTCTGTTTTTGGGTGTAGAGAGAAACTGTTTCTAGGAGTTCTGTAGCCTGGCATAAGGCATACGCAGTAATTGGGATTTCTATATCCTGAGTGTAGGAGACGCCGCTTATGGCAACTCCGATACCTGGATAGAGAGAAAATCATTTTACCGGAGTTCCTTATCCTTTGTGTAGAAAGCAGCTGTTTACTGGAGTTCTGTAGCATGGAATGAGGCATTCGCTATATGCAGGTTTTCTCTATGCTGAGTGTAGGAGACGGCGCTTATGGAAGCTCTGCTACCTGGATATAGAGAGAAGCGTTTTACCGGAGTTCCCTATCCTTGTTGTAGAGAGGAGCTGATTCCAGGAGTTCTATATCCTGGAATTAGGCATTCGCTGTATGTGGGTATTCTGTATGCTGAGTGTAGCACATGCAGCTTTCTGGAGTTCTGTCATCTAAGTGTAGAGAGATGCAGTTTCCAGGAGTTCTGTATGTTGAATGTAGAGAGAAGCTGTTTCCAAGAGTTCTGTAGTCTGAGAGTAGGCATACGCTGTATATGGGATTCCAGTTGCCTGAGTGTAGCCGATTCAGCTTATGGGAGTTCTGTAACCCTGAGTTAGAAAGTTACATTTTAGCGAAGTTCTGTATCAGAGTGTAGGGAGAAGCTGTTTCCAAGAATTCTGCAGCGTATGAGCAGGTATTCGCTATATGCGGGTTTTCTGTATGCTGAGTGTAGCAGATGCAGCTTATGGAAGTTCTGTATCTTGAATGTAGTGAGACACAGTTTGCCAGAGTTCTGTATATGGGTGTAGAGAGAAACTGTTTCCAAGAGTTCTGTAGCCTGGCAAGAGGCATACGCAGTCATTGGGATTTCTGTATCCTGAGTGTGGGAGACGCCGCTTATGGGAGCTCCGCTACCTGGATATAGAGAGAAGCAGTTTACCAGAGTTCTCTATGCTTTGTGTAGAGAGCAGCTGTTTACTGGTGTTTTGTAGCCTGGAATGAGGCATTACATATATGCGGGTTTTCTGTATGCTGAGTGTAGGAGACACCGCTTGTGGGAGCTCTGCTACCTGGATATAGATAGAAGCAGTTTACTGGAGTTCTCTATGCTTTGTGTAGAAAGCAGCTGTTTACTGGATTTCTGTAGCCTGGAATGAGGCATTCGCTATATGCGGGTTTTCTCTATGCTGAGTGTAGGAGACGCCGCTTATGGGAGCTCTGCTACCTGGATAGAGAGAGAATCAATTTACCGGAATTCCTTATCCTTGTTGTAGAGCGGAGCTGTTTCCAGGAGTTCTGTGTCCTGGAATTAGGCATTCGCTATATGTGGGTATTCTGTATACTGCGTGTAGCAGATGCAGCATTCGGGAGTTCTAGACCCTAAGTGTAGAGAGATGCAGTTTCCAGTAGTTCTGTATGTTGAATGTAGAGAGAAGCTGTTTCCAAGAGTTCTGTAGTCTGAGAGTAGGCATACGCTGTATATGGGATTCCTGTAGCCTGAGTGTAGCCGACGCAGCTTATGGGAGATCTGTAACCTAGAATTAGAGAGACGCAGTTTACCGAAGTTCTGTATCAGAATGTAGGACAAGCTGTTTCCAAGAATTCTGTAGCCTATGAATTCGCTATACGCGGGTTTTCTGTATGCTGAATGTGGCAGATGCAGCTTATTGGAGTTCTGTATCGTGCTTGTAGTTTGACACAGTTTGCCAGAGTTCTGTTTTTGGGTGTAGAGAGAAACTGTTTCTAGGAGTTCTGTAGCCTGGCATAAGGCATACGCAGTAATTGGGATTTCTATATCCTGAGTGTAGGAGACGCCGCTTATGGCAGCTCCGCTACCTGGATATAGATAGAAGCAGTGTACCGGAGTTCTCTATCCTTTGTGTAGAAAGCAGCTGTTTACTGGAGTTCTGTAGCATGGAATGAGGCATTCGCTATATGCGGGTATTCTGTATACTGCGTGTAGCAGATGCAGCATTCGGGAGTTCTATACCCTAAGTGTAGAGAGATGCAGTTTCCAGTAGTTCTGTATGTTGAATGTAGAGAGAAGCTGTTTCCAAGACTTCTGTAGTCTGAGAGTAGGCATACGCTGTATATGGGATTCCTGTAGCCTGAGTGTAGCCGACGCAGCTTATGGGAGATCTGTAACCTAGAATTAGAGAGACGCAGTTTACCGAAGTTCTGTATCAGAATGTAGGGACAAGCTGTTTCCAAGAATTCTGTAGCCTATGGGCATGTATTCGCTATACGCGGGTTTTCTGTATGCTGAATGTGGCAGATGCAGCTTATTGGAGTTCTGTATCGTGCTTGTAGTTCGACACAGTTTGCCAGAGTTCTGTTTTTGGGTGTAGAGAGAAACTGTTTCTAGGAGTTCTGTAGCCTGGCATAAGGCATACGCAGTAATTGGGATTTCTATATCCTGAGTGTAGGAGACGCCGCTTATGGCAGCTCCGCTACGTGGATGTAGATAGAAGCAGTTTACCGGAGTTCTCTATCCTTTGTGTAGAAAGCAGCTGTTTACTGGAGTTCTGTAGCATGGAATGAGGCATTCGCTATATGCAGGTTTTCTCTATGCTGAGTGTAGGAGACGGCGCTTATGGAAGCTCTGCTACCTGGATATAGAGAGAAGCGTTTTACCGGAGTTCCCTATCCTTGTTGTAGAGAGGAGCTGATTCCAGGAGTTCTATATCCTGGAATTAGGCATTCGCTGTATGTGGGTATTCTGTATGCTGAGTGTAGCACATGCAGCTTTCTGGAGTTCTGTCATCTAAGTGTAGAGAGATGCAGTTTCCAGGAGTTCTGTATGTTGAATGTAGAGAGAAGCTGTTTCCAAGAGTTCTGTAGTCTGAGAGTAGGCATACGCTGTATATGGGATTCCAGTAGCCTGAGTGTAGCCGATTCAGCTTATGGGAGTTCTGTAACCCTGAATTAGAAAGTTACATTTTAGCGAAGTTCTGTATCAGAGTGTAGGGAGAAGCTGTTTCCAAGAATTCTGCAGCGTATGAGCAGGTATTCGCTATATGCGGGTTTTCTGTATGCTGAGTGTAGCAGATGCAGCTTATGGAAGTTCTGTATCTTGAATGTAGTGAGACACAGTTTGCCAGAGTTCTGTATATGGGTGTAGAGAGAAACTGTTTCCAAGAGTTCTGTAGCCTGGCAAGAGGCATACGCAGTCATTGGGATTTCTGTATCCTGAGTGTGGGAGACGCCGCTTATGGGAGCTCCGCTACCTGGATATAGAGAGAAGCAGTTTACCAGAGTTCTCTATGCTTTGTGTAGAGAGCAGCTGTTTACTGGTGTTTTGTAGCCTGGAATGAGGCATTACATATATGCGGGTTTTCTGTATGCTGAGTGTAGGAGACACCGCTTGTGGGAGCTCTGCTACCTGGATATAGATAGAAGCAGTTTACTGGAGTTCTCTATGCTTTGTGTAGAAAGCAGCTGTTTACTGGATTTCTGTAGCCTGGAATGAGGCATTCGCTATATGCGGGTTTTCTCTATGCTGAGTGTAGGAGACGCCGCTTATGGGAGCTCTGCTACCTGGATAGAGAGAGAATCAATTTACCGGAATTCCTTATCCTTGTTGTAGAGCGGAGCTGTTTCCAGGAGTTCTGTGTCCTGGAATTAGGCATTCGCTATATGTGGGTATTCTGTATACTGCGTGTAGCAGATGCAGCATTCGGGAGTTCTAGACCCTAAGTGTAGAGAGATGCAGTTTCCAGTAGTTCTGTATGTTGAATGTAGAGAGAAGCTGTTTCCAAGAGTTCTGTAGTCTGAGAGTAGGCATACGCTGTATATGGGATTCCTGTAGCCTGAGTGTAGCCGACGCAGCTTATGGGAGATCTGTAACCTAGAATTAGAGAGACACAGTTTACCGAAGTTCTGTATCAGAATGTAGGACAAGCTGTTTCCAAGAATTCTGTAGCCTATGAATTCGCTATACGCGGGTTTTCTGTATGCTGAATGTGGCAGATGCAGCTTATTGGAGTTCTGTATCGTGCTTGTAGTTTGACACAGTTTGCCAGAGTTCTGTTTTTGGGTGTAGAGAGAAACTGTTTCTAGGAGTTCTGTAGCCTGGCATAAGGCATACGCAGTAATTGGGATTTCTATATCCTGAGTGTAGGAGACGCCGCTTATGGCAGCTCCGCTACCTGGATATAGATAGAAGCAGTGTACCGGAGTTCTCTATCCTTTGTGTAGAAAGCAGCTGTTTACTGGAGTTCTGTAGCATGGAATGAGGCATTCGCTATATGCGGGTATTCTGTATACTGCGTGTAGCAGATGCAGCATTCGGGAGTTCTATACCCTAAGTGTAGAGAGATGCAGTTTCCAGTAGTTCTGTATGTTGAATGTAGAGAGAAGCTGTTTCCAAGAGTTCTGTAGTCTGAGAGTAGGCATACGCTGTATATGGGATTCCTGTAGCCTGAGTGTAGCCGACGCAGCTTATGGGAGATCTGTAACCTAGAATTAGAGAGACGCAGTTTACCGAAGTTCTGTATCAGAATGTAGGACAAGCTGTTTCCAAGAATTCTGTAGCCTATGAATTCGCTATACGCGGGTTTTCTGTATGCTGAATGTGGCAGATGCAGCTTATTGGAGTTCTGTATCGTGCTTGTAGTTTGACACAGTTTGCCAGAGTTCTGTTTTTGGGTGTAGAGAGAAACTGTTTCTAGGAGTTCTGTAGCCTGGCATAAGGCATACGCAGTAATTGGGATTTCTATATCCTGAGTGTAGGAGACGCCGCTTATGGCAGCTCCGCTACCTGGATATAGATAGAAGCAGTGTACCGGAGTTCTCTATCCTTTGTGTAGAAAGCAGCTGTTTACTGGAGTTCTGTAGCATGGAATGAGGCATTCGCTATATGCGGGTATTCTGTATACTGCGTGTAGCAGATGCAGCATTCGGGAGTTCTATACCCTAAGTGTAGAGAGATGCAGTTTCCAGTAGTTCTGTATGTTGAATGTAGAGAGAAGCTGTTTCCAAGACTTCTGTAGTCTGAGAGTAGGCATACGCTGTATATGGGATTCCTGTAGCCTGAGTGTAGCCGACGCAGCTTATGGGAGATCTGTAACCTAGAATTAGAGAGACGCAGTTTACCGAAGTTCTGTATCAGAATGTAGGGACAAGCTGTTTCCAAGAATTCTGTAGCCTATGGGCATGTATTCGCTATACGCGGGTTTTCTGTATGCTGAATGTGGCAGATGCAGCTTATTGGAGTTCTGTATCGTGCTTGTAGTTCGACACAGTTTGCCAGAGTTCTGTTTTTGGGTGTAGAGAGAAACTGTTTCTAGGAGTTCTGTAGCCTGGCATAAGGCATACGCAGTAATTGGGATTTCTATATCCTGAGTGTAGGAGACGCCGCTTATGGCAGCTCCGCTACGTGGATGTAGATAGAAGCAGTTTACCAGAGTTCTCTATCCTTTGTGTAGAAAGCAGCTGTTTACTGGAGTTCTGTAGCATGGAATGAGGCATTCGCTATATGCAGGTTTTCTCTATGCTGAGTGTAGGAGACGGCGCTTATGGAAGCTCTGCTACCTGGATATAGAGAGAAGCGTTTTACCGGAGTTCCCTATCCTTGTTGTAGAGAGGAGCTGATTCCAGGAGTTCTATATCCTGGAATTAGGCATTCGCTGTATGTGGGTATTCTGTATGCTGAGTGTAGCACATGCAGCTTTCTGGAGTTCTGTCATCTAAGTGTAGAGAGATGCAGTTTCCAGTAGTTCTGTATGTTGAATGTAGAGAGAAGCTGTTTCCAAGAGTTCTGTAGTCTGAAAGTAGGCATACGCTGTATATGGGATTCCAGTAGCCTGAGTGTAGCCGATTCAGCTTATGGGAGTTCTGTAACCCTGAATTAGAAAGTTACATTTTAGCGAAGTTCTGTATCAGAGTGTAGGGAGAAGCTGTTTCCAAGAATTCTGCAGCGTATGAGCAGGTATTCGCTATATGCGGGTTTTCTGTATGCTGAGTGTAGCAGATGCAGCTTATGGAAGTTCTGTATCTTGAATGTAGTGAGACACAGTTTGCCAGAGTTCTGTATATGGGTGTAGAGAGAAACTGTTTCCAAGAGTTCTGTAGCCTGGCAAGAGGCATACGCAGTCATTGGGATTTCTGTATCCTGAGTGTGGGAGACGCCGCTTATGGGAACTCCGCTACCTGGATATAGAGAGAAGCAGTTTACCAGAGTTCTCTATGCTTTGTGTAGAGAGCAGCTGTTTACTGGTGTTTTGTAGCCTGGAATGAGGCATTACATATATGCGGGTTTTCTGTATGCTGAGTGTAGGAGACACCGCTTGTGGGAGCTCTGCTACCTGGATATAGATAGAAGCAGTTTACTGGAGTTCTCTATGCTTTGTGTAGAAAGCAGCTGTTTACTGGATTTCTGTAGCCTGGAATGAGGCATTCGCTATATGCGGGTTTTCTCTATGCTGAGTGTAGGAGACGCCGCTTATGGGAGCTCTGCTACCTGGATAGAGAGAGAATCAATTTACCGGAATTCCTTATCCTTGTTGTAGAGCGGAGCTGTTTCCAGGAGTTCTGTGTCCTGGAATTAGGCATTCGCTATATGTGGGTATTCTGTATACTGCGTGTAGCAGATGCAGCATTCGGGAGTTCTAGACCCTAAGTGTAGAGAGATGCAGTTTCCAGTAGTTCTGTATGTTGAATGTAGAGAGAAGCTGTTTCCAAGAGTTCTGTAGTCTGAGAGTAGGCATACGCTGTATATGGGATTCCTGTAGCCTGAGTGTAGCCGACGCAGCTTATGGGAGATCTGTAACCTAGAATTAGAGAGACGCAGTTTACCGAAGTTCTGTATCAGAATGTAGGACAAGCTGTTTCCAAGAATTCTGTAGCCTATGAATTCGCTATACGCGGGTTTTCTGTATGCTGAATGTGGCAGATGCAGCTTATTGGAGTTCTGTATCGTGCTTGTAGTTTGACACAGTTTGCCAGAGTTCTGTTTTTGGGTGTAGAGAGAAACTGTTTCTAGGAGTTCTGTAGCCTGGCATAAGGCATACGCAGTAATTGGGATTTCTATATCCTGAGTGTAGGAGACGCCGCTTATGGCAGCTCCGCTACCTGGATATAGATAGAAGCAGTGTACCGGAGTTCTCTATCCTTTGTGTAGAAAGCAGCTGTTTACTGGAGTTCTGTAGCATGGAATGAGGCATTCGCTATATGCGGGTATTCTGTATACTGCGTGTAGCAGATGCAGCATTCGGGAGTTCTATACCCTAAGTGTAGAGAGATGCAGTTTCCATTAGTTCTGTATGTTGAATGTAGAGAGAAGCTGTTTCCAAGACTTCTGTAGTCTGAGAGTAGGCATACGCTGTATATGGGATTCCTGTAGCCTGAGTGTAGCCGACGCAGCTTATGGGAGATCTGTAACCTAGAATTAGAGAGACGCAGTTTACCGAAGTTCTGTATCAGAATGTAGGGACAAGCTGTTTCCAAGAATTCTGTAGCCTATGGGCATGTATTCGCTATACGCGGGTTTTCTGTATGCTGAATGTGGCAGATGCAGCTTATTGGAGTTCTGTATCGTGCTTGTAGTTCGACACAGTTTGCCAGAGTTCTGTTTTTGGGTGTAGAGAGAAACTGTTTCTAGGAGTTCTGTAGCCTGGCATAAGGCATACGCAGTAATTGGGATTTCTATATCCTGAGTGTAGGAGACGCCGCTTATGGCAGCTCCGCTACGTGGATGTAGATAGAAGCAGTTTACCGGAGTTCTCTATCCTTTGTGTAGAAAGCAGCTGTTTACTGGAGTTCTGTAGCATGGAATGAGGCATTCGCTATATGCAGGTTTTCTCTATGCTGAGTGTAGGAGACGGCGCTTATGGAAGCTCTGCTACCTGGATATAGAGAGAAGCGTTTTGCCGGAGTTCCCTATCCTTGTTGTAGAGAGGAGCTGATTCCAGGAGTTCTATATCCTGGAATTAGGCATTCGCTGTATGTGGGTATTCTGTATGCTGAGTGTAGCACATGCAGCTTTCTGGAGTTCTGTCATCTAAGTGTAGAGAGATGCAGTTTCCAGGAGTTCTGTATGTTGAATGTAGAGAGAAGCTGTTTCCAAGAGTTCTGTAGTCTGAGAGTAGGCATACGCTGTATATGGGATTCCAGTAGCCTGAGTGTAGCCGATTCAGCTTATGGGAGTTCTGTAACCCTGAATTAGAAAGTTACATTTTAGCGAAGTTCTGTATCAGAGTGTAGGGAGAAGCTGTTTCCAAGAATTCTGCAGCGTATGAGCAGGTATTCGCTATATGCGGGTTTGCTGTATGCTGAGTGTAGCAGATGCAGCTTATGGAAGTTCTGTATCTTGAATGTAGTGAGACACAGTTTGCCAGAGTTCTGTATATGGGTGTAGAGAGAAACTGTTTCCAAGAGTTCTGTAGCCTGGCAAGAGGCATACGCAGTCATTGGGATTTCTGTATCCTGAGTGTGGGAGACGCCGCTTATGGGAGCTCCGCTACCTGGATATAGAGAGAAGCAGTTTACCAGAGTTCTCTATGCTTTGTGTAGAGAGCAGCTGTTTACTGGTGTTTTGTAGCCTGGAATGAGGCATTACATATATGCGGGTTTTCTGTATGCTGAGTGTAGGAGACACCGCTTGTGGGAGCTCTGCTACCTGGATATAGATAGAAGCAGTTTACTGGAGTTCTCTATGCTTTGTGTAGAAAGCAGCTGTTTACTGGATTTCTGTAGCCTGGAATGAGGCATTCGCTATATGCGGGTTTTCTCTATGCTGAGTGTAGGAGACGCCGCTTATGGGAGCTCTGCTACCTGGATAGAGAGAGAATCAATTTACCGGAATTCCTTATCCTTGTTGTAGAGCGGAGCTGTTTCCAGGAGTTCTGTGTCCTGGAATTAGGCATTCGCTATATGTGGGTATTCTGTATACTGCGTGTAGCAGATGCAGCATTCGGGAGTTCTAGACCCTAAGTGTAGAGAGATGCAGTTTCCAGTAGTTCTGTATGTTGAATGTAGAGAGAAGCTGTTTCCAAGAGTTCTGTAGTCTGAGAGTAGGCATACGCTGTATATGGGATTCCTGTAGCCTGAGTGTAGCCGACGCAGCTTATGGGAGATCTGTAACCTAGAATTAGAGAGACGCAGTTTACCGAAGTTCTGTATCAGAATGTAGGACAAGCTGTTTCCAAGAATTCTGTAGCCTATGAATTCGCTATACGCGGGTTTTCTGTATGCTGAATGTGGCAGATGCAGCTTATTGGAGTTCTGTATCGTGCTTGTAGTTTGACACAGTTTGCCAGAGTTCTGTTTTTGGGTGTAGAGAGAAACTGTTTCTAGGAGTTCTGTAGCCTGGCATAAGGCATACGCAGTAATTGGGATTTCTATATCCTGAGTGTAGGAGACGCCGCTTATGGCAGCTCCGCTACCTGGATATAGATAGAAGCAGTGTACCGGAGTTCTCTATCCTTTGTGTAGAAAGCAGCTGTTTACTGGAGTTCTGTAGCATGGAATGAGGCATTCGCTATATGCGGGTATTCTGTATACTGCGTGTAGCAGATGCAGCATTCGGGAGTTCTAGACCCTAAGTGTAGAGAGATGCAGTTTCCAGTAGTTCTGTATGTTGAATGTAGAGAGAAGCTGTTTCCAAGAGTTCTGTAGTCTGAGAGTAGGCATACGCTGTATATGGGATTCCTGTAGCCTGAGTGTAGCCGACGCAGCTTATGGGAGATCTGTAACCTAGAATTAGAGAGACGCAGTTTACCGAAGTTCTGTATCAGAATGTAGGACAAGCTGTTTCCAAGAATTCTGTAGCCTATGAATTCGCTATACGCGGGTTTTCTGTATGCTGAATGTGGCAGATGCAGCTTATTGGAGTTCTGTATCGTGCTTGTAGTTTGACACAGTTTGCCAGAGTTCTGTTTTTGGGTGTAGAGAGAAACTGTTTCTAGGAGTTCTGTAGCCTGGCATAAGGCATACGCAGTAATTGGGATTTCTATATCCTGAGTGTAGGAGACGCCGCTTATGGCAGCTCCGCTACCTGGATATAGATAGAAGCAGTGTACCGGAGTTCTCTATCCTTTGTGTAGAAAGCAGCTGTTTACTGGAGTTCTGTAGCATGGAATGAGGCATTCGCTATATGCGGGTATTCTGTATACTGCGTGTAGCAGATGCAGCATTCGGGAGTTCTATACCCTAAGTGTAGAGAGATGCAGTTTCCAGTAGTTCTGTATGTTGAATGTAGAGAGAAGCTGTTTCCAAGACTTCTGTAGTCTGAGAGTAGGCATACGCTGTATATGGGATTCCTGTAGCCTGAGTGTAGCCGACGCAGCTTATGGGAGATCTGTAACCTAGAATTAGAGAGACGCAGTTTACCGAAGTTCTGTATCAGAATGTAGGGACAAGCTGTTTCCAAGAATTCTGTAGCCTATGGGCATGTATTCGCTATACGCGGGTTTTCTGTATGCTGAATGTGGCAGATGCAGCTTATTGGAGTTCTGTATCGTGCTTGTAGTTCGACACAGTTTGCCAGAGTTCTGTTTTTGGGTGTAGAGAGAAACTGTTTCTAGGAGTTCTGTAGCCTGGCATAAGGCATACGCAGTAATTGGGATTTCTATATCCTGAGTGTAGGAGACGCCGCTTATGGCAGCTCCGCTACGTGGATGTAGATAGAAGCAGTTTACCAGAGTTCTCTATCCTTTGTGTAGAAAGCAGCTGTTTACTGGAGTTCTGTAGCATGGAATGAGGCATTCGCTATATGCAGGTTTTCTCTATGCTGAGTGTAGGAGACGGCGCTTATGGAAGCTCTGCTACCTGGATATAGAGAGAAGCGTTTTACCGGAGTTCCCTATCCTTGTTGTAGAGAGGAGCTGATTCCAGGAGTTCTATATCCTGGAATTAGGCATTCGCTGTATGTGGGTATTCTGTATGCTGAGTGTAGCACATGCAGCTTTCTGGAGTTCTGTCATCTAAGTGTAGAGAGATGCAGTTTCCAGTAGTTCTGTATGTTGAATGTAGAGAGAAGCTGTTTCCAAGAGTTCTGTAGTCTGAAAGTAGGCATACGCTGTATATGGGATTCCAGTAGCCTGAGTGTAGCCGATTCAGCTTATGGGAGTTCTGTAACCCTGAATTAGAAAGTTACATTTTAGCGAAGTTCTGTATCAGAGTGTAGGGAGAAGCTGTTTCCAAGAATTCTGCAGCGTATGAGCAGGTATTCGCTATATGCGGGTTTTCTGTATGCTGAGTGTAGCAGATGCAGCTTATGGAAGTTCTGTATCTTGAATGTAGTGAGACACAGTTTGCCAGAGTTCTGTATATGGGTGTAGAGAGAAACTGTTTCCAAGAGTTCTGTAGCCTGGCAAGAGGCATACGCAGTCATTGGGATTTCTGTATCCTGAGTGTGGGAGACGCCGCTTATGGGAGCTCCGCTACCTGGATATAGAGAGAAGCAGTTTACCAGAGTTCTCTATGCTTTGTGTAGAGAGCAGCTGTTTACTGGTGTTTTGTAGCCTGGAATGAGGCATTACATATATGCGGGTTTTCTGTATGCTGAGTGTAGGAGACACCGCTTGTGGGAGCTCTGCTACCTGGATATAGATAGAAGCAGTTTACTGGAGTTCTCTATGCTTTGTGTAGAAAGCAGCTGTTTACTGGATTTCTGTAGCCTGGAATGAGGCATTCGCTATATGCGGGTTTTCTCTATGCTGAGTGTAGGAGACGCCGCTTATGGGAGCTCTGCTACCTGGATAGAGAGAGAATCAATTTACCGGAATTCCTTATCCTTGTTGTAGAGCGGAGCTGTTTCCAGGAGTTCTGTGTCCTGGAATTAGGCATTCGCTATATGTGGGTATTCTGTATACTGCGTGTAGCAGATGCAGCATTCGGGAGTTCTAGACCCTAAGTGTAGAGAGATGCAGTTTCCAGTAGTTCTGTATGTTGAATGTAGAGAGAAGCTGTTTCCAAGAGTTCTGTAGTCTGAGAGTAGGCATACGCTGTATATGGGATTCCTGTAGCCTGAGTGTAGCCGACGCAGCTTATGGGAGATCTGTAACCTAGAATTAGAGAGACGCAGTTTACCGAAGTTCTGTATCAGAATGTAGGACAAGCTGTTTCCAAGAATTCTGTAGCCTATGAATTCGCTATACGCGGGTTTTCTGTATGCTGAATGTGGCAGATGCAGCTTATTGGAGTTCTGTATCGTGCTTGTAGTTTGACACAGTTTGCCAGAGTTCTGTTTTTGGGTGTAGAGAGAAACTGTTTCTAGGAGTTCTGTAGCCTGGCATAAGGCATACGCAGTAATTGGGATTTCTATATCCTGAGTGTAGGAGACGCCGCTTATGGCAGCTCCGCTACCTGGATATAGATAGAAGCAGTGTACCGGAGTTCTCTATCCTTTGTGTAGAAAGCAGCTGTTTACTGGAGTTCTGTAGCATGGAATGAGGCATTCGCTATATGCGGGTATTCTGTATACTGCGTGTAGCAGATGCAGCATTCGGGAGTTCTATACCCTAAGTGTAGAGAGATGCAGTTTCCATTAGTTCTGTATGTTGAATGTAGAGAGAAGCTGTTTCCAAGACTTCTGTAGTCTGAGAGTAGGCATACGCTGTATATGGGATTCCTGTAGCCTGAGTGTAGCCGACGCAGCTTATGGGAGATCTGTAACCTAGAATTAGAGAGACGCAGTTTACCGAAGTTCTGTATCAGAATGTAGGGACAAGCTGTTTCCAAGAATTCTGTAGCCTATGGGCATGTATTCGCTATACGCGGGTTTTCTGTATGCTGAATGTGGCAGATGCAGCTTATTGGAGTTCTGTATCGTGCTTGTAGTTCGACACAGTTTGCCAGAGTTCTGTTTTTGGGTGTAGAGAGAAACTGTTTCTAGGAGTTCTGTAGCCTGGCATAAGGCATACGCAGTAATTGGGATTTCTATATCCTGAGTGTAGGAGACGCCGCTTATGGCAGCTCCGCTACGTGGATGTAGATAGAAGCAGTTTACCGGAGTTCTCTATCCTTTGTGTAGAAAGCAGCTGTTTACTGGAGTTCTGTAGCATGGAATGAGGCATTCGCTATATGCAGGTTTTCTCTATGCTGAGTGTAGGAGACGGCGCTTATGGAAGCTCTGCTACCTGGATATAGAGAGAAGCGTTTTGCCGGAGTTCCCTATCCTTGTTGTAGAGAGGAGCTGATTCCAGGAGTTCTATATCCTGGAATTAGGCATTCGCTGTATGTGGGTATTCTGTATGCTGAGTGTAGCACATGCAGCTTTCTGGAGTTCTGTCATCTAAGTGTAGAGAGATGCAGTTTCCAGGAGTTCTGTATGTTGAATGTAGAGAGAAGCTGTTTCCAAGAGTTCTGTAGTCTGAGAGTAGGCATACGCTGTATATGGGATTCCAGTAGCCTGAGTGTAGCCGATTCAGCTTATGGGAGTTCTGTAACCCTGAATTAGAAAGTTACATTTTAGCGAAGTTCTGTATCAGAGTGTAGGGAGAAGCTGTTTCCAAGAATTCTGCAGCGTATGAGCAGGTATTCGCTATATGCGGGTTTGCTGTATGCTGAGTGTAGCAGATGCAGCTTATGGAAGTTCTGTATCTTGAATGTAGTGAGACACAGTTTGCCAGAGTTCTGTATATGGGTGTAGAGAGAAACTGTTTCCAAGAGTTCTGTAGCCTGGCAAGAGGCATACGCAGTCATTGGGATTTCTGTATCCTGAGTGTGGGAGACGCCGCTTATGGGAGCTCCGCTACCTGGATATAGAGAGAAGCAGTTTACCAGAGTTCTCTATGCTTTGTGTAGAGAGCAGCTGTTTACTGGTGTTTTGTAGCCTGGAATGAGGCATTACATATATGCGGGTTTTCTGTATGCTGAGTGTAGGAGACACCGCTTGTGGGAGCTCTGCTACCTGGATATAGATAGAAGCAGTTTACTGGAGTTCTCTATGCTTTGTGTAGAAAGCAGCTGTTTACTGGATTTCTGTAGCCTGGAATGAGGCATTCGCTATATGCGGGTTTTCTCTATGCTGAGTGTAGGAGACGCCGCTTATGGGAGCTCTGCTACCTGGATAGAGAGAGAATCAATTTACCGGAATTCCTTATCCTTGTTGTAGAGCGGAGCTGTTTCCAGGAGTTCTGTGTCCTGGAATTAGGCATTCGCTATATGTGGGTATTCTGTATACTGCGTGTAGCAGATGCAGCATTCGGGAGTTCTAGACCCTAAGTGTAGAGAGATGCAGTTTCCAGTAGTTCTGTATGTTGAATGTAGAGAGAAGCTGTTTCCAAGAGTTCTGTAGTCTGAGAGTAGGCATACGCTGTATATGGGATTCCTGTAGCCTGAGTGTAGCCGACGCAGCTTATGGGAGATCTGTAACCTAGAATTAGAGAGACGCAGTTTACCGAAGTTCTGTATCAGAATGTAGGACAAGCTGTTTCCAAGAATTCTGTAGCCTATGAATTCGCTATACGCGGGTTTTCTGTATGCTGAATGTGGCAGATGCAGCTTATTGGAGTTCTGTATCGTGCTTGTAGTTTGACACAGTTTGCCAGAGTTCTGTTTTTGGGTGTAGAGAGAAACTGTTTCTAGGAGTTCTGTAGCCTGGCATAAGGCATACGCAGTAATTGGGATTTCTATATCCTGAGTGTAGGAGACGCCGCTTATGGCAGCTCCGCTACCTGGATATAGATAGAAGCAGTGTACCGGAGTTCTCTATCCTTTGTGTAGAAAGCAGCTGTTTACTGGAGTTCTGTAGCATGGAATGAGGCATTCGCTATATGCGGGTATTCTGTATACTGCGTGTAGCAGATGCAGCATTCGGGAGTTCTATACCCTAAGTGTAGAGAGATGCAGTTTCCAGTAGTTCTGTATGTTGAATGTAGAGAGAAGCTGTTTCCAAGAGTTCTGTAGTCTGAGAGTAGGCATACGCTGTATATGGGATTCCTGTAGCCTGAGTGTAGCCGACGCAGCTTATGGGAGATCTGTAACCTAGAATTAGAGAGACGCAGTTTACCGAAGTTCTGTATCAGAATGTAGGACAAGCTGTTTCCAAGAATTCTGTAGCCTATGAATTCGCTATACGCGGGTTTTCTGTATGCTGAATGTGGCAGATGCAGCTTATTGGAGTTCTGTATCGTGCTTGTAGTTTGACACAGTTTGCCAGAGTTCTGTTTTTGGGTGTAGAGAGAAACTGTTTCTAGGAGTTCTGTAGCCTGGCATAAGGCATACGCAGTAATTGGGATTTCTATATCCTGAGTGTAGGAGACGCCGCTTATGGCAGCTCCGCTACCTGGATATAGATAGAAGCAGTGTACCGGAGTTCTCTATCCTTTGTGTAGAAAGCAGCTGTTTACTGGAGTTCTGTAGCATGGAATGAGGCATTCGCTATATGCGGGTATTCTGTATACTGCGTGTAGCAGATGCAGCATTCGGGAGTTCTATACCCTAAGTGTAGAGAGATGCAGTTTCCAGTAGTTCTGTATGTTGAATGTAGAGAGAAGCTGTTTCCAAGACTTCTGTAGTCTGAGAGTAGGCATACGCTGTATATGGGATTCCTGTAGCCTGAGTGTAGCCGACGCAGCTTATGGGAGATCTGTAACCTAGAATTAGAGAGACGCAGTTTACCGAAGTTCTGTATCAGAATGTAGGGACAAGCTGTTTCCAAGAATTCTGTAGCCTATGGGCATGTATTCGCTATACGCGGGTTTTCTGTATGCTGAATGTGGCAGATGCAGCTTATTGGAGTTCTGTATCGTGCTTGTAGTTCGACACAGTTTGCCAGAGTTCTGTTTTTGGGTGTAGAGAGAAACTGTTTCTAGGAGTTCTGTAGCCTGGCATAAGGCATACGCAGTAATTGGGATTTCTATATCCTGAGTGTAGGAGACGCCGCTTATGGCAGCTCCGCTACGTGGATGTAGATAGAAGCAGTTTACCAGAGTTCTCTATCCTTTGTGTAGAAAGCAGCTGTTTACTGGAGTTCTGTAGCATGGAATGAGGCATTCGCTATATGCAGGTTTTCTCTATGCTGAGTGTAGGAGATGGCGCTTATGGAAGCTCTGCTACCTGGATAGAGAGAGAAGCGTTTTACCGGAGTTCCCTATCCTTGTTGTAGAGAGGAGCTGATTCCAGGAGTTCTATATCCTGGAATTAGGCATTCGCTGTATGTGGGTATTCTGTATGCTGAGTGTAGCACATGCAGCTTTCTGGAGTTCTGTCATCTAAGTGTAGAGAGATGCAGTTTCCAGGAGTTCTGTATGTTGAATGTAGAGAGAAGCTGTTTCCAAGAGTTCTGTAGTCTGAGAGTAGGCATACGCTGTATATGGGATTCCAGTTGCCTGAGTGTAGCCGATTCAGCTTATGGGAGTTCTGTAACCCTGAATTAGAAAGTTACATTTTAGCGAAGTTCTGTATCAGAGTGTAGGGAGAAGCTGTTTCCAAGAATTCTGCAGCGTATGAGCAGGTATTCGCTATATGCGGGTTTTCTGTATGCTGAGTGTAGCAGATGCAGCTTATGGAAGTTCTGTATCTTGAATGTAGTGAGACACAGTTTGCCAGAGTTCTGTATATGGGTGTAGAGAGAAACTGTTTCCAAGAGTTCTGTAGCCTGGCAAGAGGCATACGCAGTCATTGGGATTTCTGTATCCTGAGTGTGGGAGACGCCGCTTATGGGAGCTCCGCTACCTGGATATAGAGAGAAGCAGTTTACCAGAGTTCTCTATGCTTTGTGTAGAGAGCAGCTGTTTACTGGTGTTTTGTAGCCTGGAATGAGGCATTACATATATGCGGGTTTTCTGTATGCTGAGTGTAGGAGACGCCGCTTGTGGGAGCTCTGCTACCTGGATATAGATAGAAGCAGTTTACTGGAGTTCTCTATGCTTTGTGTAGAAAGCAGCTGTTTACTGGATTTCTGTAGCCTGGAATGAGGCATTCGCTATATGCGGGTTTTCTCTATGCTGAGTGTAGGAGACGCCGCTTATGGGAGCTCTGCTACCTGGATAGAGAGAGAATCAATTTACCGGAATTCCTTATCCTTGTTGTAGAGCGGAGCTGTTTCCAGGAGTTCTGTGTCCTGGAATTAGGCATTCGCTATATGTGGGTATTCTGTATACTGCGTGTAGCAGATGCAGCATTCGGGAGTTCTAGACCCTAAGTGTAGAGAGATGCAGTTTCCAGTAGTTCTGTATGTTGAATGTAGAGAGAAGCTGTTTCCAAGAGTTCTGTAGTCTGAGAGTAGGCATACGCTGTATATGGGATTCCTGTAGCCTGAGTGTAGCCGATTCAGCTTATGGGAGTTCTGTAACCCTGAATTAGAAAGTTACATTTTAGCGAAGTTCTGTATCAGAGTGTAGGGAGAAGCTGTTTCCAAGAATTCTGCAGCGTATGAGCAGGTATTCGCTATATGCGGGTTTTCTGTATGCTGAGTGTAGCAGATGCAGCTTATGGAAGTTCGGTATCTTGAATGTAGTGAGACACAGTTTGCCAGAGTTCTGTATATGGGTGTAGAGAGAAACTGTTTCCAAGAATTCTGTAGCCTATGGGCATGTATTCGCTATACGCGGGTTTTCTGTATGCTGAATGTGGCAGATGCAGCTTATTGGAGTTCTGTATCGTGCTTGTAGTTCGACACAGTTTGCCAGAGTTCTGTTTTTGGGTGTAGAGAGAAACTGTTTCTAGGAGTTCTGTAGCCTGGCATAAGGCATACGCAGTAATTGGGATTTCTATATCCTGAGTGTAGGAGACGCCGCTTATGGCAGCTCCGCTACGTGGATGTAGATAGAAGCAGTTTACCGGAGTTCTCTATCCTTTGTGTAGAAAGCAGCTGTTTACTGGAGTTCTGTAGCATGGAATGAGGCATTCGCTATATGCAGGTTTTCTCTATGCTGAGTGTAGGAGACGGCGCTTATGGAAGCTCTGCTACCTGGATATAGAGAGAAGCGTTTTGCCGGAGTTCCCTATCCTTGTTGTAGAGAGGAGCTGATTCCAGGAGTTCTATATCCTGGAATTAGGCATTCGCTGTATGTGGGTATTCTGTATGCTGAGTGTAGCACATGCAGCTTTCTGGAGTTCTGTCATCTAAGTGTAGAGAGATGCAGTTTCCAGGAGTTCTGTATGTTGAATGTAGAGAGAAGCTGTTTCCAAGAGTTCTGTAGTCTGAGAGTAGGCATACGCTCTATATGGGATTCCAGTAGCCTGAGTGTAGCCGATTCAGCTTATGGGAGTTCTGTAACCCTGAATTAGAAAGTTACATTTTAGCGAAGTTCTGTATCAGAGTGTAGGGAGAAGCTGTTTCCAAGAATTCTGCAGCGTATGAGCAGGTATTCGCTATATGCGGGTTTGCTGTATGCTGAGTGTAGCAGATGCAGCTTATGGAAGTTCTGTATCTTGAATGTAGTGAGACACAGTTTGCCAGAGTTCTGTATATGGGTGTAGAGAGAAACTGTTTCCAAGAGTTCTGTAGCCTGGCAAGAGGCATACGCAGTCATTGGGATTTCTGTATCCTGAGTGTGGGAGACGCCGCTTATGGGAGCTCCGCTACCTGGATATAGAGAGAAGCAGTTTACCAGAGTTCTCTATGCTTTGTGTAGAGAGCAGCTGTTTACTGGTGTTTTGTAGCCTGGAATGAGGCATTACATATATGCGGGTTTTCTGTATGCTGAGTGTAGGAGACACCGCTTGTGGGAGCTCTGCTACCTGGATATAGATAGAAGCAGTTTACTGGAGTTCTCTATGCTTTGTGTAGAAAGCAGCTGTTTACTGGATTTCTGTAGCCTGGAATGAGGCATTCGCTATATGCGGGTTTTCTCTATGCTGAGTGTAGGAGACGCCGCTTATGGGAGCTCTGCTACCTGGATAGAGAGAGAATCAATTTACCGGAATTCCTTATCCTTGTTGTAGAGCGGAGCTGTTTCCAGGAGTTCTGTGTCCTGGAATTAGGCATTCGCTATATGTGGGTATTCTGTATACTGCGTGTAGCAGATGCAGCATTCGGGAGTTCTAGACCCTAAGTGTAGAGAGATGCAGTTTCCAGTAGTTCTGTATGTTGAATGTAGAGAGAAGCTGTTTCCAAGAGTTCTGTAGTCTGAGAGTAGGCATACGCTGTATATGGGATTCCTGTAGCCTGAGTGTAGCCGACGCAGCTTATGGGAGATCTGTAACCTAGAATTAGAGAGACGCAGTTTACCGAAGTTCTGTATCAGAATGTAGGACAAGCTGTTTCCAAGAATTCTGTAGCCTATGAATTCGCTATACGCGGGTTTTCTGTATGCTGAATGTGGCAGATGCAGCTTATTGGAGTTCTGTATCGTGCTTGTAGTTTGACACAGTTTGCCAGAGTTCTGTTTTTGGGTGTAGAGAGAAACTGTTTCTAGGAGTTCTGTAGCCTGGCATAAGGCATACGCAGTAATTGGGATTTCTATATCCTGAGTGTAGGAGACGCCGCTTATGGCAGCTCCGCTACCTGGATATAGATAGAAGCAGTGTACCGGAGTTCTCTATCCTTTGTGTAGAAAGCAGCTGTTTACTGGAGTTCTGTAGCATGGAATGAGGCATTCGCTATATGCGGGTATTCTGTATACTGCGTGTAGCAGATGCAGCATTCGGGAGTTCTATACCCTAAGTGTAGAGAGATGCAGTTTCCAGTAGTTCTGTATGTTGAATGTAGAGAGAAGCTGTTTCCAAGAGTTCTGTAGTCTGAGAGTAGGCATACGCTGTATATGGGATTCCTGTAGCCTGAGTGTAGCCGACGCAGCTTATGGGAGATCTGTAACCTAGAATTAGAGAGACGCAGTTTACCGAAGTTCTGTATCAGAATGTAGGACAAGCTGTTTCCAAGAATTCTGTAGCCTATGAATTCGCTATACGCGGGTTTTCTGTATGCTGAATGTGGCAGATGCAGCTTATTGGAGTTCTGTATCGTGCTTGTAGTTTGACACAGTTTGCCAGAGTTCTGTTTTTGGGTGTAGAGAGAAACTGTTTCTAGGAGTTCTGTAGCCTGGCATAAGGCATACGCAGTAATTGGGATTTCTATATCCTGAGTGTAGGAGACGCCGCTTATGGCAGCTCCGCTACCTGGATATAGATAGAAGCAGTGTACCGGAGTTCTCTATCCTTTGTGTAGAAAGCAGCTGTTTACTGGAGTTCTGTAGCATGGAATGAGGCATTCGCTATATGCGGGTATTCTGTATACTGCGTGTAGCAGATGCAGCATTCGGGAGTTCTATACCCTAAGTGTAGAGAGATGCAGTTTCCATTAGTTCTGTATGTTGAATGTAGAGAGAAGCTGTTTCCAAGACTTCTGTAGTCTGAGAGTAGGCATACGCTGTATATGGGATTCCTGTAGCCTGAGTGTAGCCGACGCAGCTTATGGGAGATCTGTAACCTAGAATTAGAGAGACGCAGTTTACCGAAGTTCTGTATCAGAATGTAGGGACAAGCTGTTTCCAAGAATTCTGTAGCCTATGGGCATGTATTCGCTATACGCGGGTTTTCTGTATGCTGAATGTGGCAGATGCAGCTTATTGGAGTTCTGTATCGTGCTTGTAGTTCGACACAGTTTGCCAGAGTTCTGTTTTTGGGTGTAGAGAGAAACTGTTTCTAGGAGTTCTGTAGCCTGGCATAAGGCATACGCAGTAATTGGGATTTCTATATCCTGAGTGTAGGAGACGCCGCTTATGGCAGCTCCGCTACGTGGATGTAGATAGAAGCAGTTTACCAGAGTTCTCTATCCTTTGTGTAGAAAGCAGCTGTTTACTGGAGTTCTGTAGCATGGAATGAGGCATTCGCTATATGCAGGTTTTCTCTATGCTGAGTGTAGGAGACGGCGCTTATGGAAGCTCTGCTACCTGGATAGAGAGAGAAGCGTTTTACCGGAGTTCCCTATCCTTGTTGTAGAGAGGAGCTGATTCCAGGAGTTCTATATCCTGGAATTAGGCATTCGCTGTATGTGGGTATTCTGTATGCTGAGTGTAGCACATGCAGCTTTCTGGAGTTCTGTCATCTAAGTGTAGAGAGATGCAGTTTCCAGGAGTTCTGTATGTTGAATGTAGAGAGAAGCTGTTTCCAAGAGTTCTGTAGTCTGAGAGTAGGCATACGCTGTATATGGGATTCCAGTTGCCTGAGTGTAGCCGATTCAGCTTATGGGAGTTCTGTAACCCTGAATTAGAAAGTTACATTTTAGCGAAGTTCTGTATCAGAGTGTAGGGAGAAGCTGTTTCCAAGAATTCTGCAGCGTATGAGCAGGTATTCGCTATATGCGGGTTTTCTGTATGCTGAGTGTAGCAGATGCAGCTTATGGAAGTTCTGTATCTTGAATGTAGTGAGACACAGTTTGCCAGAGTTCTGTATATGGGTGTAGAGAGAAACTGTTTCCAAGAGTTCTGTAGCCTGGCAAGAGGCATACGCAGTCATTGGGATTTCTGTATCCTGAGTGTGGGAGACGCCGCTTATGGGAGCTCCGCTACCTGGATATAGAGAGAAGCAGTTTACCAGAGTTCTCTATGCTTTGTGTAGAGAGCAGCTGTTTACTGGTGTTTTGTAGCCTGGAATGAGGCATTACATATATGCGGGTTTTCTGTATGCTGAGTGTAGGAGACACCGCTTGTGGGAGCTCTGCTACCTGGATATAGATAGAAGCAGTTTACTGGAGTTCTCTATGCTTTGTGTAGAAAGCAGCTGTTTACTGGATTTCTGTAGCCTGGAATGAGGCATTCGCTATATGCGGGTTTTCTCTATGCTGAGTGTAGGAGACGCCGCTTATGGGAGCTCTGCTACCTGGATAGAGAGAGAATCAATTTACCGGAATTCCTTATCCTTGTTGTAGAGCGGAGCTGTTTCCAGGAGTTCTGTGTCCTGGAATTAGGCATTCGCTATATGTGGGTATTCTGTATACTGCGTGTAGCAGATGCAGCATTCGGGAGTTCTAGACCCTAAGTGTAGAGAGATGCAGTTTCCAGTAGTTCTGTATGTTGAATGTAGAGAGAAGCTGTTTCCAAGAGTTCTGTAGTCTGAGAGTAGGCATACGCTGTATATGGGATTCCTGTAGCCTGAGTGTAGCCGACGCAGCTTATGGGAGATCTGTAACCTAGAATTAGAGAGACGCAGTTTACCGAAGTTCTGTATCAGAATGTAGGACAAGCTGTTTCCAAGAATTCTGTAGCCTATGAATTCGCTATACGCGGGTTTTCTGTATGCTGAATGTGGCAGATGCAGCTTATTGGAGTTCTGTATCGTGCTTGTAGTTTGACACAGTTTGCCAGAGTTCTGTTTTTGGGTGTAGAGAGAAACTGTTTCTAGGAGTTCTGTAGCCTGGCATAAGGCATATGCAGTAATTGGGATTTCTATATCCTGAGTGTAGGAGACGCCGCTTATGGCAGCTCCGCTACCTGGATATAGATAGAAGCAGTGTACCGGAGTTCTCTATCCTTTGTGTAGAAAGCAGCTGTTTACTGGAGTTCTGTAGCATGGAATGAGGCATTCGCTATATGCGGGTATTCTGTATACTGCGTGTAGCAGATGCAGCATTCGGGAGTTCTATACCCTAAGTGTAGAGAGATGCAGTTTCCATTAGTTCTGTATGTTGAATGTAGAGAGAAGCTGTTTCCAAGACTTCTGTAGTCTGAGAGTAGGCATACGCTGTATATGGGATTCCTGTAGCCTGAGTGTAGCCGACGCAGCTTATGGGAGATCTGTAACCTAGAATTAGAGAGACGCAGTTTACCGAAGTTCTGTATCAGAATGTAGGGACAAGCTGTTTCCAAGAATTCTGTAGCCTATGGGCATGTATTCGCTATACGCGGGTTTTCTGTATGCTGAATGTGGCAGATGCAGCTTATTGGAGTTCTGTATCGTGCTTGTAGTTCGACACAGTTTGCCAGAGTTCTGTTTTTGGGTGTAGAGAGAAACTGTTTCTAGGAGTTCTGTAGCCTGGCATAAGGCATACGCAGTAATTGGGATTTCTATATCCTGAGTGTAGGAGACGCCGCTTATGGCAGCTCCGCTACGTGGATGTAGATAGAAGCAGTTTACCGGAGTTCTCTATCCTTTGTGTAGAAAGCAGCTGTTTACTGGAGTTCTGTAGCATGGAATGAGGCATTCGCTATATGCAGGTTTTCTCTATGCTGAGTGTAGGAGACGGCGCTTATGGAAGCTCTGCTACCTGGATATAGAGAGAAGCGTTTTGCCGGAGTTCCCTATCCTTGTTGTAGAGAGGAGCTGATTCCAGGAGTTCTATATCCTGGAATTAGGCATTCGCTGTATGTGGGTATTCTGTATGCTGAGTGTAGCACATGCAGCTTTCTGGAGTTCTGTCATCTAAGTGTAGAGAGATGCAGTTTCCAGTAGTTCTGTATGTTGAATGTAGAGAGAAGCTGTTTCCAAGAGTTCTGTAGTCTGAGAGTAGGCATACGCTGTATATGGGATTCCAGTAGCCTGAGTGTAGCCGATTCAGCTTATGGGAGTTCTGTAACCCTGAATTAGAAAGTTACATTTTAGCGAAGTTCTGTATCAGAGTGTAGGGAGAAGCTGTTTCCAAGAATTCTGCAGCGTATGAGCAGGTATTCGCTATATGCGGGTTTTCTGTATGCTGAGTGTAGCAGATGCAGCTTATGGAAGTTCTGTATCTTGAATGTAGTGAGACACAGTTTGCCAGAGTTCTGTATATGGGTGTAGAGAGAAACTGTTTCCAAGAGTTCTGTAGCCTGGCAAGAGGCATACGCAGTCATTGGGATTTCTGTATCCTGAGTGTGGGAGACGCCGCTTATGGGAGCTCCGCTACCTGGATATAGAGAGAAGCAGTTTACCAGAGTTCTCTATGCTTTGTGTAGAGAGCAGCTGTTTACTGGTGTTTTGTAGCCTGGAATGAGGCATTACATATATGCGGGTTTTCTGTATGCTGAGTGTAGGAGACACCGCTTGTGGGAGCTCTGCTACCTGGATATAGATAGAAGCAGTTTACTGGAGTTCTCTATGCTTTGTGTAGAAAGCAGCTGTTTACTGGATTTCTGTAGCCTGGAATGAGGCATTCGCTATATGCGGGTTTTCTCTATGCTGAGTGTAGGAGACGCCGCTTATGGGAGCTCTGCTACCTGGATAGAGAGAGAATCAATTTACCGGAATTCCTTATCCTTGTTGTAGAGCGGAGCTGTTTCCAGGAGTTCTGTGTCCTGGAATTAGGCATTCGCTATATGTGGGTATTCTGTATACTGCGTGTAGCAGATGCAGCATTCGGGAGTTCTAGACCCTAAGTGTAGAGAGATGCAGTTTCCAGTAGTTCTGTATGTTGAATGTAGAGAGAAGCTGTTTCCAAGAGTTCTGTAGTCTGAGAGTAGGCATACGCTGTATATGGGATTCCTGTAGCCTGAGTGTAGCCGACGCAGCTTATGGGAGATCTGTAACCTAGAATTAGAGAGACGCAGTTTACCGAAGTTCTGTATCAGAATGTAGGACAAGCTGTTTCCAAGAATTCTGTAGCCTATGAATTCGCTATACGCGGGTTTTCTGTATGCTGAATGTGGCAGATGCAGCTTATTGGAGTTCTGTATCGTGCTTGTAGTTTGACACAGTTTGCCAGAGTTCTGTTTTTGGGTGTAGAGAGAAACTGTTTCTAGGAGTTCTGTAGCCTGGCATAAGGCATACGCAGTAATTGGGATTTCTATATCCTGAGTGTAGGAGACGCCGCTTATGGCAGCTCCGCTACCTGGATATAGATAGAAGCAGTGTACCGGAGTTCTCTATCCTTTGTGTAGAAAGCAGCTGTTTACTGGAGTTCTGTAGCATGGAATGAGGCATTCGCTATATGCGGGTATTCTGTATACTGCGTGTAGCAGATGCAGCATTCGGGAGTTCTATACCCTAAGTGTAGAGAGATGCAGTTTCCAGTAGTTCTGTATGTTGAATGTAGAGAGAAGCTGTTTCCAAGACTTCTGTAGTCTGAGAGTAGGCATACGCTGTATATGGGATTCCTGTAGCCTGAGTGTAGCCGACGCAGCTTATGGGAGATCTGTAACCTAGAATTAGAGAGACGCAGTTTACCGAAGTTCTGTATCAGAATGTAGGGACAAGCTGTTTCCAAGAATTCTGTAGCCTATGGGCATGTATTCGCTATACGCGGGTTTTCTGTATGCTGAATGTGGCAGATGCAGCTTATTGGAGTTCTGTATCGTGCTTGTAGTTCGACACAGTTTGCCAGAGTTCTGTTTTTGGGTGTAGAGAGAAACTGTTTCTAGGAGTTCTGTAGCCTGGCATAAGGCATACGCAGTAATTGGGATTTCTATATCCTGAGTGTAGGAGACGCCGCTTATGGCAGCTCCGCTACGTGGATGTAGATAGAAGCAGTTTACCGGAGTTCTCTATCCTTTGTGTAGAAAGCAGCTGTTTACTGGAGTTCTGTAGCATGGAATGAGGCATTCGCTATATGCAGGTTTTCTCTATGCTGAGTGTAGGAGACGGCGCTTATGGAAGCTCTGCTACCTGGATATAGAGAGAAGCGTTTTACCGGAGTTCCCTATCCTTGTTGTAGAGAGGAGCTGATTCCAGGAGTTCTATATCCTGGAATTAGGCATTCGCTGTATGTGGGTATTCTGTATGCTGAGTGTAGCACATGCAGCTTTCTGGAGTTCTGTCATCTAAGTGTAGAGAGATGCAGTTTCCAGGAGTTCTGTATGTTGAATGTAGAGAGAAGCTGTTTCCAAGAGTTCTGTAGTCTGAGAGTAGGCATACGCTGTATATGGGATTCCAGTTGCCTGAGTGTAGCCGATTCAGCTTATGGGAGTTCTGTAACCCTGAGTTAGAAAGTTACATTTTAGCGAAGTTCTGTATCAGAGTGTAGGGAGAAGCTGTTTCCAAGAATTCTGCAGCGTATGAGCAGGTATTCGCTATATGCGGGTTTTCTGTATGCTGAGTGTAGCAGATGCAGCTTATGGAAGTTCTGTATCTTGAATGTAGTGAGACACAGTTTGCCAGAGTTCTGTATATGGGTGTAGAGAGAAACTGTTTCCAAGAGTTCTGTAGCCTGGCAAGAGGCATACGCAGTCATTGGGATTTCTGTATCCTGAGTGTGGGAGACGCCGCTTATGGGAGCTCCGCTACCTGGATATAGAGAGAAGCAGTTTACCAGAGTTCTCTATGCTTTGTGTAGAGAGCAGCTGTTTACTGGTGTTTTGTAGCCTGGAATGAGGCATTACATATATGCGGGTTTTCTGTATGCTGAGTGTAGGAGACACCGCTTGTGGGAGCTCTGCTACCTGGATATAGATAGAAGCAGTTTACTGGAGTTCTCTATGCTTTGTGTAGAAAGCAGCTGTTTACTGGATTTCTGTAGCCTGGAATGAGGCATTCGCTATATGCGGGTTTTCTCTATGCTGAGTGTAGGAGACGCCGCTTATGGGAGCTCTGCTACCTGGATAGAGAGAGCATCAATTTACCGGAATTCCTTATCCTTGTTGTAGAGCGGAGCTGTTTCCAGGAGTTCTGTGTCCTGGAATTAGGCATTCGCTATATGTGGGTATTCTGTATACTGCGTGTAGCAGATGCAGCATTCGGGAGTTCTAGACCCTAAGTGTAGAGAGATGCAGTTTCCAGTAGTTCTGTATGTTGAATGTAGAGAGAAGCTGTTTCCAAGAGTTCTGTAGTCTGAGAGTAGGCATACGCTGTATATGGGATTCCTGTAGCCTGAGTGTAGCCGACGCAGCTTATGGGAGATCTGTAACCTAGAATTAGAGAGACGCAGTTTACCGAAGTTCTGTATCAGAATGTAGGACAAGCTGTTTCCAAGAATTCTGTAGCCTATGTATTCGCTATACGCGGGTTTTCTGTATGCTGAATGTGGCAGATGCAGCTTATTGGAGTTCTGTATCGTGCTTGTAGTTCGACACAGTTTGCCAGAGTTCTGTTTTTGGGTGTAGAGAGAAACTGTTTCTAGGAGTTCTGTAGCCTGGCATAAGGCATACGCAGTAATTGGGATTTCTATATCCTGAGTGTAGGAGACGCCGCTTATGGCAGCTCCGCTACCTGGATAGAGAGAGAATCATTTTACCGGAGTTCCTTATCCTTTGTGTAGAAAGCAGCTGTTTACTGGAGTTCTGTAGCATGGAATGAGGCATTCGCTATATGCAGGTTTTCTCTATGCTGAGTGTAGGAGACGGCGCTTATGGAAGCTCTGCTACCTGGATATAGAGAGAAGCGTTTTACCGGAGTTCCCTATCCTTGTTGTAGAGAGGAGCTGATTCCAGGAGTTCTATATCCTGGAATTAGGCATTCGCTGTATGTGGGTATTCTGTATGCTGAGTGTAGCACATGCAGCTTTCTGGAGTTCTGTCATCTAAGTGTAGAGAGATGCAGTTTCCAGGAGTTCTGTATGTTGAATGTAGAGAGAAGCTGTTTCCAAGAGTTCTGTAGTCTGAGAGTAGGCATACGCTGTATATGGGATTCCAGTTGCCTGAGTGTAGCCGATTCAGCTTATGGGAGTTCTGTAACCCTGAGTTAGAAAGTTACATTTTAGCGAAGTTCTGTATCAGAGTGTAGGGAGAAGCTGTTTCCAAGAATTCTGCAGCGTATGAGCAGGTATTCGCTATATGCGGGTTTTCTGTATGCTGAGTGTAGCAGATGCAGCTTATGGAAGTTCTGTATCTTGAATGTAGTGAGACACAGTTTGCCAGAGTTCTGTATATGGGTGTAGAGAGAAACTGTTTCCAAGAGTTCTGTAGCCTGGCAAGAGGCATACGCAGTCATTGGGATTTCTGTATCCTGAGTGTGGGAGACGCCGCTTATGGGAGCTCCGCTACCTGGATATAGAGAGAAGCAGTTTACCAGAGTTCTCTATGCTTTGTGTAGAGAGCAGCTGTTTACTGGTGTTTTGTAGCCTGGAATGAGGCATTACATATATGCGGGTTTTCTGTATGCTGAGTGTAGGAGACACCGCTTGTGGGAGCTCTGCTACCTGGATATAGATAGAAGCAGTTTACTGGAGTTCTCTATGCTTTGTGTAGAAAGCAGCTGTTTACTGGATTTCTGTAGCCTGGAATGAGGCATTCGCTATATGCGGGTTTTCTCTATGCTGAGTGTAGGAGACGCCGCTTATGGGAGCTCTGCTACCTGGATAGAGAGAGCATCAATTTACCGGAATTCCTTATCCTTGTTGTAGAGCGGAGCTGTTTCCAGGAGTTCTGTGTCCTGGAATTAGGCATTCGCTATATGTGGGTATTCTGTATACTGCGTGTAGCAGATGCAGCATTCGGGAGTTCTAGACCCTAAGTGTAGAGAGATGCAGTTTCCAGTAGTTCTGTATGTTGAATGTAGAGAGAAGCTGTTTCCAAGAGTTCTGTAGTCTGAGAGTAGGCATACGCTGTATATGGGATTCCTGTAGCCTGAGTGTAGCCGACGCAGCTTATGGGAGATCTGTAACCTAGAATTAGAGAGACGCAGTTTACCGAAGTTCTGTATCAGAATGTAGGACAAGCTGTTTCCAAGAATTCTGTAGCCTATGTATTCGCTATACGCGGGTTTTCTGTATGCTGAATGTGGCAGATGCAGCTTATTGGAGTTCTGTATCGTGCTTGTAGTTCGACACAGTTTGCCAGAGTTCTGTTTTTGGGTGTAGAGAGAAACTGTTTCTAGGAGTTCTGTAGCCTGGCATAAGGCATACGCAGTAATTGGGATTTCTATATCCTGAGTGTAGGAGACGCCGCTTATGGCAGCTCCGCTACGTGGATGTAGATAGAAGCAGTTTACCGGAGTTCTCTATCCTTTGTGTAGAAAGCAGCTGTTTACTGGAGTTCTGTAGCATGGAATGAGGCATTCGCTATATGCAGGTTTTCTCTATGCTGAGTGTAGGAGACGGCGCTTATGGAAGCTCTGCTACCTGGATATAGAGAGAAGCGTTTTACCGGAGTTCCCTATCCTTGTTGTAGAGAGGAGCTGATTCCAGGAGTTCTATATCCTGGAATTAGGCATTCGCTGTATGTGGGTATTCTGTATGCTGAGTGTAGCACATGCAGCTTTCTGGAGTTCTGTCATCTAAGTGTAGAGAGATGCAGTTTCCAGGAGTTCTGTATGTTGAATGTAGAGAGAAGCTGTTTCCAAGAGTTCTGTAGTCTGAGAGTAGGCATACGCTGTATATGGGATTCCAGTTGCCTGAGTGTAGCCGATTCAGCTTATGGGAGTTCTGTAACCCTGAGTTAGAAAGTTACATTTTAGCGAAGTTCTGTATCAGAGTGTAGGGAGAAGCTGTTTCCAAGAATTCTGCAGCGTATGAGCAGGTATTCGCTATATGCGGGTTTTCTGTATGCTGAGTGTAGCAGATGCAGCTTATGGAAGTTCTGTATCTTGAATGTAGTGAGACACAGTTTGCCAGAGTTCTGTATATGGGTGTAGAGAGAAACTGTTTCCAAGAGTTCTGTAGCCTGGCAAGAGGCATACGCAGTCATTGGGATTTCTGTATCCTGAGTGTGGGAGACGCCGCTTATGGGAGCTCCGCTACCTGGATATAGAGAGAAGCAGTTTACCAGAGTTCTCTATGCTTTGTGTAGAGAGCAGCTGTTTACTGGTGTTTTGTAGCCTGGAATGAGGCATTACATATATGCGGGTTTTCTGTATGCTGAGTGTAGGAGACACCGCTTGTGGGAGCTCTGCTACCTGGATATAGATAGAAGCAGTTTACTGGAGTTCTCTATGCTTTGTGTAGAAAGCAGCTGTTTACTGGATTTCTGTAGCCTGGAATGAGGCATTCGCTATATGCGGGTTTTCTCTATGCTGAGTGTAGGAGACGCCGCTTATGGGAGCTCTGCTACCTGGATAGAGAGAGAATCAATTTACCGGAATTCCTTATCCTTGTTGTAGAGCGGAGCTGTTTCCAGGAGTTCTGTGTCCTGGAATTAGGCATTCGCTATATGTGGGTATTCTGTATACTGCGTGTAGCAGATGCAGCATTCGGGAGTTCTAGACCCTAAGTGTAGAGAGATGCAGTTTCCAGTAGTTCTGTATGTTGAATGTAGAGAGAAGCTGTTTCCAAGAGTTCTGTAGTCTGAGAGTAGGCATACGCTGTATATGGGATTCCTGTAGCCTGAGTGTAGCCGACGCAGCTTATGGGAGATCTGTAACCTAGAATTAGAGAGACGCAGTTTACCGAAGTTCTGTATCAGAATGTAGGACAAGCTGTTTCCAAGAATTCTGTAGCCTATGAATTCGCTATACGCGGGTTTTCTGTATGCTGAATGTGGCAGATGCAGCTTATTGGAGTTCTGTATCGTGCTTGTAGTTTGACACAGTTTGCCAGAGTTCTGTTTTTGGGTGTAGAGAGAAACTGTTTCTAGGAGTTCTGTAGCCTGGCATAAGGCATACGCAGTAATTGGGATTTCTATATCCTGAGTGTAGGAGACGCCGCTTATGGCAGCTCCGCTACCTGGATATAGATAGAAGCAGTGTACCGGAGTTCTCTATCCTTTGTGTAGAAAGCAGCTGTTTACTGGAGTTCTGTAGCATGGAATGAGGCATTCGCTATATGCGGGTATTCTGTATACTGCGTGTAGCAGATGCAGCATTCGGGAGTTCTATACCCTAAGTGTAGAGAGATGCAGTTTCCAGTAGTTCTGTATGTTGAATGTAGAGAGAAGCTGTTTCCAAGACTTCTGTAGTCTGAGAGTAGGCATACGCTGTATATGGGATTCCTGTAGCCTGAGTGTAGCCGACGCAGCTTATGGGAGATCTGTAACCTAGAATTAGAGAGACGCAGTTTACCGAAGTTCTGTATCAGAATGTAGGGACAAGCTGTTTCCAAGAATTCTGTAGCCTATGGGCATGTATTCGCTATACGCGGGTTTTCTGTATGCTGAATGTGGCAGATGCAGCTTATTGGAGTTCTGTATCGTGCTTGTAGTTCGACACAGTTTGCCAGAGTTCTGTTTTTGGGTGTAGAGAGAAACTGTTTCTAGGAGTTCTGTAGCCTGGCATAAGGCATACGCAGTAATTGGGATTTCTATATCCTGAGTGTAGGAGACGCCGCTTATGGCAGCTCCGCTACGTGGATGTAGATAGAAGCAGTTTACCGGAGTTCTCTATCCTTTGTGTAGAAAGCAGCTGTTTACTGGAGTTCTGTAGCATGGAATGAGGCATTCGCTATATGCAGGTTTTCTCTATGCTGAGTGTAGGAGACGGCGCTTATGGAAGCTCTGCTACCTGGATATAGAGAGAAGCGTTTTACCGGAGTTCCCTATCCTTGTTGTAGAGAGGAGCTGATTCCAGGAGTTCTATATCCTGGAATTAGGCATTCGCTGTATGTGGGTATTCTGTATGCTGAGTGTAGCACATGCAGCTTTCTGGAGTTCTGTCATCTAAGTGTAGAGAGATGCAGTTTCCAGGAGTTCTGTATGTTGAATGTAGAGAGAAGCTGTTTCCAAGAGTTCTGTAGTCTGAGAGTAGGCATACGCTGTATATGGGATTCCAGTTGCCTGAGTGTAGCCGATTCAGCTTATGGGAGTTCTGTAACCCTGAGTTAGAAAGTTACATTTTAGCGAAGTTCTGTATCAGAGTGTAGGGAGAAGCTGTTTCCAAGAATTCTGCAGCGTATGAGCAGGTATTCGCTATATGCGGGTTTTCTGTATGCTGAGTGTAGCAGATGCAGCTTATGGAAGTTCTGTATCTTGAATGTAGTGAGACACAGTTTGCCAGAGTTCTGTATATGGGTGTAGAGAGAAACTGTTTCCAAGAGTTCTGTAGCCTGGCAAGAGGCATACGCAGTCATTGGGATTTCTGTATCCTGAGTGTGGGAGACGCCGCTTATGGGAGCTCCGCTACCTGGATATAGAGAGAAGCAGTTTACCAGAGTTCTCTATGCTTTGTGTAGAGAGCAGCTGTTTACTGGTGTTTTGTAGCCTGGAATGAGGCATTACATATATGCGGGTTTTCTGTATGCTGAGTGTAGGAGACACCGCTTGTGGGAGCTCTGCTACCTGGATATAGATAGAAGCAGTTTACTGGAGTTCTCTATGCTTTGTGTAGAAAGCAGCTGTTTACTGGATTTCTGTAGCCTGGAATGAGGCATTCGCTATATGCGGGTTTTCTCTATGCTGAGTGTAGGAGACGCCGCTTATGGGAGCTCTGCTACCTGGATAGAGAGAGCATCAATTTACCGGAATTCCTTATCCTTGTTGTAGAGCGGAGCTGTTTCCAGGAGTTCTGTGTCCTGGAATTAGGCATTCGCTATATGTGGGTATTCTGTATACTGCGTGTAGCAGATGCAGCATTCGGGAGTTCTAGACCCTAAGTGTAGAGAGATGCAGTTTCCAGTAGTTCTGTATGTTGAATGTAGAGAGAAGCTGTTTCCAAGAGTTCTGTAGTCTGAGAGTAGGCATACGCTGTATATGGGATTCCTGTAGCCTGAGTGTAGCCGACGCAGCTTATGGGAGATCTGTAACCTAGAATTAGAGAGACGCAGTTTACCGAAGTTCTGTATCAGAATGTAGGACAAGCTGTTTCCAAGAATTCTGTAGCCTATGTATTCGCTATACGCGGGTTTTCTGTATGCTGAATGTGGCAGATGCAGCTTATTGGAGTTCTGTATCGTGCTTGTAGTTCGACACAGTTTGCCAGAGTTCTGTTTTTGGGTGTAGAGAGAAACTGTTTCTAGGAGTTCTGTAGCCTGGCATAAGGCATACGCAGTAATTGGGATTTCTATATCCTGAGTGTAGGAGACGCCGCTTATGGCAGCTCCGCTACCTGGATAGAGAGAGAATCATTTTACCGGAGTTCCTTATCCTTTGTGTAGAAAGCAGCTGTTTACTGGAGTTCTGTAGCATGGAATGAGGCATTCGCTATATGCAGGTTTTCTCTATGCTGAGTGTAGGAGACGGCGCTTATGGAAGCTCTGCTACCTGGATATAGAGAGAAGCGTTTTACCGGAGTTCCCTATCCTTGTTGTAGAGAGGAGCTGATTCCAGGAGTTCTATATCCTGGAATTAGGCATTCGCTGTATGTGGGTATTCTGTATGCTGAGTGTAGCACATGCAGCTTTCTGGAGTTCTGTCATCTAAGTGTAGAGAGATGCAGTTTCCAGGAGTTCTGTATGTTGAATGTAGAGAGAAGCTGTTTCCAAGAGTTCTGTAGTCTGAGAGTAGGCATACGCTGTATATGGGATTCCAGTTGCCTGAGTGTAGCCGATTCAGCTTATGGGAGTTCTGTAACCCTGAGTTAGAAAGTTACATTTTAGCGAAGTTCTGTATCAGAGTGTAGGGAGAAGCTGTTTCCAAGAATTCTGCAGCGTATGAGCAGGTATTCGCTATATGCGGGTTTTCTGTATGCTGAGTGTAGCAGATGCAGCTTATGGAAGTTCTGTATCTTGAATGTAGTGAGACACAGTTTGCCAGAGTTCTGTATATGGGTGTAGAGAGAAACTGTTTCCAAGAGTTCTGTAGCCTGGCAAGAGGCATACGCAGTCATTGGGATTTCTGTATCCTGAGTGTGGGAGACGCCGCTTATGGGAGCTCCGCTACCTGGATATAGAGAGAAGCAGTTTACCAGAGTTCTCTATGCTTTGTGTAGAGAGCAGCTGTTTACTGGTGTTTTGTAGCCTGGAATGAGGCATTACATATATGCGGGTTTTCTGTATGCTGAGTGTAGGAGACACCGCTTGTGGGAGCTCTGCTACCTGGATATAGATAGAAGCAGTTTACTGGAGTTCTCTATGCTTTGTGTAGAAAGCAGCTGTTTACTGGATTTCTGTAGCCTGGAATGAGGCATTCGCTATATGCGGGTTTTCTCTATGCTGAGTGTAGGAGACGCCGCTTATGGGAGCTCTGCTACCTGGATAGAGAGAGCATCAATTTACCGGAATTCCTTATCCTTGTTGTAGAGCGGAGCTGTTTCCAGGAGTTCTGTGTCCTGGAATTAGGCATTCGCTATATGTGGGTATTCTGTATACTGCGTGTAGCAGATGCAGCATTCGGGAGTTCTAGACCCTAAGTGTAGAGAGATGCAGTTTCCAGTAGTTCTGTATGTTGAATGTAGAGAGAAGCTGTTTCCAAGAGTTCTGTAGTCTGAGAGTAGGCATACGCTGTATATGGGATTCCTGTAGCCTGAGTGTAGCCGACGCAGCTTATGGGAGATCTGTAACCTAGAATTAGAGAGACGCAGTTTACCGAAGTTCTGTATCAGAATGTAGGACAAGCTGTTTCCAAGAATTCTGTAGCCTATGTATTCGCTATACGCGGGTTTTCTGTATGCTGAATGTGGCAGATGCAGCTTATTGGAGTTCTGTATCGTGCTTGTAGTTCGACACAGTTTGCCAGAGTTCTGTTTTTGGGTGTAGAGAGAAACTGTTTCTAGGAGTTCTGTAGCCTGGCATAAGGCATACGCAGTAATTGGGATTTCTATATCCTGAGTGTAGGAGACGCCGCTTATGGCAGCTCCGCTACCTGGATAGAGAGAGAATCATTTTACCGGAGTTCCTTATCCTTTGTGTAGAAAGCAGCTGTTTACTGGAGTTCTGTAGCATGGAATGAGGCATTCGCTATATGCAGGTTTTCTCTATGCTGAGTGTAGGAGACGGCGCTTATGGAAGCTCTGCTACCTGGATATAGAGAGAAGCGTTTTACCGGAGTTCCCTATCCTTGTTGTAGAGAGGAGCTGATTCCAGGAGTTCTATATCCTGGAATTAGGCATTCGCTGTATGTGGGTATTCTGTATGCTGAGTGTAGCACATGCAGCTTTCTGGAGTTCTGTCATCTAAGTGTAGAGAGATGCAGTTTCCAGTAGTTCTGTATGTTGAATGTAGAGAGAAGCTGTTTCCAAGAGTTCTGTAGTCTGAAAGTAGGCATACGCTGTATATGGGATTCCAGTAGCCTGAGTGTAGCCGATTCAGCTTATGGGAGTTCTGTAACCCTGAATTAGAAAGTTACATTTTAGCGAAGTTCTGTATCAGAGTGTAGGGAGAAGCTGTTTCCAAGAATTCTGCAGCGTATGAGCAGGTATTCGCTATATGCGGGTTTTCTGTATGCTGAGTGTAGCAGATGCAGCTTATGGAAGTTCTGTATCTTGAATGTAGTGAGACACAGTTTGCCAGAGTTCTGTATATGGGTGTAGAGAGAAACTGTTTCCAAGAGTTCTGTAGCCTGGCAAGAGGCATACGCAGTCATTGGGATTTCTGTATCCTGAGTGTGGGAGACGCCGCTTATGGGAGCTCCGCTACCTGGATATAGAGAGAAGCAGTTTACCAGAGTTCTCTATGCTTTGTGTAGAGAGCAGCTGTTTACTGGTGTTTTGTAGCCTGGAATGAGGCATTACATATATGCGGGTTTTCTGTATGCTGAGTGTAGGAGACACCGCTTGTGGGAGCTCTGCTACCTGGATATAGATAGAAGCAGTTTACTGGAGTTCTCTATGCTTTGTGTAGAAAGCAGCTGTTTACTGGATTTCTGTAGCCTGGAATGAGGCATTCGCTATATGCGGGTTTTCTCTATGCTGAGTGTAGGAGACGCCGCTTATGGGAGCTCTGCTACCTGGATAGAGAGAGAATCAATTTACCGGAATTCCTTATCCTTGTTGTAGAGCGGAGCTGTTTCCAGGAGTTCTGTGTCCTGGAATTAGGCATTCGCTATATGTGGGTATTCTGTATACTGCGTGTAGCAGATGCAGCATTCGGGAGTTCTAGACCCTAAGTGTAGAGAGATGCAGTTTCCAGTAGTTCTGTATGTTGAATGTAGAGAGAAGCTGTTTCCAAGAGTTCTGTAGTCTGAGAGTAGGCATACGCTGTATATGGGATTCCTGTAGCCTGAGTGTAGCCGACGCAGCTTATGGGAGATCTGTAACCTAGAATTAGAGAGACGCAGTTTACCGAAGTTCTGTATCAGAATGTAGGACAAGCTGTTTCCAAGAATTCTGTAGCCTATGAATTCGCTATACGCGGGTTTTCTGTATGCTGAATGTGGCAGATGCAGCTTATTGGAGTTCTGTATCGTGCTTGTAGTTTGACACAGTTTGCCAGAGTTCTGTTTTTGGGTGTAGAGAGAAACTGTTTCTAGGAGTTCTGTAGCCTGGCATAAGGCATACGCAGTAATTGGGATTTCTATATCCTGAGTGTAGGAGACGCCGCTTATGGCAGCTCCGCTACCTGGATATGGATAGAAGCAGTGTACCGGAGTTCTCTATCCTTTGTGTAGAAAGCAGCTGTTTACTGGAGTTCTGTAGCATGGAATGAGGCATTCGCTATATGCGGGTATTCTGTATACTGCGTGTAGCAGATGCAGCATTCGGGAGTTCTATACCCTAAGTGTAGAGAGATGCAGTTTCCAGTAGTTCTGTATGTTGAATGTAGAGAGAAGCTGTTTCCAAGAGTTCTGTAGTCTGAGAGTAGGCATACGCTGTATATGGGATTCCTGTAGCCTGAGTGTAGCCGACGCAGCTTATGGGAGATCTGTAACCTAGAATTAGAGAGACGCAGTTTACCGAAGTTCTGTATCAGAATGTAGGGACAAGCTGTTTCCAAGAATTCTGTAGCCTATGGGCATGTATTCGCTATACGCGGGTTTTCTGTATGCTGAATGTGGCAGATGCAGCTTATTGGAGTTCTGTATCGTGCTTGTAGTTCGACACAGTTTGCCAGAGTTCTGTTTTTGGGTGTAGAGAGAAACTGTTTCTAGGAGTTCTGTAGCCTGGCATAAGGCATACGCAGTAATTGGGATTTCTATATCCTGAGTGTAGGAGACGCCGCTTATGGCAGCTCCGCTACGTGGATGTAGATAGAAGCAGTTTACCGGAGTTCTCTATCCTTTGTGTAGAAAGCAGCTGTTTACTGGAGTTCTGTAGCATGGAATGAGGCATTCGCTATATGCAGGTTTTCTCTATGCTGAGTGTAGGAGACGGCGCTTATGGAAGCTCTGCTACCTGGATATAGAGAGAAGCGTTTTACCGGAGTTCCCTATCCTTGTTGTAGAGAGGAGCTGATTCCAGGAGTTCTATATCCTGGAATTAGGCATTCGCTGTATGTGGGTATTCTGTATGCTGAGTGTAGCACATGCAGCTTTCTGGAGTTCTGTCATCTAAGTGTAGAGAGATGCAGTTTCCAGGAGTTCTGTATGTTGAATGTAGAGAGAAGCTGTTTCCAAGAGTTCTGTAGTCTGAGAGTAGGCATACGCTGTATATGGGATTCCAGTTGCCTGAGTGTAGCCGATTCAGCTTATGGGAGTTCTGTAACCCTGAGTTAGAAAGTTACATTTTAGCGAAGTTCTGTATCAGAGTGTAGGGAGAAGCTGTTTCCAAGAATTCTGCAGCGTATGAGCAGGTATTCGCTATATGCGGGTTTTCTGTATGCTGAGTGTAGCAGATGCAGCTTATGGAAGTTCTGTATCTTGAATGTAGTGAGACACAGTTTGCCAGAGTTCTGTATATGGGTGTAGAGAGAAACTGTTTCCAAGAGTTCTGTAGCCTGGCAAGAGGCATACGCAGTCATTGGGATTTCTGTATCCTGAGTGTGGGAGACGCCGCTTATGGGAGCTCCGCTACCTGGATATAGAGAGAAGCAGTTTACCAGAGTTCTCTATGCTTTGTGTAGAGAGCAGCTGTTTACTGGTGTTTTGTAGCCTGGAATGAGGCATTACATATATGCGGGTTTTCTGTATGCTGAGTGTAGGAGACACCGCTTGTGGGAGCTCTGCTACCTGGATATAGATAGAAGCAGTTTACTGGAGTTCTCTATGCTTTGTGTAGAAAGCAGCTGTTTACTGGATTTCTGTAGCCTGGAATGAGGCATTCGCTATATGCGGGTTTTCTCTATGCTGAGTGTAGGAGACGCCGCTTATGGGAGCTCTGCTACCTGGATAGAGAGAGCATCAATTTACCGGAATTCCTTATCCTTGTTGTAGAGCGGAGCTGTTTCCAGGAGTTCTGTGTCCTGGAATTAGGCATTCGCTATATGTGGGTATTCTGTATACTGCGTGTAGCAGATGCAGCATTCGGGAGTTCTAGACCCTAAGTGTAGAGAGATGCAGTTTCCAGTAGTTCTGTATGTTGAATGTAGAGAGAAGCTGTTTCCAAGAGTTCTGTAGTCTGAGAGTAGGCATACGCTGTATATGGGATTCCTGTAGCCTGAGTGTAGCCGACGCAGCTTATGGGAGATCTGTAACCTAGAATTAGAGAGACGCAGTTTACCGAAGTTCTGTATCAGAATGTAGGACAAGCTGTTTCCAAGAATTCTGTAGCCTATGTATTCGCTATACGCGGGTTTTCTGTATGCTGAATGTGGCAGATGCAGCTTATTGGAGTTCTGTATCGTGCTTGTAGTTCGACACAGTTTGCCAGAGTTCTGTTTTTGGGTGTAGAGAGAAACTGTTTCTAGGAGTTCTGTAGCCTGGCATAAGGCATACGCAGTAATTGGGATTTCTATATCCTGAGTGTAGGAGACGCCGCTTATGGCAGCTCCGCTACCTGGATAGAGAGAGAATCATTTTACCGGAGTTCCTTATCCTTTGTGTAGAAAGCAGCTGTTTACTGGAGTTCTGTAGCATGGAATGAGGCATTCGCTATATGCAGGTTTTCTCTATGCTGAGTGTAGGAGACGGCGCTTATGGAAGCTCTGCTACCTGGATATAGAGAGAAGCGTTTTACCGGAGTTCCCTATCCTTGTTGTAGAGAGGAGCTGATTCCAGGAGTTCTATATCCTGGAATTAGGCATTCGCTGTATGTGGGTATTCTGTATGCTGAGTGTAGCACATGCAGCTTTCTGGAGTTCTGTCATCTAAGTGTAGAGAGATGCAGTTTCCAGTAGTTCTGTATGTTGAATGTAGAGAGAAGCTGTTTCCAAGAGTTCTGTAGTCTGAAAGTAGGCATACGCTGTATATGGGATTCCAGTAGCCTGAGTGTAGCCGATTCAGCTTATGGGAGTTCTGTAACCCTGAATTAGAAAGTTACATTTTAGCGAAGTTCTGTATCAGAGTGTAGGGAGAAGCTGTTTCCAAGAATTCTGCAGCGTATGAGCAGGTATTCGCTATATGCGGGTTTTCTGTATGCTGAGTGTAGCAGATGCAGCTTATGGAAGTTCTGTATCTTGAATGTAGTGAGACACAGTTTGCCAGAGTTCTGTATATGGGTGTAGAGAGAAACTGTTTCCAAGAGTTCTGTAGCCTGGCAAGAGGCATACGCAGTCATTGGGATTTCTGTATCCTGAGTGTGGGAGACGCCGCTTATGGGAGCTCCGCTACCTGGATATAGAGAGAAGCAGTTTACCAGAGTTCTCTATGCTTTGTGTAGAGAGCAGCTGTTTACTGGTGTTTTGTAGCCTGGAATGAGGCATTACATATATGCGGGTTTTCTGTATGCTGAGTGTAGGAGACACCGCTTGTGGGAGCTCTGCTACCTGGATATAGATAGAAGCAGTTTACTGGAGTTCTCTATGCTTTGTGTAGAAAGCAGCTGTTTACTGGATTTCTGTAGCCTGGAATGAGGCATTCGCTATATGCGGGTTTTCTCTATGCTGAGTGTAGGAGACGCCGCTTATGGGAGCTCTGCTACCTGGATAGAGAGAGAATCAATTTACCGGAATTCCTTATCCTTGTTGTAGAGCGGAGCTGTTTCCAGGAGTTCTGTGTCCTGGAATTAGGCATTCGCTATATGTGGGTATTCTGTATACTGCGTGTAGCAGATGCAGCATTCGGGAGTTCTAGACCCTAAGTGTAGAGAGATGCAGTTTCCAGTAGTTCTGTATGTTGAATGTAGAGAGAAGCTGTTTCCAAGAGTTCTGTAGTCTGAGAGTAGGCATACGCTGTATATGGGATTCCTGTAGCCTGAGTGTAGCCGACGCAGCTTATGGGAGATCTGTAACCTAGAATTAGAGAGACGCAGTTTACCGAAGTTCTGTATCAGAATGTAGGACAAGCTGTTTCCAAGAATTCTGTAGCCTATGAATTCGCTATACGCGGGTTTTCTGTATGCTGAATGTGGCAGATGCAGCTTATTGGAGTTCTGTATCGTGCTTGTAGTTTGACACAGTTTGCCAGAGTTCTGTTTTTGGGTGTAGAGAGAAACTGTTTCTAGGAGTTCTGTAGCCTGGCATAAGGCATACGCAGTAATTGGGATTTCTATATCCTGAGTGTAGGAGACGCCGCTTATGGCAGCTCCGCTACCTGGATATGGATAGAAGCAGTGTACCGGAGTTCTCTATCCTTTGTGTAGAAAGCAGCTGTTTACTGGAGTTCTGTAGCATGGAATGAGGCATTCGCTATATGCGGGTATTCTGTATACTGCGTGTAGCAGATGCAGCATTCGGGAGTTCTATACCCTAAGTGTAGAGAGATGCAGTTTCCAGTAGTTCTGTATGTTGAATGTAGAGAGAAGCTGTTTCCAAGAGTTCTGTAGTCTGAGAGTAGGCATACGCTGTATATGGGATTCCTGTAGCCTGAGTGTAGCCGACGCAGCTTATGGGAGATCTGTAACCTAGAATTAGAGAGACGCAGTTTACCGAAGTTCTGTATCAGAATGTAGGGACAAGCTGTTTCCAAGAATTCTGTAGCCTATGGGCATGTATTCGCTATACGCGGGTTTTCTGTATGCTGAATGTGGCAGATGCAGCTTATTGGAGTTCTGTATCGTGCTTGTAGTTCGACACAGTTTGCCAGAGTTCTGTTTTTGGGTGTAGAGAGAAACTGTTTCTAGGAGTTCTGTAGCCTGGCATAAGGCATACGCAGTAATTGGGATTTCTATATCCTGAGTGTAGGAGACGCCGCTTATGGCAGCTCCGCTACGTGGATGTAGATAGAAGCAGTTTACCGGAGTTCTCTATCCTTTGTGTAGAAAGCAGCTGTTTACTGGAGTTCTGTAGCATGGAATGAGGCATTCGCTATATGCAGGTTTTCTCTATGCTGAGTGTAGGAGACGGCGCTTATGGAAGCTCTGCTACCTGGATATAGAGAGAAGCGTTTTACCGGAGTTCCCTATCCTTGTTGTAGAGAGGAGCTGATTCCAGGAGTTCTATATCCTGGAATTAGGCATTCGCTGTATGTGGGTATTCTGTATGCTGAGTGTAGCACATGCAGCTTTCTGGAGTTCTGTCATCTAAGTGTAGAGAGATGCAGTTTCCAGTAGTTCTGTATGTTGAATGTAGAGAGAAGCTGTTTCCAAGAGTTCTGTAGTCTGAAAGTAGGCATACGCTGTATATGGGATTCCAGTAGCCTGAGTGTAGCCGATTCAGCTTATGGGAGTTCTGTAACCCTGAATTAGAAAGTTACATTTTAGCGAAGTTCTGTATCAGAGTGTAGGGAGAAGCTGTTTCCAAGAATTCTGCAGCATATGAGCAGGTATTCGCTATATGCGGGTTTTCTGTATGCTGAGTGTAGCAGATGCAGCTTATGGAAGTTCTGTATCTTGAATGTAGTGAGACACAGTTTGCCAGAGTTCTGTATATGGGTGTAGAGAGAAACTGTTTCCAAGAGTTCTGTAGCCTGGCAAGAGGCATACGCAGTCATTGGGATTTCTGTATCCTGAGTGTGGGAGACGCCGCTTATGGGAGCTCCGCTACCTGGATATAGAGAGAAGCAGTTTACCAGAGTTCTCTATGCTTTGTGTAGAGAGCAGCTGTTTACTGGTGTTTTGTAGCCTGGAATGAGGCATTACATATATGCGGGTTTTCTGTATGCTGAGTGTAGGAGACACCGCTTGTGGGAGCTCTGCTACCTGGATATAGATAGAAGCAGTTTACTGGAGTTCTCTATGCTTTGTGTAGAAAGCAGCTGTTTACTGGATTTCTGTAGCCTGGAATGAGGCATTCGCTATATGCGGGTTTTCTCTATGCTGAGTGTAGGAGACGCCGCTTATGGGAGCTCTGCTACCTGGATAGAGAGAGAATCAATTTACCGGAATTCCTTATCCTTGTTGTAGAGCGGAGCTGTTTCCAGGAGTTCTGTGTCCTGGAATTAGGCATTCGCTATATGTGGGTATTCTGTATACTGCGTGTAGCAGATGCAGCATTCGGGAGTTCTAGACCCTAAGTGTAGAGAGATGCAGTTTCCAGTAGTTCTGTATGTTGAATGTAGAGAGAAGCTGTTTCCAAGAGTTCTGTAGTCTGAGAGTAGGCATACGCTGTATATGGGATTCCTGTAGCCTGAGTGTAGCCGACGCAGCTTATGGGAGATCTGTAACCTAGAATTAGAGAGACGCAGTTTACCGAAGTTCTGTATCAGAATGTAGGACAAGCTGTTTCCAAGAATTCTGTAGCCTATGAATTCGCTATACGCGGGTTTTCTGTATGCTGAATGTGGCAGATGCAGCTTATTGGAGTTCTGTATCGTGCTTGTAGTTTGACACAGTTTGCCAGAGTTCTGTTTTTGGGTGTAGAGAGAAACTGTTTCTAGGAGTTCTGTAGCCTGGCATAAGGCATACGCAGTAATTGGGATTTCTATATCCTGAGTGTAGGAGACGCCGCTTATGGCAGCTCCGCTACCTGGATATAGATAGAAGCAGTGTACCGGAGTTCTCTATCCTTTGTGTAGAAAGCAGCTGTTTACTGGAGTTCTGTAGCATGGAATGAGGCATTCGCTATATGCGGGTATTCTGTATACTGCGTGTAGCAGATGCAGCATTCGGGAGTTCTATACCCTAAGTGTAGAGAGATGCAGTTTCCAGTAGTTCTGTATGTTGAATGTAGAGAGAAGCTGTTTCCAAGAGTTCTGTAGTCTGAGAGTAGGCATACGCTGTATATGGGATTCCTGTAGCCTGAGTGTAGCCGACGCAGCTTATGGGAGATCTGTAACCTAGAATTAGAGAGACGCAGTTTACCGAAGTTCTGTATCAGAATGTAGGACAAGCTGTTTCCAAGAATTCTGTAGCCTATGAATTCGCTATACGCGGGTTTTCTGTATGCTGAATGTGGCAGATGCAGCTTATTGGAGTTCTGTATCGTGCTTGTAGTTTGACACAGTTTGCCAGAGTTCTGTTTTTGGGTGTAGAGAGAAACTGTTTCTAGGAGTTCTGTAGCCTGGCATAAGGCATACGCAGTAATTGGGATTTCTATATCCTGAGTGTAGGAGACGCCGCTTATGGCAGCTCCGCTACCTGGATAGAGAGAGAATCATTTTACCGGAGTTCCTTATCCTTTGTGTAGAAAGCAGCTGTTTACTGGAGTTCTGTAGCATGGAATGAGGCATTCGCTATATGCAGGTTTTCTCTATGCTGAGTGTAGGAGACGGCGCTTATGGAAGCTCTGCTACCTGGATATAGAGAGAAGCGTTTTACCGGAGTTCCCTATCCTTGTTGTAGAGAGGAGCTGATTCCAGGAGTTCTATATCCTGGAATTAGGCATTCGCTGTATGTGGGTATTCTGTATGCTGAGTGTAGCACATGCAGCTTTCTGGAGTTCTGTCATCTAAGTGTAGAGAGATGCAGTTTCCAGTAGTTCTGTATGTTGAATGTAGAGAGAAGCTGTTTCCAAGAGTTCTGTAGTCTGAAAGTAGGCATACGCTGTATATGGGATTCCAGTAGCCTGAGTGTAGCCGATTCAGCTTATGGGAGTTCTGTAACCCTGAATTAGAAAGTTACATTTTAGCGAAGTTCTGTATCAGAGTGTAGGGAGAAGCTGTTTCCAAGAATTCTGCAGCGTATGAGCAGGTATTCGCTATATGCGGGTTTTCTGTATGCTGAGTGTAGCAGATGCAGCTTATGGAAGTTCTGTATCTTGAATGTAGTGAGACACAGTTTGCCAGAGTTCTGTATATGGGTGTAGAGAGAAACTGTTTCCAAGAGTTCTGTAGCCTGGCAAGAGGCATACGCAGTCATTGGGATTTCTGTATCCTGAGTGTGGGAGACGCCGCTTATGGGAGCTCCGCTACCTGGATATAGAGAGAAGCAGTTTACCAGAGTTCTCTATGCTTTGTGTAGAGAGCAGCTGTTTACTGGTGTTTTGTAGCCTGGAATGAGGCATTACATATATGCGGGTTTTCTGTATGCTGAGTGTAGGAGACACCGCTTGTGGGAGCTCTGCTACCTGGATATAGATAGAAGCAGTTTACTGGAGTTCTCTATGCTTTGTGTAGAAAGCAGCTGTTTACTGGATTTCTGTAGCCTGGAATGAGGCATTCGCTATATGCGGGTTTTCTCTATGCTGAGTGTAGGAGACGCCGCTTATGGGAGCTCTGCTACCTGGATAGAGAGAGAATCAATTTACCGGAATTCCTTATCCTTGTTGTAGAGCGGAGCTGTTTCCAGGAGTTCTGTGTCCTGGAATTAGGCATTCGCTATATGTGGGTATTCTGTATACTGCGTGTAGCAGATGCAGCATTCGGGAGTTCTAGACCCTAAGTGTAGAGAGATGCAGTTTCCAGTAGTTCTGTATGTTGAATGTAGAGAGAAGCTGTTTCCAAGAGTTCTGTAGTCTGAGAGTAGGCATACGCTGTATATGGGATTCCTGTAGCCTGAGTGTAGCCGACGCAGCTTATGGGAGATCTGTAACCTAGAATTAGAGAGACGCAGTTTACCGAAGTTCTGTATCAGAATGTAGGACAAGCTGTTTCCAAGAATTCTGTAGCCTATGAATTCGCTATACGCGGGTTTTCTGTATGCTGAATGTGGCAGATGCAGCTTATTGGAGTTCTGTATCGTGCTTGTAGTTTGACACAGTTTGCCAGAGTTCTGTTTTTGGGTGTAGAGAGAAACTGTTTCTAGGAGTTCTGTAGCCTGGCATAAGGCATACGCAGTAATTGGGATTTCTATATCCTGAGTGTAGGAGACGCCGCTTATGGCAGCTCCGCTACCTGGATATAGATAGAAGCAGTGTACCGGAGTTCTCTATCCTTTGTGTAGAAAGCAGCTGTTTACTGGAGTTCTGTAGCATGGAATGAGGCATTCGCTATATGCGGGTATTCTGTATACTGCGTGTAGCAGATGCAGCATTCGGGAGTTCTATACCCTAAGTGTAGAGAGATGCAGTTTCCAGTAGTTCTGTATGTTGAATGTAGAGAGAAGCTGTTTCCAAGACTTCTGTAGTCTGAGAGTAGGCATACGCTGTATATGGGATTCCTGTAGCCTGAGTGTAGCCGACGCAGCTTATGGGAGATCTGTAACCTAGAATTAGAGAGACGCAGTTTACCGAAGTTCTGTATCAGAATGTAGGGACAAGCTGTTTCCAAGAATTCTGTAGCCTATGGGCATGTATTCGCTATACGCGGGTTTTCTGTATGCTGAATGTGGCAGATGCAGCTTATTGGAGTTCTGTATCGTGCTTGTAGTTCGACACAGTTTGCCAGAGTTCTGTTTTTGGGTGTAGAGAGAAACTGTTTCTAGGAGTTCTGTAGCCTGGCATAAGGCATACGCAGTAATTGGGATTTCTATATCCTGAGTGTAGGAGACGCCGCTTATGGCAGCTCCGCTACGTGGATGTAGATAGAAGCAGTTTACCGGAGTTCTCTATCCTTTGTGTAGAAAGCAGCTGTTTACTGGAGTTCTGTAGCATGGAATGAGGCATTCGCTATATGCAGGTTTTCTCTATGCTGAGTGTAGGAGACGGCGCTTATGGAAGCTCTGCTACCTGGATATAGAGAGAAGCGTTTTACCGGAGTTCCCTATCCTTGTTGTAGAGAGGAGCTGATTCCAGGAGTTCTATATCCTGGAATTAGGCATTCGCTGTATGTGGGTATTCTGTATGCTGAGTGTAGCACATGCAGCTTTCTGGAGTTCTGTCATCTAAGTGTAGAGAGATGCAGTTTCCAGGAGTTCTGTATGTTGAATGTAGAGAGAAGCTGTTTCCAAGAGTTCTGTAGTCTGAGAGTAGGCATACGCTGTATATGGGATTCCAGTTGCCTGAGTGTAGCCGATTCAGCTTATGGGAGTTCTGTAACCCTGAGTTAGAAAGTTACATTTTAGCGAAGTTCTGTATCAGAGTGTAGGGAGAAGCTGTTTCCAAGAATTCTGCAGCGTATGAGCAGGTATTCGCTATATGCGGGTTTTCTGTATGCTGAGTGTAGCAGATGCAGCTTATGGAAGTTCTGTATCTTGAATGTAGTGAGACACAGTTTGCCAGAGTTCTGTATATGGGTGTAGAGAGAAACTGTTTCCAAGAGTTCTGTAGCCTGGCAAGAGGCATACGCAGTCATTGGGATTTCTGTATCCTGAGTGTGGGAGACGCCGCTTATGGGAGCTCCGCTACCTGGATATAGAGAGAAGCAGTTTACCAGAGTTCTCTATGCTTTGTGTAGAGAGCAGCTGTTTACTGGTGTTTTGTAGCCTGGAATGAGGCATTACATATATGCGGGTTTTCTGTATGCTGAGTGTAGGAGACACCGCTTGTGGGAGCTCTGCTACCTGGATATAGATAGAAGCAGTTTACTGGAGTTCTCTATGCTTTGTGTAGAAAGCAGCTGTTTACTGGATTTCTGTAGCCTGGAATGAGGCATTCGCTATATGCGGGTTTTCTCTATGCTGAGTGTAGGAGACGCCGCTTATGGGAGCTCTGCTACCTGGATAGAGAGAGCATCAATTTACCGGAATTCCTTATCCTTGTTGTAGAGCGGAGCTGTTTCCAGGAGTTCTGTGTCCTGGAATTAGGCATTCGCTATATGTGGGTATTCTGTATACTGCGTGTAGCAGATGCAGCATTCGGGAGTTCTAGACCCTAAGTGTAGAGAGATGCAGTTTCCAGTAGTTCTGTATGTTGAATGTAGAGAGAAGCTGTTTCCAAGAGTTCTGTAGTCTGAGAGTAGGCATACGCTGTATATGGGATTCCTGTAGCCTGAGTGTAGCCGACGCAGCTTATGGGAGATCTGTAACCTAGAATTAGAGAGACGCAGTTTACCGAAGTTCTGTATCAGAATGTAGGACAAGCTGTTTCCAAGAATTCTGTAGCCTATGTATTCGCTATACGCGGGTTTTCTGTATGCTGAATGTGGCAGATGCAGCTTATTGGAGTTCTGTATCGTGCTTGTAGTTCGACACAGTTTGCCAGAGTTCTGTTTTTGGGTGTAGAGAGAAACTGTTTCTAGGAGTTCTGTAGCCTGGCATAAGGCATACGCAGTAATTGGGATTTCTATATCCTGAGTGTAGGAGACGCCGCTTATGGCAGCTCCGCTACCTGGATAGAGAGAGAATCATTTTACCGGAGTTCCTTATCCTTTGTGTAGAAAGCAGCTGTTTACTGGAGTTCTGTAGCATGGAATGAGGCATTCGCTATATGCAGGTTTTCTCTATGCTGAGTGTAGGAGACGGCGCTTATGGAAGCTCTGCTACCTGGATATAGAGAGAAGCGTTTTACCGGAGTTCCCTATCCTTGTTGTAGAGAGGAGCTGATTCCAGGAGTTCTATATCCTGGAATTAGGCATTCGCTGTATGTGGGTATTCTGTATGCTGAGTGTAGCACATGCAGCTTTCTGGAGTTCTGTCATCTAAGTGTAGAGAGATGCAGTTTCCAGTAGTTCTGTATGTTGAATGTAGAGAGAAGCTGTTTCCAAGAGTTCTGTAGTCTGAAAGTAGGCATACGCTGTATATGGGATTCCAGTAGCCTGAGTGTAGCCGATTCAGCTTATGGGAGTTCTGTAACCCTGAATTAGAAAGTTACATTTTAGCGAAGTTCTGTATCAGAGTGTAGGGAGAAGCTGTTTCCAAGAATTCTGCAGCGTATGAGCAGGTATTCGCTATATGCGGGTTTTCTGTATGCTGAGTGTAGCAGATGCAGCTTATGGAAGTTCTGTATCTTGAATGTAGTGAGACACAGTTTGCCAGAGTTCTGTATATGGGTGTAGAGAGAAACTGTTTCCAAGAGTTCTGTAGCCTGGCAAGAGGCATACGCAGTCATTGGGATTTCTGTATCCTGAGTGTGGGAGACGCCGCTTATGGGAGCTCCGCTACCTGGATATAGAGAGAAGCAGTTTACCAGAGTTCTCTATGCTTTGTGTAGAGAGCAGCTGTTTACTGGTGTTTTGTAGCCTGGAATGAGGCATTACATATATGCGGGTTTTCTGTATGCTGAGTGTAGGAGACACCGCTTGTGGGAGCTCTGCTACCTGGATATAGATAGAAGCAGTTTACTGGAGTTCTCTATGCTTTGTGTAGAAAGCAGCTGTTTACTGGATTTCTGTAGCCTGGAATGAGGCATTCGCTATATGCGGGTTTTCTCTATGCTGAGTGTAGGAGACGCCGCTTATGGGAGCTCTGCTACCTGGATAGAGAGAGAATCAATTTACCGGAATTCCTTATCCTTGTTGTAGAGCGGAGCTGTTTCCAGGAGTTCTGTGTCCTGGAATTAGGCATTCGCTATATGTGGGTATTCTGTATACTGCGTGTAGCAGATGCAGCATTCGGGAGTTCTAGACCCTAAGTGTAGAGAGATGCAGTTTCCAGTAGTTCTGTATGTTGAATGTAGAGAGAAGCTGTTTCCAAGAGTTCTGTAGTCTGAGAGTAGGCATACGCTGTATATGGGATTCCTGTAGCCTGAGTGTAGCCGACGCAGCTTATGGGAGATCTGTAACCTAGAATTAGAGAGACGCAGTTTACCGAAGTTCTGTATCAGAATGTAGGACAAGCTGTTTCCAAGAATTCTGTAGCCTATGAATTCGCTATACGCGGGTTTTCTGTATGCTGAATGTGGCAGATGCAGCTTATTGGAGTTCTGTATCGTGCTTGTAGTTTGACACAGTTTGCCAGAGTTCTGTTTTTGGGTGTAGAGAGAAACTGTTTCTAGGAGTTCTGTAGCCTGGCATAAGGCATACGCAGTAATTGGGATTTCTATATCCTGAGTGTAGGAGACGCCGCTTATGGCAGCTCCGCTACCTGGATATGGATAGAAGCAGTGTACCGGAGTTCTCTATCCTTTGTGTAGAAAGCAGCTGTTTACTGGAGTTCTGTAGCATGGAATGAGGCATTCGCTATATGCGGGTATTCTGTATACTGCGTGTAGCAGATGCAGCATTCGGGAGTTCTATACCCTAAGTGTAGAGAGATGCAGTTTCCAGTAGTTCTGTATGTTGAATGTAGAGAGAAGCTGTTTCCAAGAGTTCTGTAGTCTGAGAGTAGGCATACGCTGTATATGGGATTCCTGTAGCCTGAGTGTAGCCGACGCAGCTTATGGGAGATCTGTAACCTAGAATTAGAGAGACGCAGTTTACCGAAGTTCTGTATCAGAATGTAGGGACAAGCTGTTTCCAAGAATTCTGTAGCCTATGGGCATGTATTCGCTATACGCGGGTTTTCTGTATGCTGAATGTGGCAGATGCAGCTTATTGGAGTTCTGTATCGTGCTTGTAGTTCGACACAGTTTGCCAGAGTTCTGTTTTTGGGTGTAGAGAGAAACTGTTTCTAGGAGTTCTGTAGCCTGGCATAAGGCATACGCAGTAATTGGGATTTCTATATCCTGAGTGTAGGAGACGCCGCTTATGGCAGCTCCGCTACGTGGATGTAGATAGAAGCAGTTTACCGGAGTTCTCTATCCTTTGTGTAGAAAGCAGCTGTTTACTGGAGTTCTGTAGCATGGAATGAGGCATTCGCTATATGCAGGTTTTCTCTATGCTGAGTGTAGGAGACGGCGCTTATGGAAGCTCTGCTACCTGGATATAGAGAGAAGCGTTTTACCGGAGTTCCCTATCCTTGTTGTAGAGAGGAGCTGATTCCAGGAGTTCTATATCCTGGAATTAGGCATTCGCTGTATGTGGGTATTCTGTATGCTGAGTGTAGCACATGCAGCTTTCTGGAGTTCTGTCATCTAAGTGTAGAGAGATGCAGTTTCCAGTAGTTCTGTATGTTGAATGTAGAGAGAAGCTGTTTCCAAGAGTTCTGTAGTCTGAAAGTAGGCATACGCTGTATATGGGATTCCAGTAGCCTGAGTGTAGCCGATTCAGCTTATGGGAGTTCTGTAACCCTGAATTAGAAAGTTACATTTTAGCGAAGTTCTGTATCAGAGTGTAGGGAGAAGCTGTTTCCAAGAATTCTGCAGCATATGAGCAGGTATTCGCTATATGCGGGTTTTCTGTATGCTGAGTGTAGCAGATGCAGCTTATGGAAGTTCTGTATCTTGAATGTAGTGAGACACAGTTTGCCAGAGTTCTGTATATGGGTGTAGAGAGAAACTGTTTCCAAGAGTTCTGTAGCCTGGCAAGAGGCATACGCAGTCATTGGGATTTCTGTATCCTGAGTGTGGGAGACGCCGCTTATGGGAGCTCCGCTACCTGGATATAGAGAGAAGCAGTTTACCAGAGTTCTCTATGCTTTGTGTAGAGAGCAGCTGTTTACTGGTGTTTTGTAGCCTGGAATGAGGCATTACATATATGCGGGTTTTCTGTATGCTGAGTGTAGGAGACACCGCTTGTGGGAGCTCTGCTACCTGGATATAGATAGAAGCAGTTTACTGGAGTTCTCTATGCTTTGTGTAGAAAGCAGCTGTTTACTGGATTTCTGTAGCCTGGAATGAGGCATTCGCTATATGCGGGTTTTCTCTATGCTGAGTGTAGGAGACGCCGCTTATGGGAGCTCTGCTACCTGGATAGAGAGAGAATCAATTTACCGGAATTCCTTATCCTTGTTGTAGAGCGGAGCTGTTTCCAGGAGTTCTGTGTCCTGGAATTAGGCATTCGCTATATGTGGGTATTCTGTATACTGCATGTAGCAGATGCAGCATTCGGGAGTTCTAGACCCTAAGTGTAGAGAGATGCAGTTTCCAGTAGTTCTGTATGTTGAATGTAGAGAGAAGCTGTTTCCAAGAGTTCTGTAGTCTGAGAGTAGGCATACGCTGTATATGGGATTCCTGTAGCCTGAGTGTAGCCGACGCAGCTTATGGGAGATCTGTAACCTAGAATTAGAGAGACGCAGTTTACCGAAGTTCTGTATCAGAATGTAGGACAAGCTGTTTCCAAGAATTCTGTAGCCTATGTATTCGCTATACGCGGGTTTTCTGTATGCTGAATGTAGCAGATGCAGCTTATTGGAGTTCTGTATCGTGCTTGTAGTTTGACACAGTTTGCCAGAGTTCTGTTTTTGGGTGTAGAGAGAAACTGTTTCTAGGAGTTCTGTAGCCTGGCATAAGGCATACGCAGTAATTGGGATTTCTATATCCTGAGTGTAGGAGACGCCGCTTATGGCAGCTCCGCTACCTGGATAGAGAGAGAATCATTTTACCGGAGTTCCTTATCCTTTGTGTAGAAAGCAGCTGTTTACTGGAGTTCTGTAGCATGGAATGAGGCATTCGCTATATGCAGGTTTTCTCTATGCTGAGTGTAGGAGACGGCGCTTATGGAAGCTCTGCTACCTGGATATAGAGAGAAGCGTTTTACCGGAGTTCCCTATCCTTGTTGTAGAGAGGAGCTGATTCCAGGAGTTCTATATCCTGGAATTAGGCATTCGCTGTATGTGGGTATTCTGTATGCTGAGTGTAGCACATGCAGCTTTCTGGAGTTCTGTCATCTAAGTGTAGAGAGATGCAGTTTCCAGTAGTTCTGTATGTTGAATGTAGAGAGAAGCTGTTTCCAAGAGTTCTGTAGTCTGAAAGTAGGCATACGCTGTATATGGGATTCCAGTAGCCTGAGTGTAGCCGATTCAGCTTATGGGAGTTCTGTAACCCTGAATTAGAAAGTTACATTTTAGCGAAGTTCTGTATCAGAGTGTAGGGAGAAGCTGTTTCCAAGAATTCTGCAGCGTATGAGCAGGTATTCGCTATATGCGGGTTTTCTGTATGCTGAGTGTAGCAGATGCAGCTTATGGAAGTTCTGTATCTTGAATGTAGTGAGACACAGTTTGCCAGAGTTCTGTATATGGGTGTAGAGAGAAACTGTTTCCAAGAGTTCTGTAGCCTGGCAAGAGGCATACGCAGTCATTGGGATTTCTGTATCCTGAGTGTGGGAGACGCCGCTTATGGGAGCTCCGCTACCTGGATATAGAGAGAAGCAGTTTACCAGAGTTCTCTATGCTTTGTGTAGAGAGCAGCTGTTTACTGGTGTTTTGTAGCCTGGAATGAGGCATTACATATATGCGGGTTTTCTGTATGCTGAGTGTAGGAGACACCGCTTGTGGGAGCTCTGCTACCTGGATATAGATAGAAGCAGTTTACTGGAGTTCTCTATGCTTTGTGTAGAAAGCAGCTGTTTACTGGATTTCTGTAGCCTGGAATGAGGCATTCGCTATATGCGGGTTTTCTCTATGCTGAGTGTAGGAGACGCCGCTTATGGGAGCTCTGCTACCTGGATAGAGAGAGAATCAATTTACCGGAATTCCTTATCCTTGTTGTAGAGCGGAGCTGTTTCCAGGAGTTCTGTGTCCTGGAATTAGGCATTCGCTATATGTGGGTATTCTGTATACTGCGTGTAGCAGATGCAGCATTCGGGAGTTCTAGACCCTAAGTGTAGAGAGATGCAGTTTCCAGTAGTTCTGTATGTTGAATGTAGAGAGAAGCTGTTTCCAAGAGTTCTGTAGTCTGAGAGTAGGCATACGCTGTATATGGGATTCCTGTAGCCTGAGTGTAGCCGACGCAGCTTATGGGAGATCTGTAACCTAGAATTAGAGAGACGCAGTTTACCGAAGTTCTGTATCAGAATGTAGGACAAGCTGTTTCCAAGAATTCTGTAGCCTATGAATTCGCTATACGCGGGTTTTCTGTATGCTGAATGTGGCAGATGCAGCTTATTGGAGTTCTGTATCGTGCTTGTAGTTTGACACAGTTTGCCAGAGTTCTGTTTTTGGGTGTAGAGAGAAACTGTTTCTAGGAGTTCTGTAGCCTGGCATAAGGCATACGCAGTAATTGGGATTTCTATATCCTGAGTGTAGGAGACGCCGCTTATGGCAGCTCCGCTACCTGGATATGGATAGAAGCAGTGTACCGGAGTTCTCTATCCTTTGTGTAGAAAGCAGCTGTTTACTGGAGTTCTGTAGCATGGAATGAGGCATTCGCTATATGCGGGTATTCTGTATACTGCGTGTAGCAGATGCAGCATTCGGGAGTTCTATACCCTAAGTGTAGAGAGATGCAGTTTCCAGTAGTTCTGTATGTTGAATGTAGAGAGAAGCTGTTTCCAAGAGTTCTGTAGTCTGAGAGTAGGCATACGCTGTATATGGGATTCCTGTAGCCTGAGTGTAGCCGACGCAGCTTATGGGAGATCTGTAACCTAGAATTAGAGAGACGCAGTTTACCGAAGTTCTGTATCAGAATGTAGGGACAAGCTGTTTCCAAGAATTCTGTAGCCTATGGGCATGTATTCGCTATACGCGGGTTTTCTGTATGCTGAATGTGGCAGATGCAGCTTATTGGAGTTCTGTATCGTGCTTGTAGTTCGACACAGTTTGCCAGAGTTCTGTTTTTGGGTGTAGAGAGAAACTGTTTCTAGGAGTTCTGTAGCCTGGCATAAGGCATACGCAGTAATTGGGATTTCTATATCCTGAGTGTAGGAGACGCCGCTTATGGCAGCTCCGCTACGTGGATGTAGATAGAAGCAGTTTACCGGAGTTCTCTATCCTTTGTGTAGAAAGCAGCTGTTTACTGGAGTTCTGTAGCATGGAATGAGGCATTCGCTATATGCAGGTTTTCTCTATGCTGAGTGTAGGAGACGGCGCTTATGGAAGCTCTGCTACCTGGATATAGAGAGAAGCGTTTTACCGGAGTTCCCTATCCTTGTTGTAGAGAGGAGCTGATTCCAGGAGTTCTATATCCTGGAATTAGGCATTCGCTGTATGTGGGTATTCTGTATGCTGAGTGTAGCACATGCAGCTTTCTGGAGTTCTGTCATCTAAGTGTAGAGAGATGCAGTTTCCAGTAGTTCTGTATGTTGAATGTAGAGAGAAGCTGTTTCCAAGAGTTCTGTAGTCTGAAAGTAGGCATACGCTGTATATGGGATTCCAGTAGCCTGAGTGTAGCCGATTCAGCTTATGGGAGTTCTGTAACCCTGAATTAGAAAGTTACATTTTAGCGAAGTTCTGTATCAGAGTGTAGGGAGAAGCTGTTTCCAAGAATTCTGCAGCATATGAGCAGGTATTCGCTATATGCGGGTTTTCTGTATGCTGAGTGTAGCAGATGCAGCTTATGGAAGTTCTGTATCTTGAATGTAGTGAGACACAGTTTGCCAGAGTTCTGTATATGGGTGTAGAGAGAAACTGTTTCCAAGAGTTCTGTAGCCTGGCAAGAGGCATACGCAGTCATTGGGATTTCTGTATCCTGAGTGTGGGAGACGCCGCTTATGGGAGCTCCGCTACCTGGATATAGAGAGAAGCAGTTTACCAGAGTTCTCTATGCTTTGTGTAGAGAGCAGCTGTTTACTGGTGTTTTGTAGCCTGGAATGAGGCATTACATATATGCGGGTTTTCTGTATGCTGAGTGTAGGAGACACCGCTTGTGGGAGCTCTGCTACCTGGATATAGATAGAAGCAGTTTACTGGAGTTCTCTATGCTTTGTGTAGAAAGCAGCTGTTTACTGGATTTCTGTAGCCTGGAATGAGGCATTCGCTATATGCGGGTTTTCTCTATGCTGAGTGTAGGAGACGCCGCTTATGGGAGCTCTGCTACCTGGATAGAGAGAGAATCAATTTACCGGAATTCCTTATCCTTGTTGTAGAGCGGAGCTGTTTCCAGGAGTTCTGTGTCCTGGAATTAGGCATTCGCTATATGTGGGTATTCTGTATACTGCGTGTAGCAGATGCAGCATTCGGGAGTTCTAGACCCTAAGTGTAGAGAGATGCAGTTTCCAGTAGTTCTGTATGTTGAATGTAGAGAGAAGCTGTTTCCAAGAGTTCTGTAGTCTGAGAGTAGGCATACGCTGTATATGGGATTCCTGTAGCCTGAGTGTAGCCGACGCAGCTTATGGGAGATCTGTAACCTAGAATTAGAGAGACGCAGTTTACCGAAGTTCTGTATCAGAATGTAGGACAAGCTGTTTCCAAGAATTCTGTAGCCTATGTATTCGCTATACGCGGGTTTTCTGTATGCTGAATGTAGCAGATGCAGCTTATTGGAGTTCTGTATCGTGCTTGTAGTTTGACACAGTTTGCCAGAGTTCTGTTTTTGGGTGTAGAGAGAAACTGTTTCTAGGAGTTCTGTAGCCTGGCATAAGGCATACGCAGTAATTGGGATTTCTATATCCTGAGTGTAGGAGACGCCGCTTATGGCAGCTCCGCTACCTGGATAGAGAGAGAATCATTTTACCGGAGTTCCTTATCCTTTGTGTAGAAAGCAGCTGTTTACTGGAGTTCTGTAGCATGGAATGAGGCATTCGCTATATGCAGGTTTTCTCTATGCTGAGTGTAGGAGACGGCGCTTATGGAAGCTCTGCTACCTGGATATAGAGAGAAGCGTTTTACCGGAGTTCCCTATCCTTGTTGTAGAGAGGAGCTGATTCCAGGAGTTCTATATCCTGGAATTAGGCATTCGCTGTATGTGGGTATTCTGTATGCTGAGTGTAGCACATGCAGCTTTCTGGAGTTCTGTCATCTAAGTGTAGAGAGATGCAGTTTCCAGTAGTTCTGTATGTTGAATGTAGAGAGAAGCTGTTTCCAAGAGTTCTGTAGTCTGAAAGTAGGCATACGCTGTATATGGGATTCCAGTAGCCTGAGTGTAGCCGATTCAGCTTATGGGAGTTCTGTAACCCTGAATTAGAAAGTTACATTTTAGCGAAGTTCTGTATCAGAGTGTAGGGAGAAGCTGTTTCCAAGAATTCTGCAGCGTATGAGCAGGTATTCGCTATATGCGGGTTTTCTGTATGCTGAGTGTAGCAGATGCAGCTTATGGAAGTTCTGTATCTTGAATGTAGTGAGACACAGTTTGCCAGAGTTCTGTATATGGGTGTAGAGAGAAACTGTTTCCAAGAGTTCTGTAGCCTGGCAAGAGGCATACGCAGTCATTGGGATTTCTGTATCCTGAGTGTGGGAGACGCCGCTTATGGGAGCTCCGCTACCTGGATATAGAGAGAAGCAGTTTACCAGAGTTCTCTATGCTTTGTGTAGAGAGCAGCTGTTTACTGGTGTTTTGTAGCCTGGAATGAGGCATTACATATATGCGGGTTTTCTGTATGCTGAGTGTAGGAGACACCGCTTGTGGGAGCTCTGCTACCTGGATATAGATAGAAGCAGTTTACTGGAGTTCTCTATGCTTTGTGTAGAAAGCAGCTGTTTACTGGATTTCTGTAGCCTGGAATGAGGCATTCGCTATATGCGGGTTTTCTCTATGCTGAGTGTAGGAGACGCCGCTTATGGGAGCTCTGCTACCTGGATAGAGAGAGAATCAATTTACCGGAATTCCTTATCCTTGTTGTAGAGCGGAGCTGTTTCCAGGAGTTCTGTGTCCTGGAATTAGGCATTCGCTATATGTGGGTATTCTGTATACTGCGTGTAGCAGATGCAGCATTCGGGAGTTCTAGACCCTAAGTGTAGAGAGATGCAGTTTCCAGTAGTTCTGTATGTTGAATGTAGAGAGAAGCTGTTTCCAAGAGTTCTGTAGTCTGAGAGTAGGCATACGCTGTATATGGGATTCCTGTAGCCTGAGTGTAGCCGACGCAGCTTATGGGAGATCTGTAACCTAGAATTAGAGAGACGCAGTTTACCGAAGTTCTGTATCAGAATGTAGGACAAGCTGTTTCCAAGAATTCTGTAGCCTATGAATTCGCTATACGCGGGTTTTCTGTATGCTGAATGTGGCAGATGCAGCTTATTGGAGTTCTGTATCGTGCTTGTAGTTTGACACAGTTTGCCAGAGTTCTGTTTTTGGGTGTAGAGAGAAACTGTTTCTAGGAGTTCTGTAGCCTGGCATAAGGCATACGCAGTAATTGGGATTTCTATATCCTGAGTGTAGGAGACGCCGCTTATGGCAGCTCCGCTACCTGGATATAGATAGAAGCAGTGTACCGGAGTTCTCTATCCTTTGTGTAGAAAGCAGCTGTTTACTGGAGTTCTGTAGCATGGAATGAGGCATTCGCTATATGCGGGTATTCTGTATACTGCGTGTAGCAGATGCAGCATTCGGGAGTTCTATACCCTAAGTGTAGAGAGATGCAGTTTCCAGTAGTTCTGTATGTTGAATGTAGAGAGAAGCTGTTTCCAAGACTTCTGTAGTCTGAGAGTAGGCATACGCTGTATATGGGATTCCTGTAGCCTGAGTGTAGCCGACGCAGCTTATGGGAGATCTGTAACCTAGAATTAGAGAGACGCAGTTTACCGAAGTTCTGTATCAGAATGTAGGGACAAGCTGTTTCCAAGAATTCTGTAGCCTATGGGCATGTATTCGCTATACGCGGGTTTTCTGTATGCTGAATGTGGCAGATGCAGCTTATTGGAGTTCTGTATCGTGCTTGTAGTTCGACACAGTTTGCCAGAGTTCTGTTTTTGGGTGTAGAGAGAAACTGTTTCTAGGAGTTCTGTAGCCTGGCATAAGGCATACGCAGTAATTGGGATTTCTATATCCTGAGTGTAGGAGACGCCGCTTATGGCAGCTCCGCTACGTGGATGTAGATAGAAGCAGTTTACCGGAGTTCTCTATCCTTTGTGTAGAAAGCAGCTGTTTACTGGAGTTCTGTAGCATGGAATGAGGCATTCGCTATATGCAGGTTTTCTCTATGCTGAGTGTAGGAGACGGCGCTTATGGAAGCTCTGCTACCTGGATATAGAGAGAAGCGTTTTACCGGAGTTCCCTATCCTTGTTGTAGAGAGGAGCTGATTCCAGGAGTTCTATATCCTGGAATTAGGCATTCGCTGTATGTGGGTATTCTGTATGCTGAGTGTAGCACATGCAGCTTTCTGGAGTTCTGTCATCTAAGTGTAGAGAGATGCAGTTTCCAGGAGTTCTGTATGTTGAATGTAGAGAGAAGCTGTTTCCAAGAGTTCTGTAGTCTGAGAGTAGGCATACGCTGTATATGGGATTCCAGTTGCCTGAGTGTAGCCGATTCAGCTTATGGGAGTTCTGTAACCCTGAGTTAGAAAGTTACATTTTAGCGAAGTTCTGTATCAGAGTGTAGGGAGAAGCTGTTTCCAAGAATTCTGCAGCGTATGAGCAGGTATTCGCTATATGCGGGTTTTCTGTATGCTGAGTGTAGCAGATGCAGCTTATGGAAGTTCTGTATCTTGAATGTAGTGAGACACAGTTTGCCAGAGTTCTGTATATGGGTGTAGAGAGAAACTGTTTCCAAGAGTTCTGTAGCCTGGCAAGAGGCATACGCAGTCATTGGGATTTCTGTATCCTGAGTGTGGGAGACGCCGCTTATGGGAGCTCCGCTACCTGGATATAGAGAGAAGCAGTTTACCAGAGTTCTCTATGCTTTGTGTAGAGAGCAGCTGTTTACTGGTGTTTTGTAGCCTGGAATGAGGCATTACATATATGCGGGTTTTCTGTATGCTGAGTGTAGGAGACACCGCTTGTGGGAGCTCTGCTACCTGGATATAGATAGAAGCAGTTTACTGGAGTTCTCTATGCTTTGTGTAGAAAGCAGCTGTTTACTGGATTTCTGTAGCCTGGAATGAGGCATTCGCTATATGCGGGTTTTCTCTATGCTGAGTGTAGGAGACGCCGCTTATGGGAGCTCTGCTACCTGGATAGAGAGAGCATCAATTTACCGGAATTCCTTATCCTTGTTGTAGAGCGGAGCTGTTTCCAGGAGTTCTGTGTCCTGGAATTAGGCATTCGCTATATGTGGGTATTCTGTATACTGCGTGTAGCAGATGCAGCATTCGGGAGTTCTAGACCCTAAGTGTAGAGAGATGCAGTTTCCAGTAGTTCTGTATGTTGAATGTAGAGAGAAGCTGTTTCCAAGAGTTCTGTAGTCTGAGAGTAGGCATACGCTGTATATGGGATTCCTGTAGCCTGAGTGTAGCCGACGCAGCTTATGGGAGATCTGTAACCTAGAATTAGAGAGACGCAGTTTACCGAAGTTCTGTATCAGAATGTAGGACAAGCTGTTTCCAAGAATTCTGTAGCCTATGTATTCGCTATACGCGGGTTTTCTGTATGCTGAATGTGGCAGATGCAGCTTATTGGAGTTCTGTATCGTGCTTGTAGTTCGACACAGTTTGCCAGAGTTCTGTTTTTGGGTGTAGAGAGAAACTGTTTCTAGGAGTTCTGTAGCCTGGCATAAGGCATACGCAGTAATTGGGATTTCTATATCCTGAGTGTAGGAGACGCCGCTTATGGCAGCTCCGCTACCTGGATAGAGAGAGAATCATTTTACCGGAGTTCCTTATCCTTTGTGTAGAAAGCAGCTGTTTACTGGAGTTCTGTAGCATGGAATGAGGCATTCGCTATATGCAGGTTTTCTCTATGCTGAGTGTAGGAGACGGCGCTTATGGAAGCTCTGCTACCTGGATATAGAGAGAAGCGTTTTACCGGAGTTCCCTATCCTTGTTGTAGAGAGGAGCTGATTCCAGGAGTTCTATATCCTGGAATTAGGCATTCGCTGTATGTGGGTATTCTGTATGCTGAGTGTAGCACATGCAGCTTTCTGGAGTTCTGTCATCTAAGTGTAGAGAGATGCAGTTTCCAGTAGTTCTGTATGTTGAATGTAGAGAGAAGCTGTTTCCAAGAGTTCTGTAGTCTGAAAGTAGGCATACGCTGTATATGGGATTCCAGTAGCCTGAGTGTAGCCGATTCAGCTTATGGGAGTTCTGTAACCCTGAATTAGAAAGTTACATTTTAGCGAAGTTCTGTATCAGAGTGTAGGGAGAAGCTGTTTCCAAGAATTCTGCAGCGTATGAGCAGGTATTCGCTATATGCGGGTTTTCTGTATGCTGAGTGTAGCAGATGCAGCTTATGGAAGTTCTGTATCTTGAATGTAGTGAGACACAGTTTGCCAGAGTTCTGTATATGGGTGTAGAGAGAAACTGTTTCCAAGAGTTCTGTAGCCTGGCAAGAGGCATACGCAGTCATTGGGATTTCTGTATCCTGAGTGTGGGAGACGCCGCTTATGGGAGCTCCGCTACCTGGATATAGAGAGAAGCAGTTTACCAGAGTTCTCTATGCTTTGTGTAGAGAGCAGCTGTTTACTGGTGTTTTGTAGCCTGGAATGAGGCATTACATATATGCGGGTTTTCTGTATGCTGAGTGTAGGAGACACCGCTTGTGGGAGCTCTGCTACCTGGATATAGATAGAAGCAGTTTACTGGAGTTCTCTATGCTTTGTGTAGAAAGCAGCTGTTTACTGGATTTCTGTAGCCTGGAATGAGGCATTCGCTATATGCGGGTTTTCTCTATGCTGAGTGTAGGAGACGCCGCTTATGGGAGCTCTGCTACCTGGATAGAGAGAGAATCAATTTACCGGAATTCCTTATCCTTGTTGTAGAGCGGAGCTGTTTCCAGGAGTTCTGTGTCCTGGAATTAGGCATTCGCTATATGTGGGTATTCTGTATACTGCGTGTAGCAGATGCAGCATTCGGGAGTTCTAGACCCTAAGTGTAGAGAGATGCAGTTTCCAGTAGTTCTGTATGTTGAATGTAGAGAGAAGCTGTTTCCAAGAGTTCTGTAGTCTGAGAGTAGGCATACGCTGTATATGGGATTCCTGTAGCCTGAGTGTAGCCGACGCAGCTTATGGGAGATCTGTAACCTAGAATTAGAGAGACGCAGTTTACCGAAGTTCTGTATCAGAATGTAGGACAAGCTGTTTCCAAGAATTCTGTAGCCTATGAATTCGCTATACGCGGGTTTTCTGTATGCTGAATGTGGCAGATGCAGCTTATTGGAGTTCTGTATCGTGCTTGTAGTTTGACACAGTTTGCCAGAGTTCTGTTTTTGGGTGTAGAGAGAAACTGTTTCTAGGAGTTCTGTAGCCTGGCATAAGGCATACGCAGTAATTGGGATTTCTATATCCTGAGTGTAGGAGACGCCGCTTATGGCAGCTCCGCTACCTGGATATGGATAGAAGCAGTGTACCGGAGTTCTCTATCCTTTGTGTAGAAAGCAGCTGTTTACTGGAGTTCTGTAGCATGGAATGAGGCATTCGCTATATGCGGGTATTCTGTATACTGCGTGTAGCAGATGCAGCATTCGGGAGTTCTATACCCTAAGTGTAGAGAGATGCAGTTTCCAGTAGTTCTGTATGTTGAATGTAGAGAGAAGCTGTTTCCAAGAGTTCTGTAGTCTGAGAGTAGGCATACGCTGTATATGGGATTCCTGTAGCCTGAGTGTAGCCGACGCAGCTTATGGGAGATCTGTAACCTAGAATTAGAGAGACGCAGTTTACCGAAGTTCTGTATCAGAATGTAGGGACAAGCTGTTTCCAAGAATTCTGTAGCCTATGGGCATGTATTCGCTATACGCGGGTTTTCTGTATGCTGAATGTGGCAGATGCAGCTTATTGGAGTTCTGTATCGTGCTTGTAGTTCGACACAGTTTGCCAGAGTTCTGTTTTTGGGTGTAGAGAGAAACTGTTTCTAGGAGTTCTGTAGCCTGGCATAAGGCATACGCAGTAATTGGGATTTCTATATCCTGAGTGTAGGAGACGCCGCTTATGGCAGCTCCGCTACGTGGATGTAGATAGAAGCAGTTTACCGGAGTTCTCTATCCTTTGTGTAGAAAGCAGCTGTTTACTGGAGTTCTGTAGCATGGAATGAGGCATTCGCTATATGCAGGTTTTCTCTATGCTGAGTGTAGGAGACGGCGCTTATGGAAGCTCTGCTACCTGGATATAGAGAGAAGCGTTTTACCGGAGTTCCCTATCCTTGTTGTAGAGAGGAGCTGATTCCAGGAGTTCTATATCCTGGAATTAGGCATTCGCTGTATGTGGGTATTCTGTATGCTGAGTGTAGCACATGCAGCTTTCTGGAGTTCTGTCATCTAAGTGTAGAGAGATGCAGTTTCCAGTAGTTCTGTATGTTGAATGTAGAGAGAAGCTGTTTCCAAGAGTTCTGTAGTCTGAAAGTAGGCATACGCTGTATATGGGATTCCAGTAGCCTGAGTGTAGCCGATTCAGCTTATGGGAGTTCTGTAACCCTGAGTTAGAAAGTTACATTTTAGCGAAGTTCTGTATCAGAGTGTAGGGAGAAGCTGTTTCCAAGAATTCTGCAGCATATGAGCAGGTATTCGCTATATGCGGGTTTTCTGTATGCTGAGTGTAGCAGATGCAGCTTATGGAAGTTCTGTATCTTGAATGTAGTGAGACACAGTTTGCCAGAGTTCTGTATATGGGTGTAGAGAGAAACTGTTTCCAAGAGTTCTGTAGCCTGGCAAGAGGCATACGCAGTCATTGGGATTTCTGTATCCTGAGTGTGGGAGACGCCGCTTATGGGAGCTCCGCTACCTGGATATAGAGAGAAGCAGTTTACCAGAGTTCTCTATGCTTTGTGTAGAGAGCAGCTGTTTACTGGTGTTTTGTAGCCTGGAATGAGGCATTACATATATGCGGGTTTTCTGTATGCTGAGTGTAGGAGACACCGCTTGTGGGAGCTCTGCTACCTGGATATAGATAGAAGCAGTTTACTGGAGTTCTCTATGCTTTGTGTAGAAAGCAGCTGTTTACTGGATTTCTGTAGCCTGGAATGAGGCATTCGCTATATGCGGGTTTTCTCTATGCTGAGTGTAGGAGACGCCGCTTATGGGAGCTCTGCTACCTGGATAGAGAGAGAATCAATTTACCGGAATTCCTTATCCTTGTTGTAGAGCGGAGCTGTTTCCAGGAGTTCTGTGTCCTGGAATTAGGCATTCGCTATATGTGGGTATTCTGTATACTGCATGTAGCAGATGCAGCATTCGGGAGTTCTAGACCCTAAGTGTAGAGAGATGCAGTTTCCAGTAGTTCTGTATGTTGAATGTAGAGAGAAGCTGTTTCCAAGAGTTCTGTAGTCTGAGAGTAGGCATACGCTGTATATGGGATTCCTGTAGCCTGAGTGTAGCCGACGCAGCTTATGGGAGATCTGTAACCTAGAATTAGAGAGACGCAGTTTACCGAAGTTCTGTATCAGAATGTAGGACAAGCTGTTTCCAAGAATTCTGTAGCCTATGTATTCGCTATACGCGGGTTTTCTGTATGCTGAATGTAGCAGATGCAGCTTATTGGAGTTCTGTATCGTGCTTGTAGTTTGACACAGTTTGCCAGAGTTCTGTTTTTGGGTGTAGAGAGAAACTGTTTCTAGGAGTTCTGTAGCCTGGCATAAGGCATACGCAGTAATTGGGATTTCTATATCCTGAGTGTAGGAGACGCCGCTTATGGCAGCTCCGCTACCTGGATAGAGAGAGAATCATTTTACCGGAGTTCCTTATCCTTTGTGTAGAAAGCAGCTGTTTACTGGAGTTCTGTAGCATGGAATGAGGCATTCGCTATATGCAGGTTTTCTCTATGCTGAGTGTAGGAGACGGCGCTTATGGAAGCTCTGCTACCTGGATATAGAGAGAAGCGTTTTACCGGAGTTCCCTATCCTTGTTGTAGAGAGGAGCTGATTCCAGGAGTTCTATATCCTGGAATTAGGCATTCGCTGTATGTGGGTATTCTGTATGCTGAGTGTAGCACATGCAGCTTTCTGGAGTTCTGTCATCTAAGTGTAGAGAGATGCAGTTTCCAGTAGTTCTGTATGTTGAATGTAGAGAGAAGCTGTTTCCAAGAGTTCTGTAGTCTGAAAGTAGGCATACGCTGTATATGGGATTCCAGTAGCCTGAGTGTAGCCGATTCAGCTTATGGGAGTTCTGTAACCCTGAATTAGAAAGTTACATTTTAGCGAAGTTCTGTATCAGAGTGTAGGGAGAAGCTGTTTCCAAGAATTCTGCAGCGTATGAGCAGGTATTCGCTATATGCGGGTTTTCTGTATGCTGAGTGTAGCAGATGCAGCTTATGGAAGTTCTGTATCTTGAATGTAGTGAGACACAGTTTGCCAGAGTTCTGTATATGGGTGTAGAGAGAAACTGTTTCCAAGAGTTCTGTAGCCTGGCAAGAGGCATACGCAGTCATTGGGATTTCTGTATCCTGAGTGTGGGAGACGCCGCTTATGGGAGCTCCGCTACCTGGATATAGAGAGAAGCAGTTTACCAGAGTTCTCTATGCTTTGTGTAGAGAGCAGCTGTTTACTGGTGTTTTGTAGCCTGGAATGAGGCATTACATATATGCGGGTTTTCTGTATGCTGAGTGTAGGAGACACCGCTTGTGGGAGCTCTGCTACCTGGATATAGATAGAAGCAGTTTACTGGAGTTCTCTATGCTTTGTGTAGAAAGCAGCTGTTTACTGGATTTCTGTAGCCTGGAATGAGGCATTCGCTATATGCGGGTTTTCTCTATGCTGAGTGTAGGAGACGCCGCTTATGGGAGCTCTGCTACCTGGATAGAGAGAGAATCAATTTACCGGAATTCCTTATCCTTGTTGTAGAGCGGAGCTGTTTCCAGGAGTTCTGTGTCCTGGAATTAGGCATTCGCTATATGTGGGTATTCTGTATACTGCGTGTAGCAGATGCAGCATTCGGGAGTTCTAGACCCTAAGTGTAGAGAGATGCAGTTTCCAGTAGTTCTGTATGTTGAATGTAGAGAGAAGCTGTTTCCAAGAGTTCTGTAGTCTGAGAGTAGGCATACGCTGTATATGGGATTCCTGTAGCCTGAGTGTAGCCGACGCAGCTTATGGGAGATCTGTAACCTAGAATTAGAGAGACGCAGTTTACCGAAGTTCTGTATCAGAATGTAGGACAAGCTGTTTCCAAGAATTCTGTAGCCTATGAATTCGCTATACGCGGGTTTTCTGTATGCTGAATGTGGCAGATGCAGCTTATTGGAGTTCTGTATCGTGCTTGTAGCTTGACACAGTTTGCCAGAGTTCTGTTTTTGGGTGTTAAGAGAAACTGTTTCTAGGAGTTCTGTAGCCTGGCATAAGGCATACGCAGTAATTGGGATTTCTATATCCTGAGTGTAGGAGACGCCGCTTATGGCAGCTCCGCTACGTGGATGTAGATAGAAGCAGTTTACCGGAGTTCTCTATCCTTTGTGTAGAAAGCAGCTGTTTACTGGAGTTCTGTAGCATGGAATGAGGCATTCGCTATATGCGGGTATTCTGTATACTGCGTGTAGCAGATGCAGCATTCGGGAGTTCTATACCCTAAGTGTAGAGAGATGCAGTTTCCAGTAGTTCTGTATGTTGAATGTAGAGAGAAGCTGTTTCCAAGACTTCTGTAGTCTGAGAGTAGGCATACGCTGTATATGGGATTCCTGTAGCCTGAGTGTAGCCGACGCAGCTTATGGGAGATCTGTAACCTAGAATTAGAGAGACGCAGTTTACCGAAGTTCTGTATCAGAATGTAGGGACAAGCTGTTTCCAAGAATTCTGTAGCCTATGGGCATGTATTCGCTATACGCGGGTTTTCTGTATGCTGAATGTGGCAGATACAGCTTATTGGAGTTCTGTATCGTGCTTGTAGTTCGACACAGTTTGCCAGAGTTCTGTTTTTGGGTGTAGAGAGAAACTGTTTCTAGGAGTTCTGTAGCCTGGCATAAGGCATACGCAGTAATTGGGATTTCTATATCCTGAGTGTAGGAGACGCCGCTTATGGCAGCTCCGCTACGTGGATGTAGATAGAAGCAGTTTACCGGAGTTCTCTATCCTTTGTGTAGAAAGCAGCTGTTTACTGGAGTTCTGTAGCATGGAATGAGGCATTCGCTATATGCAGGTTTTCTCTATGCTGAGTGTAGGAGACGGCGCTTATGGAAGCTCTGCTACCTGGATATAGAGAGAAGCGTTTTACCGGAGTTCCCTATCCTTGTTGTAGAGAGGAGCTGATTCCAGGAGTTCTATATCCTGGAATTAGGCATTCGCTGTATGTGGGTATTCTGTATGCTGAGTGTAGCACATGCAGCTTTCTGGAGTTCTGTCATCTAAGTGTAGAGAGATGCAGTTTCCAGTAGTTCTGTATGTTGAATGTAGAGAGAAGCTGTTTCCAAGAGTTCTGTAGTCTGAAAGTAGGCATACGCTGTATATGGGATTCCAGTAGCCTGAGTGTAGCCGATTCAGCTTATGGGAGTTCTGTAACCCTGAATTAGAAAGTTACATTTTAGCGAAGTTCTGTATCAGAGTGTAGGGAGAAGCTGTTTCCAAGAATTCTGCAGCATATGAGCAGGTATTCGCTATATGCGGGTTTTCTGTATGCTGAGTGTAGCAGATGCAGCTTATGGAAGTTCTGTATCTTGAATGTAGTGAGACACAGTTTGCCAGAGTTCTGTATATGGGTGTAGAGAGAAACTGTTTCCAAGAGTTCTGTAGCCTGGCAAGAGGCATACGCAGTCATTGGGATTTCTGTATCCTGAGTGTGGGAGACGCCGCTTATGGGAGCTCCGTTACCTGGATATAGAGAGAAGCAGTTTACCAGAGTTCTCTATGCTTTGTGTAGAGAGCAGCTGTTTACTGGTGTTTTGTAGCCTGGAATGAGGCATTACATATATGCGGGTTTTCTGTATGCTGAGTGTAGGAGACACCGCTTGTGGGAGCTCTGCTACCTGGATATAGATAGAAGCAGTTTACTGGAGTTCTCTATGCTTTGTGTAGAAAGCAGCTGTTTACTGGATTTCTGTAGCCTGGAATGAGGCATTCGCTATATGCGGGTTTTCTCTATGCTGAGTGTAGGAGACGCCGCTTATGGGAGCTCTGCTACCTGGATAGAGAGAGAATCAATTTACCGGAATTCCTTATCCTTGTTGTAGAGCGGAGCTGTTTCCAGGAGTTCTGTGTCCTGGAATTAGGCATTCGCTATATGTGGGTATTCTGTATACTGCGTGTAGCAGATGCAGCATTCGGGAGTTCTAGACCCTAAGTGTAGAGAGATGCAGTTTCCAGTAGTTCTGTATGTTGAATGTAGAGAGAAGCTGTTTCCAAGAGTTCTGTAGTCTGAGAGTAGGCATACGCTGTATATGGGATTCCTGTAGCCTGAGTGTAGCCGACGCAGCTTATGGGAGATCTGTAACCTAGAATTAGAGAGACGCAGTTTACCGAAGTTCTGTATCAGAATGTAGGACAAGCTGTTTCCAAGAATTCTGTAGCCTATGAATTCGCTATACGCGGGTTTTCTGTATGCTGAATATGGCAGATGCAGCTTATTGGAGTTCTGTATCGTGCTTGTAGTTTGACACAGTTTGCCAGAGTTCTGTTTTTGGGTGTAGAGAGAAACTGTTTCTAGGAGTTCTGTAGCCTGGCATAAGGCATACGCAGTAATTGGGATTTCTATATCCTGAGTGTAGGAGACGCCGCTTATGGCAGCTCCGCTACCTGGATATGGATAGAAGCAGTGTACCGGAGTTCTCTATCCTTTGTGTAGAAAGCAGCTGTTTACTGGAGTTCTGTAGCATGGAATGAGGCATTCGCTATATGCGGGTATTCTGTATACTGCGTGTAGCAGATGCAGCATTCGGGAGTTCTATACCCTAAGTGTAGAGAGATGCAGTTTCCAGTAGTTCTGTATGTTGAATGTAGAGAGAAGCTGTTTCCAAGAGTTCTGTAGTCTGAGAGTAGGCATACGCTGTATATGGGATTCCTGTAGCCTGAGTGTAGCCGACGCAGCTTATGGGAGATCTGTAACCTAGAATTAGAGAGACGCAGTTTACCGAAGTTCTGTATCAGAATGTAGGGACAAGCTGTTTCCAAGAATTCTGTAGCCTATGGGCATGTATTCGCTATACGCGGGTTTTCTGTATGCTGAATGTGGCAGATGCAGCTTATTGGAGTTCTGTATCGTGCTTGTAGTTCGACACAGTTTGCCAGAGTTCTGTTTTTGGGTGTAGAGAGAAACTGTTTCTAGGAGTTCTGTAGCCTGGCATAAGGCATACGCAGTAATTGGGATTTCTATATCCTGAGTGTAGGAGACGCCGCTTATGGCAGCTCCGCTACGTGGATGTAGATAGAAGCAGTTTACCGGAGTTCTCTATCCTTTGTGTAGAAAGCAGCTGTTTACTGGAGTTCTGTAGCATGGAATGAGGCATTCGCTATATGCAGGTTTTCTCTATGCTGAGTGTAGGAGACGGCGCTTATGGAAGCTCTGCTACCTGGATATAGAGAGAAGCGTTTTACCGGAGTTCCCTATCCTTGTTGTAGAGAGGAGCTGATTCCAGGAGTTCTATATCCTGGAATTAGGCATTCGCTGTATGTGGGTATTCTGTATGCTGAGTGTAGCACATGCAGCTTTCTGGAGTTCTGTCATCTAAGTGTAGAGAGATGCAGTTTCCAGGAGTTCTGTATGTTGAATGTAGAGAGAAGCTGTTTCCAAGAGTTCTGTAGTCTGAGAGTAGGCATACGCTGTATATGGGATTCCAGTTGCCTGAGTGTAGCCGATTCAGCTTATGGGAGTTCTGTAACCCTGAGTTAGAAAGTTACATTTTAGCGAAGTTCTGTATCAGAGTGTAGGGAGAAGCTGTTTCCAAGAATTCTGCAGCGTATGAGCAGGTATTCGCTATATGCGGGTTTTCTGTATGCTGAGTGTAGCAGATGCAGCTTATGGAAGTTCTGTATCTTGAATGTAGTGAGACACAGTTTGCCAGAGTTCTGTATATGGGTGTAGAGAGAAACTGTTTCCAAGAGTTCTGTAGCCTGGCAAGAGGCATACGCAGTCATTGGGATTTCTGTATCCTGAGTGTGGGAGACGCCGCTTATGGGAGCTCCGCTACCTGGATATAGAGAGAAGCAGTTTACCAGAGTTCTCTATGCTTTGTGTAGAGAGCAGCTGTTTACTGGTGTTTTGTAGCCTGGAATGAGGCATTACATATATGCGGGTTTTCTGTATGCTGAGTGTAGGAGACACCGCTTGTGGGAGCTCTGCTACCTGGATATAGATAGAAGCAGTTTACTGGAGTTCTCTATGCTTTGTGTAGAAAGCAGCTGTTTACTGGATTTCTGTAGCCTGGAATGAGGCATTCGCTATATGCGGGTTTTCTCTATGCTGAGTGTAGGAGACGCCGCTTATGGGAGCTCTGCTACCTGGATAGAGAGAGAATCAATTTACCGGAATTCCTTATCCTTGTTGTAGAGCGGAGCTGTTTCCAGGAGTTCTGTGTCCTGGAATTAGGCATTCGCTATATGTGGGTATTCTGTATACTGCGTGTAGCAGATGCAGCATTCGGGAGTTCTAGACCCTAAGTGTAGAGAGATGCAGTTTCCAGTAGTTCTGTATGTTGAATGTAGAGAGAAGCTGTTTCCAAGAGTTCTGTAGTCTGAGAGTAGGCATACGCTGTATATGGGATTCCTGTAGCCTGAGTGTAGCCGACGCAGCTTATGGGAGATCTGTAACCTAGAATTAGAGAGACGCAGTTTACCGAAGTTCTGTATCAGAATGTAGGACAAGCTGTTTCCAAGAATTCTGTAGCCTATGTATTCGCTATACGCGGGTTTTCTGTATGCTGAATGTGGCAGATGCAGCTTATTGGAGTTCTGTATCGTGCTTGTAGTTTGACACAGTTTGCCAGAGTTCTGTTTTTGGGTGTAGAGAGAAACTGTTTCTAGGAGTTCTGTAGCCTGGCATAAGGCATACGCAGTAATTGGGATTTCTATATCCTGAGTGTAGGAGACGCCGCTTATGGCAACTCCGCTACCTGGATAGAGAGAGAATCATTTTACCGGAGTTCCTTATCCTTTGTGTAGAAAGCAGCTGTTTACTGGAGTTCTGTAGCATGGAATGAGGCATTCGCTATATGCAGGTTTTCTCTATGCTGAGTGTAGGAGACGGCGCTTATGGAAGCTCTGCTACCTGGATATAGAGAGAAGCGTTTTACCGGAGTTCCCTATCCTTGTTGTAGAGAGGAGCTGATTCCAGGAGTTCTATATCCTGGAATTAGGCATTCGCTGTATGTGGGTATTCTGTATGCTGAGTGTAGCACATGCAGCTTTCTGGAGTTCTGTCATCTAAGTGTAGAGAGATGCAGTTTCCAGGAGTTCTGTATGTTGAATGTAGAGAGAAGCTGTTTCCAAGAGTTCTGTAGTCTGAGAGTAGGCATACGCTGTATATGGGATTCCAGTTGCCTGAGTGTAGCCGATTCAGCTTATGGGAGTTCTGTAACCCTGAGTTAGAAAGTTACATTTTAGCGAAGTTCTGTATCAGAGTGTAGGGAGAAGCTGTTTCCAAGAATTCTGCAGCGTATGAGCAGGTATTCGCTATATGCGGGTTTTCTGTATGCTGAGTGTAGCAGATGCAGCTTATGGAAGTTCTGTATCTTGAATGTAGTGAGACACAGTTTGCCAGAGTTCTGTATATGGGTGTAGAGAGAAACTGTTTCCAAGAGTTCTGTAGCCTGGCAAGAGGCATACGCAGTCATTGGGATTTCTGTATCCTGAGTGTGGGAGACGCCGCTTATGGGAGCTCCGCTACCTGGATATAGAGAGAAGCAGTTTACCAGAGTTCTCTATGCTTTGTGTAGAGAGCAGCTGTTTACTGGTGTTTTGTAGCCTGGAATGAGGCATTACATATATGCGGGTTTTCTGTATGCTGAGTGTAGGAGACACCGCTTGTGGGAGCTCTGCTACCTGGATATAGATAGAAGCAGTTTACTGGAGTTCTCTATGCTTTGTGTAGAAAGCAGCTGTTTACTGGATTTCTGTAGCCTGGAATGAGGCATTCGCTATATGCGGGTTTTCTCTATGCTGAGTGTAGGAGACGCCGCTTATGGGAGCTCTGCTACCTGGATAGAGAGAGAATCAATTTACCGGAATTCCTTATCCTTGTTGTAGAGCGGAGCTGTTTCCAGGAGTTCTGTGTCCTGGAATTAGGCATTCGCTATATGTGGGTATTCTGTATACTGCATGTAGCAGATGCAGCATTCGGGAGTTCTAGACCCTAAGTGTAGAGAGATGCAGTTTCCAGTAGTTCTGTATGTTGAATGTAGAGAGAAGCTGTTTCCAAGAGTTCTGTAGTCTGAGAGTAGGCATACGCTGTATATGGGATTCCTGTAGCCTGAGTGTAGCCGACGCAGCTTATGGGAGATCTGTAACCTAGAATTAGAGAGACGCAGTTTACCGAAGTTCTGTATCAGAATGTAGGACAAGCTGTTTCCAAGAATTCTGTAGCCTATGTATTCGCTATACGCGGGTTTTCTGTATGCTGAATGTAGCAGATGCAGCTTATTGGAGTTCTGTATCGTGCTTGTAGTTTGACACAGTTTGCCAGAGTTCTGTTTTTGGGTGTAGAGAGAAACTGTTTCTAGGAGTTCTGTAGCCTGGCATAAGGCATACGCAGTAATTGGGATTTCTATATCCTGAGTGTAGGAGACGCCGCTTATGGCAGCTCCGCTACCTGGATAGAGAGAGAATCATTTTACCGGAGTTCCTTATCCTTTGTGTAGAAAGCAGCTGTTTACTGGAGTTCTGTAGCATGGAATGAGGCATTCGCTATATGCAGGTTTTCTCTATGCTGAGTGTAGGAGACGGCGCTTATGGAAGCTCTGCTACCTGGATATAGAGAGAAGCGTTTTACCGGAGTTCCCTATCCTTGTTGTAGAGAGGAGCTGATTCCAGGAGTTCTATATCCTGGAATTAGGCATTCGCTGTATGTGGGTATTCTGTATGCTGAGTGTAGCACATGCAGCTTTCTGGAGTTCTGTCATCTAAGTGTAGAGAGATGCAGTTTCCAGTAGTTCTGTATGTTGAATGTAGAGAGAAGCTGTTTCCAAGAGTTCTGTAGTCTGAAAGTAGGCATACGCTGTATATGGGATTCCAGTAGCCTGAGTGTAGCCGATTCAGCTTATGGGAGTTCTGTAACCCTGAATTAGAAAGTTACATTTTAGCGAAGTTCTGTATCAGAGTGTAGGGAGAAGCTGTTTCCAAGAATTCTGCAGCGTATGAGCAGGTATTCGCTATATGCGGGTTTTCTGTATGCTGAGTGTAGCAGATGCAGCTTATGGAAGTTCTGTATCTTGAATGTAGTGAGACACAGTTTGCCAGAGTTCTGTATATGGGTGTAGAGAGAAACTGTTTCCAAGAGTTCTGTAGCCTGGCAAGAGGCATACGCAGTCATTGGGATTTCTGTATCCTGAGTGTGGGAGACGCCGCTTATGGGAGCTCCGCTACCTGGATATAGAGAGAAGCAGTTTACCAGAGTTCTCTATGCTTTGTGTAGAGAGCAGCTGTTTACTGGTGTTTTGTAGCCTGGAATGAGGCATTACATATATGCGGGTTTTCTGTATGCTGAGTGTAGGAGACACCGCTTGTGGGAGCTCTGCTACCTGGATATAGATAGAAGCAGTTTACTGGAGTTCTCTATGCTTTGTGTAGAAAGCAGCTGTTTACTGGATTTCTGTAGCCTGGAATGAGGCATTCGCTATATGCGGGTTTTCTCTATGCTGAGTGTAGGAGACGCCGCTTATGGGAGCTCTGCTACCTGGATAGAGAGAGAATCAATTTACCGGAATTCCTTATCCTTGTTGTAGAGCGGAGCTGTTTCCAGGAGTTCTGTGTCCTGGAATTAGGCATTCGCTATATGTGGGTATTCTGTATACTGCGTGTAGCAGATGCAGCATTCGGGAGTTCTAGACCCTAAGTGTAGAGAGATGCAGTTTCCAGTAGTTCTGTATGTTGAATGTAGAGAGAAGCTGTTTCCAAGAGTTCTGTAGTCTGAGAGTAGGCATACGCTGTATATGGGATTCCTGTAGCCTGAGTGTAGCCGACGCAGCTTATGGGAGATCTGTAACCTAGAATTAGAGAGACGCAGTTTACCGAAGTTCTGTATCAGAATGTAGGACAAGCTGTTTCCAAGAATTCTGTAGCCTATGAATTCGCTATACGCGGGTTTTCTGTATGCTGAATGTGGCAGATGCAGCTTATTGGAGTTCTGTATCGTGCTTGTAGCTTGACACAGTTTGCCAGAGTTCTGTTTTTGGGTGTTAAGAGAAACTGTTTCTAGGAGTTCTGTAGCCTGGCATAAGGCATACGCAGTAATTGGGATTTCTATATCCTGAGTGTAGGAGACGCCGCTTATGGCAGCTCCGCTACGTGGATGTAGATAGAAGCAGTTTACCGGAGTTCTCTATCCTTTGTGTAGAAAGCAGCTGTTTACTGGAGTTCTGTAGCATGGAATGAGGCATTCGCTATATGCGGGTATTCTGTATACTGCGTGTAGCAGATGCAGCATTCGGGAGTTCTATACCCTAAGTGTAGAGAGATGCAGTTTCCAGTAGTTCTGTATGTTGAATGTAGAGAGAAGCTGTTTCCAAGACTTCTGTAGTCTGAGAGTAGGCATACGCTGTATATGGGATTCCTGTAGCCTGAGTGTAGCCGACGCAGCTTATGGGAGATCTGTAACCTAGAATTAGAGAGACGCAGTTTACCGAAGTTCTGTATCAGAATGTAGGGACAAGCTGTTTCCAAGAATTCTGTAGCCTATGGGCATGTATTCGCTATACGCGGGTTTTCTGTATGCTGAATGTGGCAGATACAGCTTATTGGAGTTCTGTATCGTGCTTGTAGTTCGACACAGTTTGCCAGAGTTCTGTTTTTGGGTGTAGAGAGAAACTGTTTCTAGGAGTTCTGTAGCCTGGCATAAGGCATACGCAGTAATTGGGATTTCTATATCCTGAGTGTAGGAGACGCCGCTTATGGCAGCTCCGCTACGTGGATGTAGATAGAAGCAGTTTACCGGAGTTCTCTATCCTTTGTGTAGAAAGCAGCTGTTTACTGGAGTTCTGTAGCATGGAATGAGGCATTCGCTATATGCAGGTTTTCTCTATGCTGAGTGTAGGAGACGGCGCTTATGGAAGCTCTGCTACCTGGATATAGAGAGAAGCGTTTTACCGGAGTTCCCTATCCTTGTTGTAGAGAGGAGCTGATTCCAGGAGTTCTATATCCTGGAATTAGGCATTCGCTGTATGTGGGTATTCTGTATGCTGAGTGTAGCACATGCAGCTTTCTGGAGTTCTGTCATCTAAGTGTAGAGAGATGCAGTTTCCAGTAGTTCTGTATGTTGAATGTAGAGAGAAGCTGTTTCCAAGAGTTCTGTAGTCTGAAAGTAGGCATACGCTGTATATGGGATTCCAGTAGCCTGAGTGTAGCCGATTCAGCTTATGGGAGTTCTGTAACCCTGAATTAGAAAGTTACATTTTAGCGAAGTTCTGTATCAGAGTGTAGGGAGAAGCTGTTTCCAAGAATTCTGCAGCATATGAGCAGGTATTCGCTATATGCGGGTTTTCTGTATGCTGAGTGTAGCAGATGCAGCTTATGGAAGTTCTGTATCTTGAATGTAGTGAGACACAGTTTGCCAGAGTTCTGTATATGGGTGTAGAGAGAAACTGTTTCCAAGAGTTCTGTAGCCTGGCAAGAGGCATACGCAGTCATTGGGATTTCTGTATCCTGAGTGTGGGAGACGCCGCTTATGGGAGCTCCGTTACCTGGATATAGAGAGAAGCAGTTTACCAGAGTTCTCTATGCTTTGTGTAGAGAGCAGCTGTTTACTGGTGTTTTGTAGCCTGGAATGAGGCATTACATATATGCGGGTTTTCTGTATGCTGAGTGTAGGAGACACCGCTTGTGGGAGCTCTGCTACCTGGATATAGATAGAAGCAGTTTACTGGAGTTCTCTATGCTTTGTGTAGAAAGCAGCTGTTTACTGGATTTCTGTAGCCTGGAATGAGGCATTCGCTATATGCGGGTTTTCTCTATGCTGAGTGTAGGAGACGCCGCTTATGGGAGCTCTGCTACCTGGATAGAGAGAGAATCAATTTACCGGAATTCCTTATCCTTGTTGTAGAGCGGAGCTGTTTCCAGGAGTTCTGTGTCCTGGAATTAGGCATTCGCTATATGTGGGTATTCTGTATACTGCGTGTAGCAGATGCAGCATTCGGGAGTTCTAGACCCTAAGTGTAGAGAGATGCAGTTTCCAGTAGTTCTGTATGTTGAATGTAGAGAGAAGCTGTTTCCAAGAGTTCTGTAGTCTGAGAGTAGGCATACGCTGTATATGGGATTCCTGTAGCCTGAGTGTAGCCGACGCAGCTTATGGGAGATCTGTAACCTAGAATTAGAGAGACGCAGTTTACCGAAGTTCTGTATCAGAATGTAGGACAAGCTGTTTCCAAGAATTCTGTAGCCTATGAATTCGCTATACGCGGGTTTTCTGTATGCTGAATATGGCAGATGCAGCTTATTGGAGTTCTGTATCGTGCTTGTAGTTTGACACAGTTTGCCAGAGTTCTGTTTTTGGGTGTAGAGAGAAACTGTTTCTAGGAGTTCTGTAGCCTGGCATAAGGCATACGCAGTAATTGGGATTTCTATATCCTGAGTGTAGGAGACGCCGCTTATGGCAGCTCCGCTACCTGGATATGGATAGAAGCAGTGTACCGGAGTTCTCTATCCTTTGTGTAGAAAGCAGCTGTTTACTGGAGTTCTGTAGCATGGAATGAGGCATTCGCTATATGCGGGTATTCTGTATACTGCGTGTAGCAGATGCAGCATTCGGGAGTTCTATACCCTAAGTGTAGAGAGATGCAGTTTCCAGTAGTTCTGTATGTTGAATGTAGAGAGAAGCTGTTTCCAAGAGTTCTGTAGTCTGAGAGTAGGCATACGCTGTATATGGGATTCCTGTAGCCTGAGTGTAGCCGACGCAGCTTATGGGAGATCTGTAACCTAGAATTAGAGAGACGCAGTTTACCGAAGTTCTGTATCAGAATGTAGGGACAAGCTGTTTCCAAGAATTCTGTAGCCTATGGGCATGTATTCGCTATACGCGGGTTTTCTGTATGCTGAATGTGGCAGATGCAGCTTATTGGAGTTCTGTATCGTGCTTGTAGTTCGACACAGTTTGCCAGAGTTCTGTTTTTGGGTGTAGAGAGAAACTGTTTCTAGGAGTTCTGTAGCCTGGCATAAGGCATACGCAGTAATTGGGATTTCTATATCCTGAGTGTAGGAGACGCCGCTTATGGCAGCTCCGCTACGTGGATGTAGATAGAAGCAGTTTACCGGAGTTCTCTATCCTTTGTGTAGAAAGCAGCTGTTTACTGGAGTTCTGTAGCATGGAATGAGGCATTCGCTATATGCAGGTTTTCTCTATGCTGAGTGTAGGAGACGGCGCTTATGGAAGCTCTGCTACCTGGATATAGAGAGAAGCGTTTTACCGGAGTTCCCTATCCTTGTTGTAGAGAGGAGCTGATTCCAGGAGTTCTATATCCTGGAATTAGGCATTCGCTGTATGTGGGTATTCTGTATGCTGAGTGTAGCACATGCAGCTTTCTGGAGTTCTGTCATCTAAGTGTAGAGAGATGCAGTTTCCAGGAGTTCTGTATGTTGAATGTAGAGAGAAGCTGTTTCCAAGAGTTCTGTAGTCTGAGAGTAGGCATACGCTGTATATGGGATTCCAGTTGCCTGAGTGTAGCCGATTCAGCTTATGGGAGTTCTGTAACCCTGAGTTAGAAAGTTACATTTTAGCGAAGTTCTGTATCAGAGTGTAGGGAGAAGCTGTTTCCAAGAATTCTGCAGCGTATGAGCAGGTATTCGCTATATGCGGGTTTTCTGTATGCTGAGTGTAGCAGATGCAGCTTATGGAAGTTCTGTATCTTGAATGTAGTGAGACACAGTTTGCCAGAGTTCTGTATATGGGTGTAGAGAGAAACTGTTTCCAAGAGTTCTGTAGCCTGGCAAGAGGCATACGCAGTCATTGGGATTTCTGTATCCTGAGTGTGGGAGACGCCGCTTATGGGAGCTCCGCTACCTGGATATAGAGAGAAGCAGTTTACCAGAGTTCTCTATGCTTTGTGTAGAGAGCAGCTGTTTACTGGTGTTTTGTAGCCTGGAATGAGGCATTACATATATGCGGGTTTTCTGTATGCTGAGTGTAGGAGACACCGCTTGTGGGAGCTCTGCTACCTGGATATAGATAGAAGCAGTTTACTGGAGTTCTCTATGCTTTGTGTAGAAAGCAGCTGTTTACTGGATTTCTGTAGCCTGGAATGAGGCATTCGCTATATGCGGGTTTTCTCTATGCTGAGTGTAGGAGACGCCGCTTATGGGAGCTCTGCTACCTGGATAGAGAGAGAATCAATTTACCGGAATTCCTTATCCTTGTTGTAGAGCGGAGCTGTTTCCAGGAGTTCTGTGTCCTGGAATTAGGCATTCGCTATATGTGGGTATTCTGTATACTGCGTGTAGCAGATGCAGCATTCGGGAGTTCTAGACCCTAAGTGTAGAGAGATGCAGTTTCCAGTAGTTCTGTATGTTGAATGTAGAGAGAAGCTGTTTCCAAGAGTTCTGTAGTCTGAGAGTAGGCATACGCTGTATATGGGATTCCTGTAGCCTGAGTGTAGCCGACGCAGCTTATGGGAGATCTGTAACCTAGAATTAGAGAGACGCAGTTTACCGAAGTTCTGTATCAGAATGTAGGACAAGCTGTTTCCAAGAATTCTGTAGCCTATGTATTCGCTATACGCGGGTTTTCTGTATGCTGAATGTGGCAGATGCAGCTTATTGGAGTTCTGTATCGTGCTTGTAGTTTGACACAGTTTGCCAGAGTTCTGTTTTTGGGTGTAGAGAGAAACTGTTTCTAGGAGTTCTGTAGCCTGGCATAAGGCATACGCAGTAATTGGGATTTCTATATCCTGAGTGTAGGAGACGCCGCTTATGGCAACTCCGCTACCTGGATAGAGAGAGAATCATTTTACCGGAGTTCCTTATCCTTTGTGTAGAAAGCAGCTGTTTACTGGAGTTCTGTAGCATGGAATGAGGCATTCGCTATATGCAGGTTTTCTCTATGCTGAGTGTAGGAGACGGCGCTTATGGAAGCTCTGCTACCTGGATATAGAGAGAAGCGTTTTACCGGAGTTCCCTATCCTTGTTGTAGAGAGGAGCTGATTCCAGGAGTTCTATATCCTGGAATTAGGCATTCGCTGTATGTGGGTATTCTGTATGCTGAGTGTAGCACATGCAGCTTTCTGGAGTTCTGTCATCTAAGTGTAGAGAGATGCAGTTTCCAGGAGTTCTGTATGTTGAATGTAGAGAGAAGCTGTTTCCAAGAGTTCTGTAGTCTGAGAGTAGGCATACGCTGTATATGGGATTCCAGTTGCCTGAGTGTAGCCGATTCAGCTTATGGGAGTTCTGTAACCCTGAGTTAGAAAGTTACATTTTAGCGAAGTTCTGTATCAGAGTGTAGGGAGAAGCTGTTTCCAAGAATTCTGCAGCGTATGAGCAGGTATTCGCTATATGCGGGTTTTCTGTATGCTGAGTGTAGCAGATGCAGCTTATGGAAGTTCTGTATCTTGAATGTAGTGAGACACAGTTTGCCAGAGTTCTGTATATGGGTGTAGAGAGAAACTGTTTCCAAGAGTTCTGTAGCCTGGCAAGAGGCATACGCAGTCATTGGGATTTCTGTATCCTGAGTGTGGGAGACGCCGCTTATGGGAGCTCCGCTACCTGGATATAGAGAGAAGCAGTTTACCAGAGTTCTCTATGCTTTGTGTAGAGAGCAGCTGTTTACTGGTGTTTTGTAGCCTGGAATGAGGCATTACATATATGCGGGTTTTCTGTATGCTGAGTGTAGGAGACACCGCTTGTGGGAGCTCTGCTACCTGGATATAGATAGAAGCAGTTTACTGGAGTTCTCTATGCTTTGTGTAGAAAGCAGCTGTTTACTGGATTTCTGTAGCCTGGAATGAGGCATTCGCTATATGCGGGTTTTCTCTATGCTGAGTGTAGGAGACGCCGCTTATGGGAGCTCTGCTACCTGGATAGAGAGAGAATCAATTTACCGGAATTCCTTATCCTTGTTGTAGAGCGGAGCTGTTTCCAGGAGTTCTGTGTCCTGGAATTAGGCATTCGCTATATGTGGGTATTCTGTATACTGCGTGTAGCAGATGCAGCATTCGGGAGTTCTAGACCCTAAGTGTAGAGAGATGCAGTTTCCAGTAGTTCTGTATGTTGAATGTAGAGAGAAGCTGTTTCCAAGAGTTCTGTAGTCTGAGAGTAGGCATACGCTGTATATGGGATTCCTGTAGCCTGAGTGTAGCCGACGCAGCTTATGGGAGATCTGTAACCTAGAATTAGAGAGACGCAGTTTACCGAAGTTCTGTATCAGAATGTAGGACAAGCTGTTTCCAAGAATTCTGTAGCCTATGTATTCGCTATACGCGGGTTTTCTGTATGCTGAATGTGGCAGATGCAGCTTATTGGAGTTCTGTATCGTGCTTGTAGTTTGACACAGTTTGCCAGAGTTCTGCTTTTGGGTGTAGAGAGAAACTGTTTCTAGGAGTTCTGTAGCCTGGCATAAGGCATACGCAGTAATTGGGATTTCTATATCCTGAGTGTAGGAGACGCCGCTTATGGCAACTCCGCTACCTGGATAGAGAGAGAATCATTTTACCGGAGTTCCTTATCCTTTGTGTAGAAAGCAGCTGTTTACTGGAGTTCTGTAGCATGGAATGAGGCATTCGCTATATGCAGGTTTTCTCTATGCTGAGTGTAGGAGACGGCGCTTATGGAAGCTCTGCTACCTGGATATAGAGAGAAGCGTTTTACCGGAGTTCCCTATCCTTGTTGTAGAGAGGAGCTGATTCCAGGAGTTCTATATCCTGGAATTAGGCATTCGCTGTATGTGGGTATTCTGTATGCTGAGTGTAGCACATGCAGCTTTCTGGAGTTCTGTCATCTAAGTGTAGAGAGATGCAGTTTCCAGTAGTTCTGTATGTTGAATGTAGAGAGAAGCTGTTTCCAAGAGTTCTGTAGTCTGAAAGTAGGCATACGCTGTATATGGGATTCCAGTAGCCTGAGTGTAGCCGATTCAGCTTATGGGAGTTCTGTAACCCTGAATTAGAAAGTTACATTTTAGCGAAGTTCTGTATCAGAGTGTAGGGAGAAGCTGTTTCCAAGAATTCTGCAGCATATGAGCAGGTATTCGCTATATGCGGGTTTTCTGTATGCTGAGTGTAGCAGATGCAGCTTATGGAAGTTCTGTATCTTGAATGTAGTGAGACACAGTTTGCCAGAGTTCTGTATATGGGTGTAGAGAGAAACTGTTTCCAAGAGTTCTGTAGCCTGGCAAGAGGCATACGCAGTCATTGGGATTTCTGTATCCTGAGTGTGGGAGACGCCGCTTATGGGAGCTCCGTTACCTGGATATAGAGAGAAGCAGTTTACCAGAGTTCTCTATGCTTTGTGTAGAGAGCAGCTGTTTACTGGTGTTTTGTAGCCTGGAATGAGGCATTACATATATGCGGGTTTTCTGTATGCTGAGTGTAGGAGACACCGCTTGTGGGAGCTCTGCTACCTGGATATAGATAGAAGCAGTTTACTGGAGTTCTCTATGCTTTGTGTAGAAAGCAGCTGTTTACTGGATTTCTGTAGCCTGGAATGAGGCATTCGCTATATGCGGGTTTTCTCTATGCTGAGTGTAGGAGACGCCGCTTATGGGAGCTCTGCTACCTGGATAGAGAGAGAATCAATTTACCGGAATTCCTTATCCTTGTTGTAGAGCGGAGCTGTTTCCAGGAGTTCTGTGTCCTGGAATTAGGCATTCGCTATATGTGGGTATTCTGTATACTGCGTGTAGCAGATGCAGCATTCGGGAGTTCTAGACCCTAAGTGTAGAGAGATGCAGTTTCCAGTAGTTCTGTATGTTGAATGTAGAGAGAAGCTGTTTCCAAGAGTTCTGTAGTCTGAGAGTAGGCATACGCTGTATATGGGATTCCTGTAGCCTGAGTGTAGCCGACGCAGCTTATGGGAGATCTGTAACCTAGAATTAGAGAGACGCAGTTTACCGAAGTTCTGTATCAGAATGTAGGACAAGCTGTTTCCAAGAATTCTGTAGCCTATGAATTCGCTATACGCGGGTTTTCTGTATGCTGAATATGGCAGATGCAGCTTATTGGAGTTCTGTATCGTGCTTGTAGTTTGACACAGTTTGCCAGAGTTCTGTTTTTGGGTGTAGAGAGAAACTGTTTCTAGGAGTTCTGTAGCCTGGCATAAGGCATACGCAGTAATTGGGATTTCTATATCCTGAGTGTAGGAGACGCCGCTTATGGCAGCTCCGCTACCTGGATATGGATAGAAGCAGTGTACCGGAGTTCTCTATCCTTTGTGTAGAAAGCAGCTGTTTACTGGAGTTCTGTAGCATGGAATGAGGCATTCGCTATATGCGGGTATTCTGTATACTGCGTGTAGCAGATGCAGCATTCGGGAGTTCTATACCCTAAGTGTAGAGAGATGCAGTTTCCAGTAGTTCTGTATGTTGAATGTAGAGAGAAGCTGTTTCCAAGAGTTCTGTAGTCTGAGAGTAGGCATACGCTGTATATGGGATTCCTGTAGCCTGAGTGTAGCCGACGCAGCTTATGGGAGATCTGTAACCTAGAATTAGAGAGACGCAGTTTACCGAAGTTCTGTATCAGAATGTAGGGACAAGCTGTTTCCAAGAATTCTGTAGCCTATGGGCATGTATTCGCTATACGCGGGTTTTCTGTATGCTGAATGTGGCAGATGCAGCTTATTGGAGTTCTGTATCGTGCTTGTAGTTCGACACAGTTTGCCAGAGTTCTGTTTTTGGGTGTAGAGAGAAACTGTTTCTAGGAGTTCTGTAGCCTGGCATAAGGCATACGCAGTAATTGGGATTTCTATATCCTGAGTGTAGGAGACGCCGCTTATGGCAGCTCCGCTACGTGGATGTAGATAGAAGCAGTTTACCGGAGTTCTCTATCCTTTGTGTAGAAAGCAGCTGTTTACTGGAGTTCTGTAGCATGGAATGAGGCATTCGCTATATGCAGGTTTTCTCTATGCTGAGTGTAGGAGACGGCGCTTATGGAAGCTCTGCTACCTGGATATAGAGAGAAGCGTTTTACCGGAGTTCCCTATCCTTGTTGTAGAGAGGAGCTGATTCCAGGAGTTCTATATCCTGGAATTAGGCATTCGCTGTATGTGGGTATTCTGTATGCTGAGTGTAGCACATGCAGCTTTCTGGAGTTCTGTCATCTAAGTGTAGAGAGATGCAGTTTCCAGGAGTTCTGTATGTTGAATGTAGAGAGAAGCTGTTTCCAAGAGTTCTGTAGTCTGAGAGTAGGCATACGCTGTATATGGGATTCCAGTTGCCTGAGTGTAGCCGATTCAGCTTATGGGAGTTCTGTAACCCTGAGTTAGAAAGTTACATTTTAGCGAAGTTCTGTATCAGAGTGTAGGGAGAAGCTGTTTCCAAGAATTCTGCAGCGTATGAGCAGGTATTCGCTATATGCGGGTTTTCTGTATGCTGAGTGTAGCAGATGCAGCTTATGGAAGTTCTGTATCTTGAATGTAGTGAGACACAGTTTGCCAGAGTTCTGTATATGGGTGTAGAGAGAAACTGTTTCCAAGAGTTCTGTAGCCTGGCAAGAGGCATACGCAGTCATTGGGATTTCTGTATCCTGAGTGTGGGAGACGCCGCTTATGGGAGCTCCGCTACCTGGATATAGAGAGAAGCAGTTTACCAGAGTTCTCTATGCTTTGTGTAGAGAGCAGCTGTTTACTGGTGTTTTGTAGCCTGGAATGAGGCATTACATATATGCGGGTTTTCTGTATGCTGAGTGTAGGAGACACCGCTTGTGGGAGCTCTGCTACCTGGATATAGATAGAAGCAGTTTACTGGAGTTCTCTATGCTTTGTGTAGAAAGCAGCTGTTTACTGGATTTCTGTAGCCTGGAATGAGGCATTCGCTATATGCGGGTTTTCTCTATGCTGAGTGTAGGAGACGCCGCTTATGGGAGCTCTGCTACCTGGATAGAGAGAGAATCAATTTACCGGAATTCCTTATCCTTGTTGTAGAGCGGAGCTGTTTCCAGGAGTTCTGTGTCCTGGAATTAGGCATTCGCTATATGTGGGTATTCTGTATACTGCGTGTAGCAGATGCAGCATTCGGGAGTTCTAGACCCTAAGTGTAGAGAGATGCAGTTTCCAGTAGTTCTGTATGTTGAATGTAGAGAGAAGCTGTTTCCAAGAGTTCTGTAGTCTGAGAGTAGGCATACGCTGTATATGGGATTCCTGTAGCCTGAGTGTAGCCGACGCAGCTTATGGGAGATCTGTAACCTAGAATTAGAGAGACGCAGTTTACCGAAGTTCTGTATCAGAATGTAGGACAAGCTGTTTCCAAGAATTCTGTAGCCTATGTATTCGCTATACGCGGGTTTTCTGTATGCTGAATGTGGCAGATGCAGCTTATTGGAGTTCTGTATCGTGCTTGTAGTTTGACACAGTTTGCCAGAGTTCTGTTTTTGGGTGTAGAGAGAAACTGTTTCTAGGAGTTCTGTAGCCTGGCATAAGGCATACGCAGTAATTGGGATTTCTATATCCTGAGTGTAGGAGACGCCGCTTATGGCAACTCCGCTACCTGGATAGAGAGAGAATCATTTTACCGGAGTTCCTTATCCTTTGTGTAGAAAGCAGCTGTTTACTGGAGTTCTGTAGCATGGAATGAGGCATTCGCTATATGCAGGTTTTCTCTATGCTGAGTGTAGGAGACGGCGCTTATGGAAGCTCTGCTACCTGGATATAGAGAGAAGCGTTTTACCGGAGTTCCCTATCCTTGTTGTAGAGAGGAGCTGATTCCAGGAGTTCTATATCCTGGAATTAGGCATTCGCTGTATGTGGGTATTCTGTATGCTGAGTGTAGCACATGCAGCTTTCTGGAGTTCTGTCATCTAAGTGTAGAGAGATGCAGTTTCCAGGAGTTCTGTATGTTGAATGTAGAGAGAAGCTGTTTCCAAGAGTTCTGTAGTCTGAGAGTAGGCATACGCTGTATATGGGATTCCAGTTGCCTGAGTGTAGCCGATTCAGCTTATGGGAGTTCTGTAACCCTGAGTTAGAAAGTTACATTTTAGCGAAGTTCTGTATCAGAGTGTAGGGAGAAGCTGTTTCCAAGAATTCTGCAGCGTATGAGCAGGTATTCGCTATATGCGGGTTTTCTGTATGCTGAGTGTAGCAGATGCAGCTTATGGAAGTTCTGTATCTTGAATGTAGTGAGACACAGTTTGCCAGAGTTCTGTATATGGGTGTAGAGAGAAACTGTTTCCAAGAGTTCTGTAGCCTGGCAAGAGGCATACGCAGTCATTGGGATTTCTGTATCCTGAGTGTGGGAGACGCCGCTTATGGGAGCTCCGCTACCTGGATATAGAGAGAAGCAGTTTACCAGAGTTCTCTATGCTTTGTGTAGAGAGCAGCTGTTTACTGGTGTTTTGTAGCCTGGAATGAGGCATTACATATATGCGGGTTTTCTGTATGCTGAGTGTAGGAGACACCGCTTGTGGGAGCTCTGCTACCTGGATATAGATAGAAGCAGTTTACTGGAGTTCTCTATGCTTTGTGTAGAAAGCAGCTGTTTACTGGATTTCTGTAGCCTGGAATGAGGCATTCGCTATATGCGGGTTTTCTCTATGCTGAGTGTAGGAGACGCCGCTTATGGGAGCTCTGCTACCTGGATAGAGAGAGAATCAATTTACCGGAATTCCTTATCCTTGTTGTAGAGCGGAGCTGTTTCCAGGAGTTCTGTGTCCTGGAATTAGGCATTCGCTATATGTGGGTATTCTGTATACTGCGTGTAGCAGATGCAGCATTCGGGAGTTCTAGACCCTAAGTGTAGAGAGATGCAGTTTCCAGTAGTTCTGTATGTTGAATGTAGAGAGAAGCTGTTTCCAAGAGTTCTGTAGTCTGAGAGTAGGCATACGCTGTATATGGGATTCCTGTAGCCTGAGTGTAGCCGACGCAGCTTATGGGAGATCTGTAACCTAGAATTAGAGAGACGCAGTTTACCGAAGTTCTGTATCAGAATGTAGGACAAGCTGTTTCCAAGAATTCTGTAGCCTATGTATTCGCTATACGCGGGTTTTCTGTATGCTGAATGTGGCAGATGCAGCTTATTGGAGTTCTGTATCGTGCTTGTAGTTTGACACAGTTTGCCAGAGTTCTGCTTTTGGGTGTAGAGAGAAACTGTTTCTAGGAGTTCTGTAGCCTGGCATAAGGCATACGCAGTAATTGGGATTTCTATATCCTGAGTGTAGGAGACGCCGCTTATGGCAACTCCGCTACCTGGATAGAGAGAGAATCATTTTACCGGAGTTCCTTATCCTTTGTGTAGAAAGCAGCTGTTTACTGGAGTTCTGTAGCATGGAATGAGGCATTCGCTATATGCAGGTTTTCTCTATGCTGAGTGTAGGAGACGGCGCTTATGGAAGCTCTGCTACCTGGATATAGAGAGAAGCGTTTTACCGGAGTTCCCTATCCTTGTTGTAGAGAGGAGCTGATTCCAGGAGTTCTATATCCTGGAATTAGGCATTCGCTGTATGTGGGTATTCTGTATGCTGAGTGTAGCACATGCAGCTTTCTGGAGTTCTGTCATCTAAGTGTAGAGAGATGCAGTTTCCAGTAGTTCTGTATGTTGAATGTAGAGAGAAGCTCTTTCCAAGAGTTCTGTAGTCTGAAAGTAGGCATACGCTGTATATGGGATTCCAGTAGCCTGAGTGTAGCCGATTCAGCTTATGGGAGTTCTGTAACCCTGAATTAGAAAGTTACATTTTAGCGAAGTTCTGTATCAGAGTGTAGGGAGAAGCTGTTTCCAAGAATTCTGCAGCGTATGAGCAGGTATTCGCTATATGCGGGTTTTCTGTATGCTGAGTGTAGCAGATGCAGCTTATGGAAGTTCTGTATCTTGAATGTAGTGAGACACAGTTTGCCAGAGTTCTGTATATGGGTGTAGAGAGAAACTGTTTCCAAGAGTTCTGTAGCCTGGCAAGAGGCATACGCAGTCATTGGGATTTCTGTATCCTGAGTGTGGGAGACGCCGCTTATGGGAGCTCCGCTACCTGGATATAGAGAGAAGCAGTTTACCAGAGTTCTCTATGCTTTGTGTAGAGAGCAGCTGTTTACTGGTGTTTTGTAGCCTGGAATGAGGCATTACATATATGCGGGTTTTCTGTATGCTGAGTGTAGGAGACACCGCTTGTGGGCGCTCTGCTACCTGGATATAGATAGAAGCAGTTTACTGGAGTTCTCTATGCTTTGTGTAGAAAGCAGCTGTTTACTGGATTTCTGTAGCCTGGAATGAGACATTCGCTATATGCGGGTTTTCTCTATGCTGAGTGTAGGAGACGCCGCTTATGGGAGCTCTGCTACCTGGATAGAGAGAGAATCAATTTACCGGAATTCCTTATCCTTGTTGTAGAGCGGAGCTGTTTCCAGGAGTTCTGTGTCCTGGAATTAGGCATTCGCTATATGTGGGTATTCTGTATACTGCGTGTAGCAGATGCAGCATTCGGGAGTTCTAGACCCTAAGTGTAGAGAGATGCAGTTTCCAGTAGTTCTGTATGTTGAATGTAGAGAGAAGCTGTTTCCAAGAGTTCTGTAGTCTGAGAGTAGGCATACGCTGTATATGGGATTCCTGTAGCCTGAGTGTAGCCGACGCAGCTTATGGGAGATCTGTAACCTAGAATTAGAGAGACGCAGTTTACCGAAGTTCTGTATCAGAATGTAGGACAAGCTGTTTCCAAGAATTCTGTAGCCTATGAATTCGCTATACGCGGGTTTTCTGTATGCTGAATGTGGCAGATGCAGCTTATTGGAGTTCTGTATCGTGCTTGTAGTTTGACACAGTTTGCCAGAGTTCTGTTTTTGGGTGTAGAGAGAAACTGTTTCTAGGAGTTCTGTAGCCTGGCATAAGGCATACGCAGTAATTGGGATTTCTATATCCTGAGTGTAGGAGACGCCGCTTATGGCAGCTCCGCTACCTGGATATGGATAGAAGCAGTGTACCGGAGTTCTCTATCCTTTGTGTAGAAAGCAGCTGTTTACTGGAGTTCTGTAGCATGGAATGAGGCATTCGCTATATGCGGGTATTCTGTATACTGCGTGTAGCAGATGCAGCATTCGGGAGTTCTATACCCTAAGTGTAGAGAGATGCAGTTTCCAGTAGTTCTGTATGTTGAATGTAGAGAGAAGCTGTTTCCAAGAGTTCTGTAGTCTGAGAGTAGGCATACGCTGTATATGGGATTCCTGTAGCCTGAGTGTAGCCGACGCAGCTTATGGGAGATCTGTAACCTAGAATTAGAGAGACACAGTTTACCGAAGTTCTGTATCAGAATGTAGGGACAAGCTGTTTCCAAGAATTCTGTAGCCTATGGGCATGTATTCGCTATACGCGGGTTTTCTGTATGCTGAATGTGGCAGATGCAGCTTATTGGAGTTCTGTATCGTGCTTGTAGTTCGACACAGTTTGCCAGAGTTCTGTTTTTGGGTGTAGAGAGAAACTGTTTCTAGGAGTTCTGTAGCCTGGCATAAGGCATACGCAGTAATTGGGATTTCTATATCCTGAGTGTAGGAGACGCCGCTTATGGCAGCTCCGCTACGTGGATGTAGATAGAAGCAGTTTACCGGAGTTCTCTATCCTTTGTGTAGAAAGCAGCTGTTTACTGGAGTTCTGTAGCATGGAATGAGGCATTCGCTATATGCAGGTTTTCTCTATGCTGAGTGTAGGAGACGGCGCTTATGGAAGCTCTGCTACCTGGATATAGAGAGAAGCGTTTTACCGGAGTTCCCTATCCTTGTTGTAGAGAGGAGCTGATTCCAGGAGTTCTATATCCTGGAATTAGGCATTCGCTGTATGTGGGTATTCTGTATGCTGAGTGTAGCACATGCAGCTTTCTGGAGTTCTGTCATCTAAGTGTAGAGAGATGCAGTTTCCAGGAGTTCTGTATGTTGAATGTAGAGAGAAGCTGTTTCCAAGAGTTCTGTAGTCTGAGAGTAGGCATACGCTGTATATGGGATTCCAGTAGCCTGAGTGTAGCCGATTCAGCTTATGGGAGTTCTGTAACCCTGAATTAGAAAGTTACATTTTAGCGAAGTTCTGTATCAGAGTGTAGGGAGAAGCTGTTTCCAAGAATTCTGCAGCGTATGAGCAGGTATTCGCTATATGCGGGTTTTCTGTATGCTGAGTGTAGCAGATGCAGCTTATGGAAGTTCTGTATCTTGAATGTAGTGAGACACAGTTTGCCAGAGTTCTGTATATGGGTGTAGAGAGAAACTGTTTCCAAGAGTTCTGTAGCCTGGCAAGAGGCATACGCAGTCATTGGGATTTCTGTATCCTGAGTGTGGGAGACGCCGCTTATGGGAGCTCCGCTACCTGGATATAGAGAGAAGCAGTTTACCAGAGTTCTCTATGCTTTGTGTAGAGAGCAGCTGTTTACTGGTGTTTTGTAGCCTGGAATGAGGCATTACATATATGCGGGTTTTCTGTATGCTGAGTGTAGGAGACACCGCTTGTGGGAGCTCTGCTACCTGGATATAGATAGAAGCAGTTTACTGGAGTTCTCTATGCTTTGTGTAGAAAGCAGCTGTTTACTGGATTTCTGTAGCCTGGAATGAGGCATTCGCTATATGCGGGTTTTCTCTATGCTGAGTGTAGGAGACGCCGCTTATGGGAGCTCTGCTACCTGGATAGAGAGAGAATCAATTTACCGGAATTCCTTATCCTTGTTGTAGAGCGGAGCTGTTTCCAGGAGTTCTGTGTCCTGGAATTAGGCATTCGCTATATGTGGGTATTCTGTATACTGCGTGTAGCAGATGCAGCATTCGGGAGTTCTAGACCCTAAGTGTAGAGAGATGCAGTTTCCAGTAGTTCTGTATGTTGAATGTAGAGAGAAGCTGTTTCCAAGAGTTCTGTAGTCTGAGAGTAGGCATACGCTGTATATGGGATTCCTGTAGCCTGAGTGTAGCCGACGCAGCTTATGGGAGATCTGTAACCTAGAATTAGAGAGACGCAGTTTACCGAAGTTCTGTATCAGAATGTAGGACAAGCTGTTTCCAAGAATTCTGTAGCCTATGAATTCGCTATACGCGGGTTTTCTGTATGCTGAATGTGGCAGATGCAGCTTATTGGAGTTCTGTATCGTGCTTGTAGTTTGACACAGTTTGCCAGAGTTCTGTTTTTGGGTGTAGAGAGAAACTGTTTCTAGGAGTTCTGTAGCCTGGCATAAGGCATACGCAGTAATTGGGATTTCTATATCCTGAGTGTAGGAGACGCCGCTTATGGCAGCTCCGCTACCTGGATATGGATAGAAGCAGTGTACCGGAGTTCTCTATCCTTTGTGTAGAAAGCAGCTGTTTACTGGAGTTCTGTAGCTTGGAATGAGGCATTCGCTATATGCGGGTATTCTGTATACTGCGTGTAGCAGATGCAGCATTCGGGAGTTCTAGACCCTAAGTGTAGAGAGATGCAGTTTCCAGTAGTTCTGTATGTTGAATGTAGAGAGAAGCTGTTTCCAAGACTTCTGTAGTCTGAGAGTAGGCATACGCTGTATATGGGATTCCTGTAGCCTGAGTGTAGCCGACGCAGCTTATGGGAGATCTGTAACCTAGAATTAGAGAGACGCAGTTTACCGAAGTTCTGTATCAGAATGTAGGGACAAGCTGTTTCCAAGAATTCTGTAGCCTATGGGCATGTATTCGCTATACGCGGGTTTTCTGTATGCTGAATGTGGCAGATGCAGCTTATTGGAGTTCTGTATCGTGCTTGTAGTTCGACACAGTTTGCCAGAGTTCTGTTTTTGGGTGTAGAGAGAAACTGTTTCTAGGAGTTCTGTAGCCTGGCATAAGGCATACGCAGTAATTGGGATTTCTATATCCTGAGTGTAGGAGACGCCGCTTATGGCAGCTCCGCTACGTGGATGTAGATAGAAGCAGTTTACCGGAGTTCTCTATCCTTTGTGTAGAAAGCAGCTGTTTACTGGAGTTCTGTAGCATGGAATGAGGCATTCGCTATATGCAGGTTTTCTCTATGCTGAGTGTAGGAGACGGCGCTTATGGAAGCTCTGCTACCTGGATATAGAGAGAAGCGTTTTACCGGAGTTCCCTATCCTTGTTGTAGAGAGGAGCTGATTCCAGGAGTTCTATATCCTGGAATTAGGCATTCGCTGTATGTGGGTATTCTGTATGCTGAGTGTAGCACATGCAGCTTTCTGGAGTTCTGTCATCTAAGTGTAGAGAGATGCAGTTTCCAGGAGTTCTGTATGTTGAATGTAGAGAGAAGCTGTTTCCAAGAGTTCTGTAGTCTGAGAGTAGGCATACGCTGTATATGGGATTCCAGTTGCCTGAGTGTAGCCGATTCAGCTTATGGGAGTTCTGTAACCCTGAGTTAGAAAGTTACATTTTAGCGAAGTTCTGTATCAGAGTGTAGGGAGAAGCTGTTTCCAAGAATTCTGCAGCGTATGAGCAGGTATTCGCTATATGCGGGTTTTCTGTATGCTGAGTGTAGCAGATGCAGCTTATGGAAGTTCTGTATCTTGAATGTAGTGAGACACAGTTTGCCAGAGTTCTGTATATGGGTGTAGAGAGAAACTGTTTCCAAGAGTTCTGTAGCCTGGCAAGAGGCATACGCAGTCATTGGGATTTCTGTATCCTGAGTGTGGGAGACGCCGCTTATGGGAGCTCCGCTACCTGGATATAGAGAGAAGCAGTTTACCAGAGTTCTCTATGCTTTGTGTAGAGAGCAGCTGTTTACTGGTGTTTTGTAGCCTGGAATGAGGCATTACATATATGCGGGTTTTCTGTATGCTGAGTGTAGGAGACACCGCTTGTGGGAGCTCTGCTACCTGGATATAGATAGAAGCAGTTTACTGGAGTTCTCTATGCTTTGTGTAGAAAGCAGCTGTTTACTGGATTTCTGTAGCCTGGAATGAGGCATTCGCTATATGCGGGTTTTCTCTATGCTGAGTGTAGGAGACGCCGCTTATGGGAGCTCTGCTACCTGGATAGAGAATCAATTTACCGGAATTCCTTATCCTTGTTGTAGAGCGGAGCTGTTTCCAGGAGTTCTGTGTCCTGGAATTAGGCATTCGCTATATGTGGGTATTCTGTATACTGCGTGTAGCAGATGCAGCATTCGGGAGTTCTAGACCCTAAGTGTAGAGAGATGCAGTTTCCAGTAGTTCTGTATGTTGAATGTAGAGAGAAGCTGTTTCCAAGAGTTCTGTAGTCTGAGAGTAGGCATACGCTGTATATGGGATTCCTGTAGCCTGAGTGTAGCCGACGCAGCTTATGGGAGATCTGTAACCTAGAATTAGAGAGACGCAGTTTACCGAAGTTCTGTATCAGAATGTAGGACAAGCTGTTTCCAAGAATTCTGTAGCCTATGTATTCGCTATACGCGGGTTTTCTGTATGCTGAATGTGGCAGATGCAGCTTATTGGAGTTCTGTATCGTGCTTGTAGTTTGACACAGTTTGCCAGAGTTCTGTTTTTGGGTGTAGAGAGAAACTGTTTCTAGGAGTTCTGTAGCCTGGCATAAGGCATACGCAGTAATTGGGATTTCTATATCCTGAGTGTAGGAGACGCCGCTTATGGCAACTCCGCTACCTGGATAGAGAGAGAATCATTTTACCGGAGTTCCTTATCCTTTGTGTAGAAAGCAGCTGTTTACTGGAGTTCTGTAGCATGGAATGAGGCATTCGCTATATGCAGGTTTTCTCTATGCTGAGTGTAGGAGACGGCGCTTATGGAAGCTCTGCTACCTGGATATAGAGAGAAGCGTTTTACCGGAGTTCCCTATCCTTGTTGTAGAGAGGAGCTGATTCCAGGAGTTCTATATCCTGGAATTAGGCATTCGCTGTATGTGGGTATTCTGTATGCTGAGTGTAGCACATGCAGCTTTCTGGAGTTCTGTCATCTAAGTGTAGAGAGATGCAGTTTCCAGGAGTTCTGTATGTTGAATGTAGAGAGAAGCTGTTTCCAAGAGTTCTGTAGTCTGAGAGTAGGCATACGCTGTATATGGGATTCCAGTTGCCTGAGTGTAGCCGATTCAGCTTATGGGAGTTCTGTAACCCTGAGTTAGAAAGTTACATTTTAGCGAAGTTCTGTATCAGAGTGTAGGGAGAAGCTGTTTCCAAGAATTCTGCAGCGTATGAGCAGGTATTCGCTATATGCGGGTTTTCTGTATGCTGAGTGTAGCAGATGCAGCTTATGGAAGTTCTGTATCTTGAATGTAGTGAGACACAGTTTGCCAGAGTTCTGTATATGGGTGTAGAGAGAAACTGTTTCCAAGAGTTCTGTAGCCTGGCAAGAGGCATACGCAGTCATTGGGATTTCTGTATCCTGAGTGTGGGAGACGCCGCTTATGGGAGCTCCGCTACCTGGATATAGAGAGAAGCAGTTTACCAGAGTTCTCTATGCTTTGTGTAGAGAGCAGCTGTTTACTGGTGTTTTGTAGCCTGGAATGAGGCATTACATATATGCGGGTTTTCTGTATGCTGAGTGTAGGAGACACCGCTTGTGGGAGCTCTGCTACCTGGATATAGATAGAAGCAGTTTACTGGAGTTCTCTATGCTTTGTGTAGAAAGCAGCTGTTTACTGGATTTCTGTAGCCTGGAATGAGGCATTCGCTATATGCGGGTTTTCTCTATGCTGAGTGTAGGAGACGCCGCTTATGGGAGCTCTGCTACCTGGATAGAGAGAGAATCAATTTACCGGAATTCCTTATCCTTGTTGTAGAGCGGAGCTGTTTCCAGGAGTTCTGTGTCCTGGAATTAGGCATTCGCTATATGTGGGTATTCTGTATACTGCGTGTAGCAGATGCAGCATTCGGGAGTTCTAGACCCTAAGTGTAGAGAGATGCAGTTTCCAGTAGTTCTGTATGTTGAATGTAGAGAGAAGCTGTTTCCAAGAGTTCTGTAGTCTGAGAGTAGGCATACGCTGTATATGGGATTCCTGTAGCCTGAGTGTAGCCGACGCAGCTTATGGGAGATCTGTAACCTAGAATTAGAGAGACGCAGTTTACCGAAGTTCTGTATCAGAATGTAGGACAAGCTGTTTCCAAGAATTCTGTAGCCTATGTATTCGCTATACTCGGGTTTTCTGTATGCTGAATGTGGCAGATGCAGCTTATTGGAGTTCTGTATCGTGCTTGTAGTTTGACACAGTTTGCCAGAGTTCTGCTTTTGGGTGTAGAGAGAAACTGTTTCTAGGAGTTCTGTAGCCTGGCATAAGGCATACGCAGTAATTGGGATTTCTATATCCTGAGTGTAGGAGACGCCGCTTATGGCAACTCCGCTACCTGGATAGAGAGAGAATCATTTTACCGGAGTTCCTTATCCTTTGTGTAGAAAGCAGCTGTTTACTGGAGTTCTGTAGCATGGAATGAGGCATTCGCTATATGCAGGTTTTCTCTATGCTGAGTGTAGGAGACGGCGCTTATGGAAGCTCTGCTACCTGGATATAGAGAGAAGCGTTTTACCGGAGTTCCCTATCCTTGTTGTAGAGAGGAGCTGATTCCAGGAGTTCTATATCCTGGAATTAGGCATTCGCTGTATGTGGGTATTCTGTATGCTGAGTGTAGCACATGCAGCTTTCTGGAGTTCTGTCATCTAAGTGTAGAGAGATGCAGTTTCCAGTAGTTCTGTATGTTGAATGTAGAGAGAAGCTGTTTCCAAGAGTTCTGTAGTCTGAAAGTAGGCATACGCTGTATATGGGATTCCAGTAGCCTGAGTGTAGCCGATTCAGCTTATGGGAGTTCTGTAACCCTGAATTAGAAAGTTACATTTTAGCGAAGTTCTGTATCAGAGTGTAGGGAGAAGCTGTTTCCAAGAATTCTGCAGCGTATGAGCAGGTATTCGCTATATGCGGGTTTTCTGTATGCTGAGTGTAGCAGATGCAGCTTATGGAAGTTCTGTATCTTGAATGTAGTGAGACACAGTTTGCCAGAGTTCTGTATATGGGTGTAGAGAGAAACTGTTTCCAAGAGTTCTGTAGCCTGGCAAGAGGCATACGCAGTCATTGGGATTTCTGTATCCTGAGTGTGGGAGACGCCGCTTATGGGAGCTCCGCTACCTGGATATAGAGAGAAGCAGTTTACCAGAGTTCTCTATGCTTTGTGTAGAGAGCAGCTGTTTACTGGTGTTTTGTAGCCTGGAATGAGGCATTACATATATGCGGGTTTTCTGTATGCTGAGTGTAGGAGACGCCGCTTGTGGGCGCTCTGCTACCTGGATATAGATAGAAGCAGTTTACTGGAGTTCTCTATGCTTTGTGTAGAAAGCAGCTGTTTACTGGATTTCTGTAGCCTGGAATGAGGCATTCGCTATATGCGGGTTTTCTCTATGCTGAGTGTAGGAGACGCCGCTTATGGGAGCTCTGCTACCTGGATAGAGAGAGAATCAATTTACCGGAATTCCTTATCCTTGTTGTAGAGCGGAGCTGTTTCCAGGAGTTCTGTGTCCTGGAATTAGGCATTCGCTATATGTGGGTATTCTGTATACTGCGTGTAGCAGATGCAGCATTCGGGAGTTCTAGACCCTAAGTGTAGAGAGATGCAGTTTCCAGTAGTTCTGTATGTTGAATGTAGAGAGAAGCTGTTTCCAAGAGTTCTGTAGTCTGAGAGTAGGCATACGCTGTATATGGGATTCCTGTAGCCTGAGTGTAGCCGACGCAGCTTATGGGAGATCTGTAACCTAGAATTAGAGAGACGCAGTTTACCGAAGTTCTGTATCAGAATGTAGGACAAGCTGTTTCCAAGAATTCTGTAGCCTATGAATTCGCTATACGCGGGTTTTCTGTATGCTGAATGTGGCAGATGCAGCTTATTGGAGTTCTGTATCGTGCTTGTAGTTTGACACAGTTTGCCAGAGTTCTGTTTTTGGGTGTAGAGAGAAACTGTTTCTAGGAGTTCTGTAGCCTGGCATAAGGCATACGCAGTAATTGGGATTTCTATATCCTGAGTGTAGGAGACGCCGCTTATGGCAGCTCCGCTACCTGGATATGGATAGAAGCAGTGTACCGGAGTTCTCTATCCTTTGTGTAGAAAGCAGCTGTTTACTGGAGTTCTGTAGCATGGAATGAGGCATTCGCTATATGCGGGTATTCTGTATACTGCGTGTAGCAGATGCAGCATTCGGGAGTTCTATACCCTAAGTGTAGAGAGATGCAGTTTCCAGTAGTTCTGTATGTTGAATGTAGAGAGAAGCTGTTTCCAAGAGTTCTGTAGTCTGAGAGTAGGCATACGCTGTATATGGGATTCCTGTAGCCTGAGTGTAGCCGACGCAGCTTATGGGAGATCTGTAACCTAGAATTAGAGAGACGCAGTTTACCGAAGTTCTGTATCAGAATGTAGGGACAAGCTGTTTCCAAGAATTCTGTAGCCTATGGGCATGTATTCGCTATACGCGGGTTTTCTGTATGCTGAATGTGGCAGATGCAGCTTATTGGAGTTCTGTATCGTGCTTGTAGTTCGACACAGTTTGCCAGAGTTCTGTTTTTGGGTGTAGAGAGAAACTGTTTCTAGGAGTTCTGTAGCCTGGCATAAGGCATACGCAGTAATTGGGATTTCTATATCCTGAGTGTAGGAGACGCCGCTTATGGCAGCTCCGCTACGTGGATGTAGATAGAAGCAGTTTACCGGAGTTCTCTATCCTTTGTGTAGAAAGCAGCTGTTTACTGGAGTTCTGTAGCATGGAATGAGGCATTCGCTATATGCAGGTTTTCTCTATGCTGAGTGTAGGAGACGGCGCTTATGGAAGCTCTGCTACCTGGATATAGAGAGAAGCGTTTTACCGGAGTTCCCTATCCTTGTTGTAGAGAGGAGCTGATTCCAGGAGTTCTATATCCTGGAATTAGGCATTCGCTGTATGTGGGTATTCTGTATGCTGAGTGTAGCACATGCAGCTTTCTGGAGTTCTGTCATCTAAGTGTAGAGAGATGCAGTTTCCAGTAGTTCTGTATGTTGAATGTAGAGAGAAGCTGTTTCCAAGAGTTCTGTAGTCTGAAAGTAGGCATACGCTGTATATGGGATTCCAGTAGCCTGAGTGTAGCCGATTCAGCTTATGGGAGTTCTGTAACCCTGAATTAGAAAGTTACATTTTAGCGAAGTTCTGTATCAGAGTGTAGGGAGAAGCTGTTTCCAAGAATTCTGCAGCGTATGAGCAGGTATTCGCTATATGCGGGTTTTCTGTATGCTGAGTGTAGCAGATGCAGCTTATGGAAGTTCTGTATCTTGAATGTAGTGAGACACAGTTTGCCAGAGTTCTGTATATGGGTGTAGAGAGAAACTGTTTCCAAGAGTTCTGTAGCCTGGCAAGAGGCATACGCAGTCATTGGGATTTCTGTATCCTGAGTGTGGGAGACGCCGCTTATGGGAGCTCCGCTACCTGGATATAGAGAGAAGCAGTTTACCAGAGTTCTCTATGCTTTGTGTAGAGAGCAGCTGTTTACTGGTGTTTTGTAGCCTGGAATGAGGCATTACATATATGCGGGTTTTCTGTATGCTGAGTGTAGGAGACGCCGCTTGTGGGCGCTCTGCTACCTGGATATAGATAGAAGCAGTTTACTGGAGTTCTCTATGCTTTGTGTAGAAAGCAGCTGTTTACTGGATTTCTGTAGCCTGGAATGAGGCATTCGCTATATGCGGGTTTTCTCTATGCTGAGTGTAGGAGACGCCGCTTATGGGAGCTCTGCTACCTGGATAGAGAGAGAATCAATTTACCGGAATTCCTTATCCTTGTTGTAGAGCGGAGCTGTTTCCAGGAGTTCTGTGTCCTGGAATTAGGCATTCGCTATATGTGGGTATTCTGTATACTGCGTGTAGCAGATGCAGCATTCGGGAGTTCTAGACCCTAAGTGTAGAGAGATGCAGTTTCCAGTAGTTCTGTATGTTGAATGTAGAGAGAAGCTGTTTCCAAGAGTTCTGTAGTCTGAGAGTAGGCATACGCTGTATATGGGATTCCTGTAGCCTGAGTGTAGCCGACGCAGCTTATGGGAGATCTGTAACCTAGAATTAGAGAGACGCAGTTTACCGAAGTTCTGTATCAGAATGTAGGACAAGCTGTTTCCAAGAATTCTGTAGCCTATGAATTCGCTATACGCGGGTTTTCTGTATGCTGAATGTGGCAGATGCAGCTTATTGGAGTTCTGTATCGTGCTTGTAGTTTGACACAGTTTGCCAGAGTTCTGTTTTTGGGTGTAGAGAGAAACTGTTTCTAGGAGTTCTGTAGCCTGGCATAAGGCATACGCAGTAATTGGGATTTCTATATCCTGAGTGTAGGAGACGCCGCTTATGGCAGCTCCGCTACCTGGATATGGATAGAAGCAGTGTACCGGAGTTCTCTATCCTTTGTGTAGAAAGCAGCTGTTTACTGGAGTTCTGTAGCATGGAATGAGGCATTCGCTATATGCGGGTATTCTGTATACTGCGTGTAGCAGATGCAGCATTCGGGAGTTCTATACCCTAAGTGTAGAGAGATGCAGTTTCCAGTAGTTCTGTATGTTGAATGTAGAGAGAAGCTGTTTCCAAGAGTTCTGTAGTCTGAGAGTAGGCATACGCTGTATATGGGATTCCTGTAGCCTGAGTGTAGCCGACGCAGCTTATGGGAGATCTGTAACCTAGAATTAGAGAGACGCAGTTTACCGAAGTTCTGTATCAGAATGTAGGGACAAGCTGTTTCCAAGAATTCTGTAGCCTATGGGCATGTATTCGCTATACGCGGGTTTTCTGTATGCTGAATGTGGCAGATGCAGCTTATTGGAGTTCTGTATCGTGCTTGTAGTTCGACACAGTTTGCCAGAGTTCTGTTTTTGGGTGTAGAGAGAAACTGTTTCTAGGAGTTCTGTAGCCTGGCATAAGGCATACGCAGTAATTGGGATTTCTATATCCTGAGTGTAGGAGACGCCGCTTATGGCAGCTCCGCTACGTGGATGTAGATAGAAGCAGTTTACCGGAGTTCTCTATCCTTTGTGTAGAAAGCAGCTGTTTACTGGAGTTCTGTAGCATGGAATGAGGCATTCGCTATATGCAGGTTTTCTCTATGCTGAGTGTAGGAGACGGCGCTTATGGAAGCTCTGCTACCTGGATATAGAGAGAAGCGTTTTACCGGAGTTCCCTATCCTTGTTGTAGAGAGGAGCTGATTCCAGGAGTTCTATATCCTGGAATTAGGCATTCGCTGTATGTGGGTATTCTGTATGCTGAGTGTAGCACATGCAGCTTTCTGGAGTTCTGTCATCTAAGTGTAGAGAGATGCAGTTTCCAGGAGTTCTGTATGTTGAATGTAGAGAGAAGCTGTTTCCAAGAGTTCTGTAGTCTGAGAGTAGGCATACGCTGTATATGGGATTCCAGTAGCCTGAGTGTAGCCGATTCAGCTTATGGGAGTTCTGTAACCCTGAATTAGAAAGTTACATTTTAGCGAAGTTCTGTATCAGAGTGTAGGGAGAAGCTGTTTCCAAGAATTCTGCAGCGTATGAGCAGGTATTCGCTATATGCGGGTTTTCTGTATGCTGAGTGTAGCAGATGCAGCTTATGGAAGTTCTGTATCTTGAATGTAGTGAGACACAGTTTGCCAGAGTTCTGTATATGGGTGTAGAGAGAAACTGTTTCCAAGAGTTCTGTAGCCTGGCAAGAGGCATACGCAGTCATTGGGATTTCTGTATCCTGAGTGTGGGAGACGCCGCTTATGGGAGCTCCGCTACCTGGATATAGAGAGAAGCAGTTTACCAGAGTTCTCTATGCTTTGTGTAGAGAGCAGCTGTTTACTGGTGTTTTGTAGCCTGGAATGAGGCATTACATATATGCGGGTTTTCTGTATGCTGAGTGTAGGAGACACCGCTTGTGGGAGCTCTGCTACCTGGATATAGATAGAAGCAGTTTACTGGAGTTCTCTATGCTTTGTGTAGAAAGCAGCTGTTTACTGGATTTCTGTAGCCTGGAATGAGGCATTCGCTATATGCGGGTTTTCTCTATGCTGAGTGTAGGAGACGCCGCTTATGGGAGCTCTGCTACCTGGATAGAGAGAGAATCAATTTACCGGAATTCCTTATCCTTGTTGTAGAGCGGAGCTGTTTCCAGGAGTTCTGTGTCCTGGAATTAGGCATTCGCTATATGTGGGTATTCTGTATACTGCGTGTAGCAGATGCAGCATTCGGGAGTTCTAGACCCTAAGTGTAGAGAGATGCAGTTTCCAGTAGTTCTGTATGTTGAATGTAGAGAGAAGCTGTTTCCAAGAGTTCTGTAGTCTGAGAGTAGGCATACGCTGTATATGGGATTCCTGTAGCCTGAGTGTAGCCGACGCAGCTTATGGGAGATCTGTAACCTAGAATTAGAGAGACGCAGTTTACCGAAGTTCTGTATCAGAATGTAGGACAAGCTGTTTCCAAGAATTCTGTAGCCTATGTATTCGCTATACTCGGGTTTTCTGTATGCTGAATGTGGCAGATGCAGCTTATTGGAGTTCTGTATCGTGCTTGTAGTTTGACACAGTTTGCCAGAGTTCTGCTTTTGGGTGTAGAGAGAAACTGTTTCTAGGAGTTCTGTAGCCTGGCATAAGGCATACGCAGTAATTGGGATTTCTATATCCTGAGTGTAGGAGACGCCGCTTATGGCAACTCCGCTACCTGGATAGAGAGAGAATCATTTTACCGGAGTTCCTTATCCTTTGTGTAGAAAGCAGCTGTTTACTGGAGTTCTGTAGCATGGAATGAGGCATTCGCTATATGCAGGTTTTCTCTATGCTGAGTGTAGGAGACGGCGCTTATGGAAGCTCTGCTACCTGGATATAGAGAGAAGCGTTTTACCGGAGTTCCCTATCCTTGTTGTAGAGAGGAGCTGATTCCAGGAGTTCTATATCCTGGAATTAGGCATTCGCTGTATGTGGGTATTCTGTATGCTGAGTGTAGCACATGCAGCTTTCTGGAGTTCTGTCATCTAAGTGTAGAGAGATGCAGTTTCCAGTAGTTCTGTATGTTGAATGTAGAGAGAAGCTGTTTCCAAGAGTTCTGTAGTCTGAAAGTAGGCATACGCTGTATATGGGATTCCAGTAGCCTGAGTGTAGCCGATTCAGCTTATGGGAGTTCTGTAACCCTGAATTAGAAAGTTACATTTTAGCGAAGTTCTGTATCAGAGTGTAGGGAGAAGCTGTTTCCAAGAATTCTGCAGCGTATGAGCAGGTATTCGCTATATGCGGGTTTTCTGTATGCTGAGTGTAGCAGATGCAGCTTATGGAAGTTCTGTATCTTGAATGTAGTGAGACACAGTTTGCCAGAGTTCTGTATATGGGTGTAGAGAGAAACTGTTTCCAAGAGTTCTGTAGCCTGGCAAGAGGCATACGCAGTCATTGGGATTTCTGTATCCTGAGTGTGGGAGACGCCGCTTATGGGAGCTCCGCTACCTGGATATAGAGAGAAGCAGTTTACCAGAGTTCTCTATGCTTTGTGTAGAGAGCAGCTGTTTACTGGTGTTTTGTAGCCTGGAATGAGGCATTACATATATGCGGGTTTTCTGTATGCTGAGTGTAGGAGACGCCGCTTGTGGGCGCTCTGCTACCTGGATATAGATAGAAGCAGTTTACTGGAGTTCTCTATGCTTTGTGTAGAAAGCAGCTGTTTACTGGATTTCTGTAGCCTGGAATGAGGCATTCGCTATATGCGGGTTTTCTCTATGCTGAGTGTAGGAGACGCCGCTTATGGGAGCTCTGCTACCTGGATAGAGAGAGAATCAATTTACCGGAATTCCTTATCCTTGTTGTAGAGCGGAGCTGTTTCCAGGAGTTCTGTGTCCTGGAATTAGGCATTCGCTATATGTGGGTATTCTGTATACTGCGTGTAGCAGATGCAGCATTCGGGAGTTCTAGACCCTAAGTGTAGAGAGATGCAGTTTCCAGTAGTTCTGTATGTTGAATGTAGAGAGAAGCTGTTTCCAAGAGTTCTGTAGTCTGAGAGTAGGCATACGCTGTATATGGGATTCCTGTAGCCTGAGTGTAGCCGACGCAGCTTATGGGAGATCTGTAACCTAGAATTAGAGAGACGCAGTTTACCGAAGTTCTGTATCAGAATGTAGGACAAGCTGTTTCCAAGAATTCTGTAGCCTATGAATTCGCTATACGCGGGTTTTCTGTATGCTGAATGTGGCAGATGCAGCTTATTGGAGTTCTGTATCGTGCTTGTAGTTTGACACAGTTTGCCAGAGTTCTGTTTTTGGGTGTAGAGAGAAACTGTTTCTAGGAGTTCTGTAGCCTGGCATAAGGCATACGCAGTAATTGGGATTTCTATATCCTGAGTGTAGGAGACGCCGCTTATGGCAGCTCCGCTACCTGGATATGGATAGAAGCAGTGTACCGGAGTTCTCTATCCTTTGTGTAGAAAGCAGCTGTTTACTGGAGTTCTGTAGCATGGAATGAGGCATTCGCTATATGCGGGTATTCTGTATACTGCGTGTAGCAGATGCAGCATTCGGGAGTTCTATACCCTAAGTGTAGAGAGATGCAGTTTCCAGTAGTTCTGTATGTTGAATGTAGAGAGAAGCTGTTTCCAAGAGTTCTGTAGTCTGAGAGTAGGCATACGCTGTATATGGGATTCCTGTAGCCTGAGTGTAGCCGACGCAGCTTATGGGAGATCTGTAACCTAGAATTAGAGAGACGCAGTTTACCGAAGTTCTGTATCAGAATGTAGGGACAAGCTGTTTCCAAGAATTCTGTAGCCTATGGGCATGTATTCGCTATACGCGGGTTTTCTGTATGCTGAATGTGGCAGATGCAGCTTATTGGAGTTCTGTATCGTGCTTGTAGTTCGACACAGTTTGCCAGAGTTCTGTTTTTGGGTGTAGAGAGAAACTGTTTCTAGGAGTTCTGTAGCCTGGCATAAGGCATACGCAGTAAATGGGATTTCTATATCCTGAGTGTAGGAGACGCCGCTTATGGCAGCTCCGCTACGTGGATGTAGATAGAAGCAGTTTACCGGAGTTCTCTATCCTTTGTGTAGAAAGCAGCTGTTTACTGGAGTTCTGTAGCATGGAATGAGGCATTCGCTATATGCAGGTTTTCTCTATGCTGAGTGTAGGAGACGGCGCTTATGGAAGCTCTGCTACCTGGATATAGAGAGAAGCGTTTTACCGGAGTTCCCTATCCTTGTTGTAGAGAGGAGCTGATTCCAGGAGTTCTATATCCTGGAATTAGGCATTCGCTGTATGTGGGTATTCTGTATGCTGAGTGTAGCACATGCAGCTTTCTGGAGTTCTGTCATCTAAGTGTAGAGAGATGCAGTTTCCAGGAGTTCTGTATGTTGAATGTAGAGAGAAGCTGTTTCCAAGAGTTCTGTAGTCTGAGAGTAGGCATACGCTGTATATGGGATTCCAGTTGCCTGAGTGTAGCCGATTCAGCTTATGGGAGTTCTGTAACCCTGAGTTAGAAAGTTACATTTTAGCGAAGTTCTGTATCAGAGTGTAGGGAGAAGCTGTTTCCAAGAATTCTGCAGCGTATGAGCAGGTATTCGCTATATGCGGGTTTTCTGTATGCTGAGTGTAGCAGATGCAGCTTATGGAAGTTCTGTATCTTGAATGTAGTGAGACACAGTTTGCCAGAGTTCTGTATATGGGTGTAGAGAGAAACTGTTTCCAAGAGTTCTGTAGCCTGGCAAGAGGCATACGCAGTCATTGGGATTTCTGTATCCTGAGTGTGGGAGACGCCGCTTATGGGAGCTCCGCTACCTGGATATAGAGAGAAGCAGTTTACCAGAGTTCTCTATGCTTTGTGTAGAGAGCAGCTGTTTACTGGTGTTTTGTAGCCTGGAATGAGGCATTACATATATGCAGGTTTTCTGTATGCTGAGTGTAGGAGACACCGCTTGTGGGAGCTCTGCTACCTGGATATAGATAGAAGCAGTTTACTGGAGTTCTCTATGCTTTGTGTAGAAAGCAGCTGTTTACTGGATTTCTGTAGCCTGGAATGAGGCATTCGCTATATGCGGGTTTTCTCTATGCTGAGTGTAGGAGACGCCGCTTATGGGAGCTCTGCTACCTGGATAGAGAATCAATTTACCGGAATTCCTTATCCTTGTTGTAGAGCGGAGCTGTTTCCAGGAGTTCTGTGTCCTGGAATTAGGCATTCGCTATATGTGGGTATTCTGTATACTGCGTGTAGCAGATGCAGCATTCGGGAGTTCTAGACCCTAAGTGTAGAGAGATGCAGTTTCCAGTAGTTCTGTATGTTGAATGTAGAAAGAAGCTGTTTCCAAGAGTTCTGTAGTCTGAGAGTAGGCATACGCTGTATATGGGATTCCTGTAGCCTGAGTGTAGCCGACGCAGCTTATGGGAGATCTGTAACCTAGAATTAGAGAGACGCAGTTTACCGAAGTTCTGTATCAGAATGTAGGACAAGCTGTTTCCAAGAATTCTGTAGCCTATGTATTCGCTATACGCGGGTTTTCTGTATGCTGAATGTGGCAGATGCAGCTTATTGGAGTTCTGTATCGTGCTTGTAGTTTGACACAGTTTGCCAGAGTTCTGTTTTTGGGTGTAGAGAGAAACTGTTTCTAGGAGTTCTGTAGCCTGGCATAAGGCATACGCAGTAATTGGGATTTCTATATCCTGAGTGTAGGAGACGCCGCTTATGGCAACTCCGCTACCTGGATAGAGAGAGAATCATTTTACCGGAGTTCCTTATCCTTTGTGTAGAAAGCAGCTGTTTACTGGAGTTCTGTAGCATGGAATGAGGCATTCGCTATATGCAGGTTTTCTCTATGCTGAGTGTAGGAGACGGCGCTTATGGAAGCTCTGCTACCTGGATATAGAGAGAAGCGTTTTACCGGAGTTCCCTATCCTTGTTGTAGAGAGGAGCTGATTCCAGGAGTTCTATATCCTGGAATTAGGCATTCGCTGTATGTGGGTATTCTGTATGCTGAGTGTAGCACATGCAGCTTTCTGGAGTTCTGTCATCTAAGTGTAGAGAGATGCAGTTTCCAGGAGTTCTGTATGTTGAATGTAGAGAGAAGCTGTTTCCAAGAGTTCTGTAGTCTGAGAGTAGGCATACGCTGTATATGGGATTCCAGTTGCCTGAGTGTAGCCGATTCAGCTTATGGGAGTTCTGTAACCCTGAGTTAGAAAGTTACATTTTAGCGAAGTTCTGTATCAGAGTGTAGGGAGAAGCTGTTTCCAAGAATTCTGCAGCGTATGAGCAGGTATTCGCTATATGCGGGTTTTCTGTATGCTGAGTGTAGCAGATGCAGCTTATGGAAGTTCTGTATCTTGAATGTAGTGAGACACAGTTTGCCAGAGTTCTGTATATGGGTGTAGAGAGAAACTGTTTCCAAGAGTTCTGTAGCCTGGCAAGAGGCATACGCAGTCATTGGGATTTCTGTATCCTGAGTGTGGGAGACGCCGCTTATGGGAGCTCCGCTACCTGGATATAGAGAGAAGCAGTTTACCAGAGTTCTCTATGCTTTGTGTAGAGAGCAGCTGTTTACTGGTGTTTTGTAGCCTGGAATGAGGCATTACATATATGCGGGTTTTCTGTATGCTGAGTGTAGGAGACACCGCTTGTGGGAGCTCTGCTACCTGGATATAGATAGAAGCAGTTTACTGGAGTTCTCTATGCTTTGTGTAGAAAGCAGCTGTTTACTGGATTTCTGTAGCCTGGAATGAGGCATTCGCTATATGCGGGTTTTCTCTATGCTGAGTGTAGGAGACGCCGCTTATGGGAGCTCTGCTACCTGGATAGAGAGAGAATCAATTTACCGGAATTCCTTATCCTTGTTGTAGAGCGGAGCTGTTTCCAGGAGTTCTGTGTCCTGGAATTAGGCATTCGCTATATGTGGGTATTCTGTATACTGCGTGTAGCAGATGCAGCATTCGGGAGTTCTAGACCCTAAGTGTAGAGAGATGCAGTTTCCAGTAGTTCTGTATGTTGAATGTAGAGAGAAGCTGTTTCCAAGAGTTCTGTAGTCTGAGAGTAGGCATACGCTGTATATGGGATTCCTGTAGCCTGAGTGTAGCCGACGCAGCTTATGGGAGATCTGTAACCTAGAATTAGAGAGACGCAGTTTACCGAAGTTCTGTATCAGAATGTAGGACAAGCTGTTTCCAAGAATTCTGTAGCCTATGTATTCGCTATACGCGGGTTTTCTGTATGCTGAATGTGGCAGATGCAGCTTATTGGAGTTCTGTATCGTGCTTGTAGTTTGACACAGTTTGCCAGAGTTCTGTTTTTGGGTGTAGAGAGAAACTGTTTCTAGGAGTTCTGTAGCCTGGCATAAGGCATACGCAGTAATTGGGATTTCTATATCCTGAGTGTAGGAGACGCCGCTTATGGCAACTCCGCTACCTGGATAGAGAGAGAATCATTTTACCGGAGTTCCTTATCCTTTGTGTAGAAAGCAGCTGTTTACTGGAGTTCTGTAGCATGGAATGAGGCATTCGCTATATGCAGGTTTTCTCTATGCTGAGTGTAGGAGACGGCGCTTATGGAAGCTCTGCTACCTGGATATAGAGAGAAGCGTTTTACCGGAGTTCCCTATCCTTGTTGTAGAGAGGAGCTGATTCCAGGAGTTCTATATCCTGGAATTAGGCATTCGCTGTATGTGGGTATTCTGTATGCTGAGTGTAGCACATGCAGCTTTCTGGAGTTCTGTCATCTAAGTGTAGAGAGATGCAGTTTCCAGTAGTTCTGTATGTTGAATGTAGAGAGAAGCTGTTTCCAAGAGTTCTGTAGTCTGAAAGTAGGCATACGCTGTATATGGGATTCCAGTAGCCTGAGTGTAGCCGATTCAGCTTATGGGAGTTCTGTAACCCTGAATTAGAAAGTTACATTTTAGCGAAGTTCTGTATCAGAGTGTAGGGAGAAGCTGTTTCCAAGAATTCTGCAGCGTATGAGCAGGTATTCGCTATATGCGGGTTTTCTGTATGCTGAGTGTAGCAGATGCAGCTTATGGAAGTTCTGTATCTTGAATGTAGTGAGACACAGTTTGCCAGAGTTCTGTATATGGGTGTAGAGAGAAACTGTTTCCAAGAGTTCTGTAGCCTGGCAAGAGGCATACGCAGTCATTGGGATTTCTGTATCCTGAGTGTGGGAGACGCCGCTTATGGGAGCTCCGCTACCTGGATATAGAGAGAAGCAGTTTACCAGAGTTCTCTATGCTTTGTGTAGAGAGCAGCTGTTTACTGGTGTTTTGTAGCCTGGAATGAGGCATTACATATATGCGGGTTTTCTGTATGCTGAGTGTAGGAGACACCGCTTGTGGGAGCTCTGCTACCTGGATATAGATAGAAGCAGTTTACTGGAGTTCTCTATGCTTTGTGTAGAAAGCAGCTGTTTACTGGATTTCTGTAGCCTGGAATGAGGCATTCGCTATATGCGGGTTTTCTCTATGCTGAGTGTAGGAGACGCCGCTTATGGGAGCTCTGCTACCTGGATAGAGAGAGAATCAATTTACCGGAATTCCTTATCCTTGTTGTAGAGCGGAGCTGTTTCCAGGAGTTCTGTGTCCTGGAATTAGGCATTCGCTATATGTGGGTATTCTGTATACTGCGTGTAGCAGATGCAGCATTCGGGAGTTCTAGACCCTAAGTGTAGAGAGATGCAGTTTCCAGTAGTTCTGTATGTTGAATGTAGAGAGAAGCTGTTTCCAAGAGTTCTGTAGTCTGAGAGTAGGCATACGCTGTATATGGGATTCCTGTAGCCTGAGTGTAGCCGACGCAGCTTATGGGAGATCTGTAACCTAGAATTAGAGAGACGCAGTTTACCGAAGTTCTGTATCAGAATGTAGGACAAGCTGTTTCCAAGAATTCTGTAGCCTATGTATTCGCTATACGCGGGTTTTCTGTATGCTGAATGTGGCAGATGCAGCTTATTGGAGTTCTGTATCGTGCTTGTAGTTTGACACAGTTTGCCAGAGTTCTGTTTTTGGGTGTAGAGAGAAACTGTTTCTAGGAGTTCTGTAGCCTGGCATAAGGCATACGCAGTAATTGGGATTTCTATATCCTGAGTGTAGGAGACGCCGCTTATGGCAGCTCCGCTACCTGGATAGAGAGAGAATCAGTTTACCGGAGTTCCTTATCCTTTGTGTAGAAAGCAGCTGTTTACTGGAGTTCTGTAGCATGGAATGAGGCATTCGCTATATGCAGGTTTTCTCTATGCTGAGTGTAGGAGACGGCGCTTATGGAAGCTCTGCTACCTGGATATAGAGAGAAGCGTTTTACCGGAGTTCCCTATCCTTGTTGTAGAGAGGAGCTGATTCCAGGAGTTCTATATCCTGGAATTAGGCATTCGCTGTATGTGGGTATTCTGTATGCTGAGTGTAGCACATGCAGCTTTCTGGAGTTCTGTCATCTAAGTGTAGAGAGATGCAGTTTCCAGTAGTTCTGTATGTTGAATGTAGAGAGAAGCTGTTTCCAAGAGTTCTGTAGTCTGAGAGTAGGCATACGCTGAATATGGGATTCCAGTAGCCTGAGTGTAGCCGATTCAGCTTATGGGAGTTCTGTAACCCTGAATTAGAAAGTTACATTTTAGCGAAGTTCTGTATCAGAGTGTAGGGAGAAGCTGTTTCCAAGAATTCTGCAGCGTATGAGCAGGTATTCGCTATATGCGGGTTTTCTGTATGCTGAGTGTAGCAGATGCAGCTTATGGAAGTTCTGTATCTTGAATGTAGTGAGACACAGTTTGCCAGAGTTCTGTATATGGGTGTAGAGAGAAACTGTTTCCAAGAGTTCTGTAGCCTGGCAAGAGGCATACGCAGTCATTGGGATTTCTGTATCCTGAGTGTGGGAGACGCCGCTTATGGGAGCTCCGCTACCTGGATATAGAGAGAAGCAGTTTACCAGAGTTCTCTATGCTTTGTGTAGAGAGCAGCTGTTTACTGGTGTTTTGTAGCCTGGAATGAGGCATTACATATATGCGGGTTTTCTGTATGCTGAGTGTAGGAGACACCGCTTGTGGGAGCTCTGCTACCTGGATATAGATAGAAGCAGTTTACTGGAGTTCTCTATGCTTTGTGTAGAAAGCAGCTGTTTACTGGATTTCTGTAGCCTGGAATGAGGCATTCGCTATATGCGGGTTTTCTCTATGCTGAGTGTAGGAGACGCCGCTTATGGGAGCTCTGCTACCTGGATAGAGAGAGAATCAATTTACCGGAATTCCTTATCCTTGTTGTAGAGCGGAGCTGTTTCCAGGAGTTCTGTGTCCTGGAATTAGGCATTCGCTATATGTGGGTATTCTGTATACTGCGTGTAGCAGATGCAGCATTCGGGAGTTCTAGACCCTAAGTGTAGAGAGATGCAGTTTCCAGTAGTTCTGTATGTTGAATGTAGAGAGAAGCTGTTTCCAAGAGTTCTGTAGTCTGAGAGTAGGCATACGCTGTATATGGGATTCCTGTAGCCTGAGTGTAGCCGACGCAGCTTATGGGAGATCTGTAACCTAGAATTAGAGAGACGCAGTTTACCGAAGTTCTGTATCAGAATGTAGGACAAGCTGTTTCCAAGAATTCTGTAGCCTATGTATTCGCTATACGCGGGTTTTCTGTATGCTGAATGTGGCAGATGCAGCTTATTGGAGTTCTGTATCGTGCTTGTAGTTTGACACAGTTTGCCAGAGTTCTGTTTTTGGGTGTAGAGAGAAACTGTTTCTAGGAGTTCTGTAGCCTGGCATAAGGCATACGCAGTAATTGGGATTTCTATATCCTGAGTGTAGGAGACGCCGCTTATGGCAGCTCCGCTACCTGGATAGAGAGAGAATCAGTTTACCGGAGTTCCTTATCCTTTGTGTAGAAAGCAGCTGTTTACTGGAGTTCTGTAGCATGGAATGAGGCATTCGCTATATGCAGGTTTTCTCTATGCTGAGTGTAGGAGACGGCGCTTATGGAAGCTCTGCTACCTGGATATAGAGAGAAGCGTTTTACCGGAGTTCCCTATCCTTGTTGTAGAGAGGAGCTGATTCCAGGAGTTCTATATCCTGGAATTAGGCATTCGCTGTATGTGGGTATTCTGTATGCTGAGTGTAGCACATGCAGCTTTCTGGAGTTCTGTCATCTAAGTGTAGAGAGATGCAGTTTCCAGTAGTTCTGTATGTTGAATGTAGAGAGAAGCTGTTTCCAAGAGTTCTGTAGTCTGAGAGTAGGCATACGCTGTATATGGGATTCCAGTAGCCTGAGTGTAGCCGATTCAGCTTATGGGAGTTCTGTAACCCTGAATTAGAAAGTTACATTTTAGCGAAGTTCTGTATCAGAGTGTAGGGAGAAGCTGTTTCCAAGAATTCTGCAGCGTATGAGCAGGTATTCGCTATATGCGGGTTTTCTGTATGCTGAGTGTAGCAGATGCAGCTTATGGAAGTTCTGTATCTTGAATGTAGTGAGACACAGTTTGCCAGAGTTCTGTATATGGGTGTAGAGAGAAACTGTTTCCAAGAGTTCTGTAGCCTGGCAAGAGGCATACGCAGTCATTGGGATTTCTGTATCCTGAGTGTGGGAGACGCCGCTTATGGGAGCTCCGCTACCTGGATATAGAGAGAAGCAGTTTACCAGAGTTCTCTATGCTTTGTGTAGAGAGCAGCTGTTTACTGGTGTTTTGTAGCCTGGAATGAGGCATTACATATATGCGGGTTTTCTGTATGCTGAGTGTAGGAGACACCGCTTGTGGGAGCTCTGCTACCTGGATATAGATAGAAGCAGTTTACTGGAGTTCTCTATGCTTTGTGTAGAAAGCAGCTGTTTACTGGATTTCTGTAGCCTGGAATGAGGCATTCGCTATATGCGGGTTTTCTCTATGCTGAGTGTAGGAGACGCCGCTTATGGGAGCTCTGCTACCTGGATAGAGAGAGAATCAATTTACCGGAATTCCTTATCCTTGTTGTAGAGCGGAGCTGTTTCCAGGAGTTCTGTGTCCTGGAATTAGGCATTCGCTATATGTGGGTATTCTGTATACTGCGTGTAGCAGATGCAGCATTCGGGAGTTCTAGACCCTAAGTGTAGAGAGATGCAGTTTCCAGTAGTTCTGTATGTTGAATGTAGAGAGAAGCTGTTTCCAAGAGTTCTGTAGTCTGAGAGTAGGCATACGCTGTATATGGGATTCCTGTAGCCTGAGTGTAGCCGACGCAGCTTATGGGAGATCTGTAACCTAGAATTAGAGAGACGCAGTTTACCGAAGTTCTGTATCAGAATGTAGGACAAGCTGTTTCCAAGAATTCTGTAGCCTATGTATTCGCTATACGCGGGTTTTCTGTATGCTGAATGTGGCAGATGCAGCTTATTGGAGTTCTGTATCGTGCTTGTAGTTTGACACAGTTTGCCAGAGTTCTGTTTTTGGGTGTAGAGAGAAACTGTTTCTAGGAGTTCTGTAGCCTGGCATAAGGCATACGCAGTAATTGGGATTTCTATATCCTGAGTGTAGGAGACGCCGCTTATGGCAGCTCCGCTACCTGGATATAGATAGAAGCAGTGTACCGGAGTTCTCTATCCTTTGTGTAGAAAGCAGCTGTTTACTGGAGTTCTGTAGCATGGAATGAGGCATTCGCTATATGCGGGTATTCTGTATACTGCGTGTAGCAGATGCAGCATTCGGGAGTTCTATACCCTAAGTGTAGAGAGATGCAGTTTCCAGTAGTTCTGTATGTTGAATGTAGAGAGAAGCTGTTTCCAAGAGTTCTGTAGTCTGAGAGTAGGCATACGCTGTATATGGGATTCCTGTAGCCTGAGTGTAGCCGACGCAGCTTATGGGAGATCTGTAACCTAGAATTAGAGAGACGCAGTTTACCGAAGTTCTGTATCAGAATGTAGGGACAAGCTGTTTCCAAGAATTCTGTAGCCTATGGGCATGTATTCGCTATACGCGGGTTTTCTGTATGCTGAATGTGGCAGATGCAGCTTATTGGAGTTCTGTATTGTGCTTGTAGTTCGACACAGTTTGCCAGAGTTCTGTTTTTGGGTGTAGAGAGAAACTGTTTCTAGGAGTTCTGTAGCCTGGCATAAGGCATACGCAGTAATTGGGATTTCTATATCCTGAGTGTAGGAGACGCCGCTTATGGCAGCTCCGCTACGTGGATGTAGATAGAAGCAGTTTACCGGAGTTCTCTATCCTTTGTGTAGAAAGCAGCTGTTTACTGGAGTTCTGTAGCATGGAATGAGGCATTCGCTATATGCAGGTTTTCTCTATGCTGAGTGTAGGAGACGGCGCTTATGGAAGCTCTGCTACCTGGATATAGAGAGAAGCGTTTTACTGGAGTTCCCTATCCTTGTTGTAGAGAGGAGCTGATTCCAGGAGTTCTATATCCTGGAATTAGGCATTCGCTGTATGTGGGTATTCTGTATGCTGAGTGTAGCACATGCAGCTTTCTGGAGTTCTGTCATCTAAGTGTAGAGAGATGCAGTTTCCAGTAGTTCTGTATGTTGAATGTAGAGAGAAGCTGTTTCCAAGAGTTCTGTAGTCTGAGAGTAGGCATACGCTGAATATGGGATTCCAGTAGCCTGAGTGTAGCCGATTCAGCTTATGGGAGTTCTGTAACCCTGAATTAGAAAGTTACATTTTAGCGAAGTTCTGTATCAGAGTGTAGGGAGAAGCTGTTTCCAAGAATTCTGCAGCGTATGAGCAGGTATTCGCTATATGCGGGTTTTCTGTATGCTGAGTGTAGCAGATGCAGCTTATGGAAGTTCTGTATCTTGAATGTAGTGAGACACAGTTTGCCAGAGTTCTGTATATGGGTGTAGAGAGAAACTGTTTCCAAGAGTTCTGTAGCCTGGCAAGAGGCATACGCAGTCATTGGGATTTCTGTATCCTGAGTGTGGGAGACGCCGCTTATGGGAGCTCCGCTACCTGGATATAGAGAGAAGCAGTTTACCAGAGTTCTCTATGCTTTGTGTAGAGAGCAGCTGTTTACTGGTGTTTTGTAGCCTGGAATGAGGCATTACATATATGCGGGTTTTCTGTATGCTGAGTGTAGGAGACACCGCTTGTGGGAGCTCTGCTACCTGGATATAGATAGAAGCAGTTTACTGGAGTTCTCTATGCTTTGTGTAGAAAGCAGCTGTTTACTGGATTTCTGTAGCCTGGAATGAGGCATTCGCTATATGCGGGTTTTCTCTATGCTGAGTGTAGGAGACGCCGCTTATGGGAGCTCTGCTACCTGGATAGAGAGAGAATCAATTTACCGGAATTCCTTATCCTTGTTGTAGAGCGGAGCTGTTTCCAGGAGTTCTGTGTCCTGGAATTAGGCATTCGCTATATGTGGGTATTCTGTATACTGCGTGTAGCAGATGCAGCATTCGGGAGTTCTAGACCCTAAGTGTAGAGAGATGCAGTTTCCAGTAGTTCTGTATGTTGAATGTAGAGAGAAGCTGTTTCCAAGAGTTCTGTAGTCTGAGAGTAGGCATACGCTGTATATGGGATTCCTGTAGCCTGAGTGTAGCCGACGCAGCTTATGGGAGATCTGTAACCTAGAATTAGAGAGACGCAGTTTACCGAAGTTCTGTATCAGAATGTAGGACAAGCTGTTTCCAAGAATTCTGTAGCCTATGTATTCGCTATACGCGGGTTTTCTGTATGCTGAATGTGGCAGATGCAGCTTATTGGAGTTCTGTATCGTGCTTGTAGTTTGACACAGTTTGCCAGAGTTCTGTTTTTGGGTGTAGAGAGAAACTGTTTCTAGGAGTTCTGTAGCCTGGCATAAGGCATACGCAGTAATTGGGATTTCTATATCCTGAGTGTAGGAGACGCCGCTTATGGCAGCTCCGCTACCTGGATAGAGAGAGAATCAGTTTACCGGAGTTCCTTATCCTTTGTGTAGAAAGCAGCTGTTTACTGGAGTTCTGTAGCATGGAATGAGGCATTCGCTATATGCAGGTTTTCTCTATGCTGAGTGTAGGAGACGGCGCTTATGGAAGCTCTGCTACCTGGATATAGAGAGAAGCGTTTTACCGGAGTTCCCTATCCTTGTTGTAGAGAGGAGCTGATTCCAGGAGTTCTATATCCTGGAATTAGGCATTCGCTGTATGTGGGTATTCTGTATGCTGAGTGTAGCACATGCAGCTTTCTGGAGTTCTGTCATCTAAGTGTAGAGAGATGCAGTTTCCAGTAGTTCTGTATGTTGAATGTAGAGAGAAGCTGTTTCCAAGAGTTCTGTAGTCTGAGAGTAGGCATACGCTGTATATGGGATTCCAGTAGCCTGAGTGTAGCCGATTCAGCTTATGGGAGTTCTGTAACCCTGAATTAGAAAGTTACATTTTAGCGAAGTTCTGTATCAGAGTGTAGGGAGAAGCTGTTTCCAAGAATTCTGCAGCGTATGAGCAGGTATTCGCTATATGCGGGTTTTCTGTATGCTGAGTGTAGCAGATGCAGCTTATGGAAGTTCTGTATCTTGAATGTAGTGAGACACAGTTTGCCAGAGTTCTGTATATGGGTGTAGAGAGAAACTGTTTCCAAGAGTTCTGTAGCCTGGCAAGAGGCATACGCAGTCATTGGGATTTCTGTATCCTGAGTGTGGGAGACGCCGCTTATGGGAGCTCCGCTACCTGGATATAGAGAGAAGCAGTTTACCAGAGTTCTCTATGCTTTGTGTAGAGAGCAGCTGTTTACTGGTGTTTTGTAGCCTGGAATGAGGCATTACATATATGCGGGTTTTCTGTATGCTGAGTGTAGGAGACACCGCTTGTGGGAGCTCTGCTACCTGGATATAGATAGAAGCAGTTTACTGGAGTTCTCTATGCTTTGTGTAGAAAGCAGCTGTTTACTGGATTTCTGTAGCCTGGAATGAGGCATTCGCTATATGCGGGTTTTCTCTATGCTGAGTGTAGGAGACGCCGCTTATGGGAGCTCTGCTACCTGGATAGAGAGAGAATCAATTTACCGGAATTCCTTATCCTTGTTGTAGAGCGGAGCTGTTTCCAGGAGTTCTGTGTCCTGGAATTAGGCATTCGCTATATGTGGGTATTCTGTATACTGCGTGTAGCAGATGCAGCATTCGGGAGTTCTAGACCCTAAGTGTAGAGAGATGCAGTTTCCAGTAGTTCTGTATGTTGAATGTAGAGAGAAGCTGTTTCCAAGAGTTCTGTAGTCTGAGAGTAGGCATACGCTGTATATGGGATTCCTGTAGCCTGAGTGTAGCCGACGCAGCTTATGGGAGATCTGTAACCTAGAATTAGAGAGACGCAGTTTACCGAAGTTCTGTATCAGAATGTAGGACAAGCTGTTTCCAAGAATTCTGTAGCCTATGTATTCGCTATACGCGGGTTTTCTGTATGCTGAATGTGGCAGATGCAGCTTATTGGAGTTCTGTATCGTGCTTGTAGTTTGACACAGTTTGCCAGAGTTCTGTTTTTGGGTGTAGAGAGAAACTGTTTCTAGGAGTTCTGTAGCCTGGCATAAGGCATACGCAGTAATTGGGATTTCTATATCCTGAGTGTAGGAGACGCCGCTTATGGCAGCTCCGCTACCTGGATATAGATAGAAGCAGTGTACCGGAGTTCTCTATCCTTTGTGTAGAAAGCAGCTGTTTACTGGAGTTCTGTAGCATGGAATGAGGCATTCGCTATATGCGGGTATTCTGTATACTGCGTGTAGCAGATGCAGCATTCGGGAGTTCTATACCCTAAGTGTAGAGAGATGCAGTTTCCAGTAGTTCTGTATGTTGAATGTAGAGAGAAGCTGTTTCCAAGAGTTCTGTAGTCTGAGAGTAGGCATACGCTGTATATGGGATTCCTGTAGCCTGAGTGTAGCCGACGCAGCTTATGGGAGATCTGTAACCTAGAATTAGAGAGACGCAGTTTACCGAAGTTCTGTATCAGAATGTAGGGACAAGCTGTTTCCAAGAATTCTGTAGCCTATGGGCATGTATTCGCTATACGCGGGTTTTCTGTATGCTGAATGTGGCAGATGCAGCTTATTGGAGTTCTGTATCATGCTTGTAGTTCGACACAGTTTGCCAGAGTTCTGTTTTTGGGTGTAGAGAGAAACTGTTTCTAGGAGTTCTGTAGCCTGGCATAAGGCATACGCAGTAATTGGGATTTCTATATCCTGAGTGTAGGAGACGCCGCTTATGGCAGCTCCGCTACGTGGATGTAGATAGAAGCAGTTTACCGGAGTTCTCTATCCTTTGTGTAGAAAGCAGCTGTTTACTGGAGTTCTGTAGCATGGAATGAGGCATTCGCTATATGCAGGTTTTCTCTATGCTGAGTGTAGGAGACGGCGCTTATGGAAGCTCTGCTACCTGGATATAGAGAGAAGCGTTTTACCGGAGTTCCCTATCCTTGTTGTAGAGAGGAGCTGATTCCAGGAGTTCTATATCCTGGAATTAGGCATTCGCTGTATGTGGGTATTCTGTATGCTGAGTGTAGCACATGCAGCTTTCTGGAGTTCTGTCATCTAAGTGTAGAGAGATGCAGTTTCCAGTAGTTCTGTATGTTGAATGTAGAGAGAAGCTGTTTCCAAGAGTTCTGTAGTCTGAGAGTAGGCATACGCTCTATATGGGATTCCAGTAGCCTGAGTGTAGCCGATTCAGCTTATGGGAGTTCTGTAACCCTGAATTAGAAAGTTACATTTTAGCGAAGTTCTGTATCAGAGTGTAGGGAGAAGCTGTTTCCAAGAATTCTGCAGCGTATGAGCAGGTATTCGCTATATGCGGGTTTTCTGTATGCTGAGTGTAGCAGATGCAGCTTATGGAAGTTCTGTATCTTGAATGTAGTGAGACACAGTTTGCCAGAGTTCTGTATATGGGTGTAGAGAGAAACTGTTTCCAAGAGTTCTGTAGCCTGGCAAGAGGCATACGCAGTCATTGGGATTTCTGTATCCTGAGTGTGGGAGACGCCGCTTATGGGAGCTCCGCTACCTGGATATAGAGAGAAGCAGTTTACCAGAGTTCTCTATGCTTTGTGTAGAGAGCAGCTGTTTACTGGTGTTTTGTAGCCTGGAATGAGGCATTACATATATGCGGGTTTTCTGTATGCTGAGTGTAGGAGACACCGCTTGTGGGAGCTCTGCTACCTGGATATAGATAGAAGCAGTTTACTGGAGTTCTCTATGCTTTGTGTAGAAAGCAGCTGTTTACTGGATTTCTGTAGCCTGGAATGAGGCATTCGCTATATGCGGGTTTTCTCTATGCTGAGTGTAGGAGACGCCGCTTATGGGAGCTCTGCTACCTGGATAGAGAGAGAATCAATTTACCGGAATTCCTTATCCTTGTTGTAGAGCGGAGCTGTTTCCAGGAGTTCTGTGTCCTGGAATTAGGCATTCGCTATATGTGGGTATTCTGTATACTGCGTGTAGCAGATGCAGCATTCGGGAGTTCTAGACCCTAAGTGTAGAGAGATGCAGTTTCCAGTAGTTCTGTATGTTGAATGTAGAGAGAAGCTGTTTCCAAGAGTTCTGTAGTCTGAGAGTAGGCATACGCTGTATATGGGATTCCTGTAGCCTGAGTGTAGCCGACGCAGCTTATGGGAGATCTGTAACCTAGAATTAGAGAGACGCAGTTTACCGAAGTTCTGTATCAGAATGTAGGACAAGCTGTTTCCAAGAATTCTGTAGCCTATGTATTCGCTATACGCGGGTTTTCTGTATGCTGAATGTGGCAGATGCAGCTTATTGGAGTTCTGTATCGTGCTTGTAGTTTGACACAGTTTGCCAGAGTTCTGTTTTTGGGTGTAGAGAGAAACTGTTTCTAGGAGTTCTGTAGCCTGGCATAAGGCATACGCAGTAATTGGGATTTCTATATCCTGAGTGTAGGAGACGCCGCTTATGGCAGCTCCGCTACCTGGATATAGATAGAAGCAGTGTACCGGAGTTCTCTATCCTTTGTGTAGAAAGCAGCTGTTTACTGGAGTTCTGTAGCATGGAATGAGGCATTCGCTATATGCGGGTATTCTGTATACTGCGTGTAGCAGATGCAGCATTCGGGAGTTCTATACCCTAAGTGTAGAGAGATGCAGTTTCCAGTAGTTCTGTATGTTGAATGTAGAGAGAAGCTGTTTCCAAGAGTTCTGTAGTCTGAGAGTAGGCATACGCTGTATATGGGATTCCTGTAGCCTGAGTGTAGCCGACGCAGCTTATGGGAGATCTGTAACCTAGAATTAGAGAGACGCAGTTTACCGAAGTTCTGTATCAGAATGTAGGGACAAGCTGTTTCCAAGAATTCTGTAGCCTATGGGCATGTATTCGCTATACGCGGGTTTTCTGTATGCTGAATGTGGCAGATGCAGCTTATTGGAGTTCTGTATCATGCTTGTAGTTCGACACAGTTTGCCAGAGTTCTGTTTTTGGGTGTAGAGAGAAACTGTTTCTAGGAGTTCTGTAGCCTGGCATAAGGCATACGCAGTAATTGGGATTTCTATATCCTGAGTGTAGGAGACGCCGCTTATGGCAGCTCCGCTACGTGGATGTAGATAGAAGCAGTTTACCGGAGTTCTCTATCCTTTGTGTAGAAAGCAGCTGTTTACTGGAGTTCTGTAGCATGGAATGAGGCATTCGCTATATGCAGGTTTTCTCTATGCTGAGTGTAGGAGACGGCGCTTATGGAAGCTCTGCTACCTGGATATAGAGAGAAGCGTTTTACCGGAGTTCCCTATCCTTGTTGTAGAGAGGAGCTGATTCCAGGAGTTCTATATCCTGGAATTAGGCATTCGCTGTATGTGGGTATTCTGTATGCTGAGTGTAGCACATGCAGCTTTCTGGAGTTCTGTCATCTAAGTGTAGAGAGATGCAGTTTCCAGTAGTTCTGTATGTTGAATGTAGAGAGAAGCTGTTTCCAAGAGTTCTGTAGTCTGAGAGTAGGCATACGCTGTATATGGGATTCCAGTAGCCTGAGTGTAGCCGATTCAGCTTATGGGAGTTCTGTAACCCTGAATTAGAAAGTTACATTTTAGCGAAGTTCTGTATCAGAGTGTAGGGAGAAGCTGTTTCCAAGAATTCTGCAGCGTATGAGCAGGTATTCGCTATATGCGGGTTTTCTGTATGCTGAGTGTAGCAGATGCAGCTTATGGAAGTTCTGTATCTTGAATGTAGTGAGACACAGTTTGCCAGAGTTTTGTATATGGGTGTAGAGAGAAACTGTTTCCAAGAGTTCTGTAGCCTGGCAAGAGGCATACGCAGTCATTGGGATTTCTGTATCCTGAGTGTGGGAGACGCCGCTTATGGGAGCTCCGCTACCTGGATATAGAGAGAAGCAGTTTACCAGAGTTCTCTATGCTTTGTGTAGAGAGCAGCTGTTTACTGGTGTTTTGTAGCCTGGAATGAGGCATTACATATATGCGGGTTTTCTGTATGCTGAGTGTAGGAGACACCGCTTGTGGGAGCTCTGCTACCTGGATATAGATAGAAGCAGTTTACTGGAGTTCTCTATGCTTTGTGTAGAAAGCAGCTGTTTACTGGATTTCTGTAGCCTGGAATGAGGCATTCGCTATATGCGGGTTTTCTCTATGCTGAGTGTAGGAGACGCCGCTTATGGGAGCTCTGCTACCTGGATAGAGAGAGAATCAATTTACCGGAATTCCTTATCCTTGTTGTAGAGCGGAGCTGTTTCCAGGAGTTCTGTGTCCTGGAATTAGGCATTCGCTATATGTGGGTATTCTGTATACTGCGTGTAGCAGATGCAGCATTCGGGAGTTCTAGACCCTAAGTGTAGAGAGATGCAGTTTCCAGTAGTTCTGTATGTTGAATGTAGAGAGAAGCTGTTTCCAAGAGTTCTGTAGTCTGAGAGTAGGCATACGCTGTATATGGGATTCCTGTAGCCTGAGTGTAGCTGACGCAGCTTATGGGAGATCTGTAACCTAGAATTAGAGAGACGCAGTTTACCGAAGTTCTGTATCAGAATGTAGGACAAGCTGTTTCCAAGAATTCTGTAGCCTATGTATTCGCTATACGCGGGTTTTCTGTATGCTGAATGTGGCAGATGCAGCTTATTGGAGTTCTGTATCGTGCTTGTAGTTTGACACAGTTTGCCAGAGTTCTGTTTTTGGGTGTAGAGAGAAACTGTTTCTAGGAGTTCTGTAGCCTGGCATAAGGCATACGCAGTAATTGGGATTTCTATATCCTGAGTGTAGGAGACGCCGCTTATGGCAGCTCCGCTACCTGGATATAGATAGAAGCAGTGTACCGGAGTTCTCTATCCTTTGTGTAGAAAGCAGCTGTTTACTGGAGTTCTGTAGCATGGAATGAGGCATTCGCTATATGCGGGTATTCTGTATACTGCGTGTAGCAGATGCAGCATTCGGGAGTTCTATACCCTAAGTGTAGAGAGATGCAGTTTCCAGTAGTTCTGTATGTTGAATGTAGAGAGAAGCTGTTTCCAAGAGTTCTGTAGTCTGAGAGTAGGCATACGCTGTATATGGGATTCCTGTAGCCTGAGTGTAGCCGACGCAGCTTATGGGAGATCTGTAACCTAGAATTAGAGAGACGCAGTTTACCGAAGTTCTGTATCAGAATGTAGGGACAAGCTGTTTCCAAGAATTCTGTAGCCTATGGGCATGTATTCGCTATACGCGGGTTTTCTGTATGCTGAATGTGGCAGATGCAGCTTATTGGAGTTCTGTATCATGCTTGTAGTTCGACACAGTTTGCCAGAGTTCTGTTTTTGGGTGTAGAGAGAAACTGTTTCTAGGAGTTCTGTAGCCTGGCATAAGGCATACGCAGTAATTGGGATTTCTATATCCTGAGTGTAGGAGACGCCGCTTATGGCAGCTCCGCTACGTGGATGTAGATAGAAGCAGTTTACCGGAGTTCTCTATCCTTTGTGTAGAAAGCAGCTGTTTACTGGAGTTCTGTAGCATGGAATGAGGCATTCGCTATATGCAGGTTTTCTCTATGCTGAGTGTAGGAGACGGCGCTTATGGAAGCTCTGCTACCTGGATATAGAGAGAAGCGTTTTACCGGAGTTCCCTATCCTTGTTGTAGAGAGGAGCTGATTCCAGGAGTTCTATATCCTGGAATTAGGCATTCGCTGTATGTGGGTATTCTGTATGCTGAGTGTAGCACATGCAGCTTTCTGGAGTTCTGTCATCTAAGTGTAGAGAGATGCAGTTTCCAGTAGTTCTGTATGTTGAATGTAGAGAGAAGCTGTTTCCAAGAGTTCTGTAGTCTGAGAGTAGGCATACGCTGTATATGGGATTCCAGTAGCCTGAGTGTAGCCGATTCAGCTTATGGGAGTTCTGTAACCCTGAATTAGAAAGTTACATTTTAGCGAAGTTCTGTATCAGAGTGTAGGGAGAAGCTGTTTCCAAGAATTCTGCAGCGTATGAGCAGGTATTCGCTATATGCGGGTTTTCTGTATGCTGAGTGTAGCAGATGCAGCTTATGGAAGTTCTGTATCTTGAATGTAGTGAGACACAGTTTGCCAGAGTTCTGTATATGGGTGTAGAGAGAAACTGTTTCCAAGAGTTCTGTAGCCTGGCAAGAGGCATACGCAGTCATTGGGATTTCTGTATCCTGAGTGTGGGAGACGCCGCTTATGGGAGCTCCGCTACCTGGATATAGAGAGAAGCAGTTTACCAGAGTTCTCTATGCTTTGTGTAGAGAGCAGCTGTTTACTGGTGTTTTGTAGCCTGGAATGAGGCATTACATATATGCGGGTTTTCTGTATGCTGAGTGTAGGAGACACCGCTTGTGGGAGCTCTGCTACCTGGATATAGATAGAAGCAGTTTACTGGAGTTCTCTATGCTTTGTGTAGAAAGCAGCTGTTTACTGGATTTCTGTAGCCTGGAATGAGGCATTCGCTATATGCGGGTTTTCTCTATGCTGAGTGTAGGAGACGCCGCTTATGGGAGCTCTGCTACCTGGATAGAGAGAGAATCAATTTACCGGAATTCCTTATCCTTGTTGTAGAGCAGAGCTGTTTCCAGGAGTTCTGTGTCCTGGAATTAGGCATTCGCTATATGTGGGTATTCTGCATACTGCGTGTAGCAGATGCAGCATTCGGGAGTTCTAGACCCTAAGTGTAGAGAGATGCAGTTTCCAGTAGTTCTGTATGTTGAATGTAGAGAGAAGCTGTTTCCAAGAGTTCTGTAGTCTGAGAGTAGGCATACGCTGTATATGGGATTCCTGTAGCCTGAGTGTAGCCGACGCAGCTTATGGGAGATCTGTAACCTAGAATTAGAGAGACGCAGTTTACCGAAGTTCTGTATCAGAATGTAGGGACAAGCTGTTTCCAAGAATTCTGTAGCCTATGGGCATGTATTCGCTATACGCGGGTTTTCTGTATGCTGAATGTGGCAGATGCAGCTTATTGGAGTTCTGTATCATGCTTGTAGTTCGACACAGTTTGCCAGAGTTCTGTTTTTGGGTGTAGAGAGAAACTGTTTCTAGGAGTTCTGTAGCCTGGCATAAGGCATACGCAGTAATTGGGATTTCTATATCCTGAGTGTAGGAGACGCCGCTTATGGCAGCTCCGCTACGTGGATGTAGATAGAAGCAGTTTACCGGAGTTCTCTATCCTTTGTGTAGAAAGCAGCTGTTTACTGGAGTTCTGTAGCATGGAATGAGGCATTCGCTATATGCAGGTTTTCTCTATGCTGAGTGTAGGAGACGGCGCTTATGGAAGCTCTGCTACCTGGATATAGAGAGAAGCGTTTTACCGGAGTTCCCTATCCTTGTTGTAGAGAGGAGCTGATTCCAGGAGTTCTATATCCTGGAATTAGGCATTCGCTGTATGTGGGTATTCTGTATGCTGAGTGTAGCACATGCAGCTTTCTGGAGTTCTGTCATCTAAGTGTAGAGAGATGCAGTTTCCAGTAGTTCTGTATGTTGAATGTAGAGAGAAGCTGTTTCCAAGAGTTCTGTAGTCTGAGAGTAGGCATACGCTGTATATGGGATTCCAGTAGCCTGAGTGTAGCCGATTCAGCTTATGGGAGTTCTGTAACCCTGAATTAGAAAGTTACATTTTAGCGAAGTTCTGTATCAGAGTGTAGGGAGAAGCTGTTTCCAAGAATTCTGCAGCGTATGAGCAGGTATTCGCTATATGCGGGTTTTCTGTATGCTGAGTGTAGCAGATGCAGCTTATGGAAGTTCTGTATCTTGAATGTAGTGAGACACAGTTTGCCAGAGTTCTGTATATGGGTGTAGAGAGAAACTGTTTCCAAGAGTTCTGTAGCCTGGCAAGAGGCATACGCAGTCATTGGGATTTCTGTATCCTGAGTGTGGGAGACGCCGCTTATGGGAGCTCCGCTACCTGGATATAGAGAGAAGCAGTTTACCAGAGTTCTCTATGCTTTGTGTAGAGAGCAGCTGTTTACTGGTGTTTTGTAGCCTGGAATGAGGCATTACATATATGCGGGTTTTCTGTATGCTGAGTGTAGGAGACACCGCTTGTGGGAGCTCTGCTACCTGGATATAGATAGAAGCAGTTTACTGGAGTTCTCTATGCTTTGTGTAGAAAGCAGCTGTTTACTGGATTTCTGTAGCCTGGAATGAGGCATTCGCTATATGCGGGTTTTCTCTATGCTGAGTGTAGGAGACGCCGCTTCTGGGAGCTCTGCTACCTGGATAGAGAGAGAATCAATTTACCGGAATTCCTTATCCTTGTTGTAGAGCAGAGCTGTTTCCAGGAGTTCTGTGTCCTGGAATTAGGCATTCGCTATATGTGGGTATTCTGCATACTGCGTGTAGCAGATGCAGCATTCGGGAGTTCTAGACCCTAAGTGTAGAGAGATGCAGTTTCCAGTAGTTCTGTATGTTGAATGTAGAGAGAAGCTGTTTCCAAGAGTTCTGTAGTCTGAGAGTAGGCATACGCTGTATATGGGATTCCTGTAGCCTGAGTGTAGCCGACGCAGCTTATGGGAGATCTGTAACCTAGAATTAGAGAGACGCAGTTTACCGAAGTTCTGTATCAGAATGTAGGGACAAGCTGTTTCCAAGAATTCTGTAGCCTATGGGCATGTATTCGCTATACGCGGGTTTTCTGTATGCTGAATGTGGCAGATGCAGCTTATTGGAGTTCTGTATCATGCTTGTAGTTCGACACAGTTTGCCAGAGTTCTGTTTTTGGGTGTAGAGAGAAACTGTTTCTAGGAGTTATGTAGCCTGGCATAAGGCATACGCAGTAATTGGGATTTCTATATCCTGAGTGTAGGAGACGCCGCTTATGGCAGCTCCGCTACGTGGATGTAGATAGAAGCAGTTTACCGGAGTTCTCTATCCTTTGTGTAGAAAGCAGCTGTTTACTGGAGTTCTGTAGCATGGAATGAGGCATTCGCTATATGCAGGTTTTCTCTATGCTGAGTGTAGGAGACGGCGCTTATGGAAGCTCTGCTACCTGGATATAGAGAGAAGCGTTTTACCGGAGTTCCCTATCCTTGTTGTAGAGAGGAGCTGATTCCAGGAGTTCTATATCCTGGAATTAGGCATTCGCTGTATGTGGGTATTCTGTATGCTGAGTGTAGCACATGCAGCTTTCTGGAGTTCTGTCATCTAAGTGTAGAGAGATGCAGTTTCCAGTAGTTCTGTATGTTGAATGTAGAGAGAAGCTGTTTCCAAGAGTTCTGTAGTCTGAGAGTAGGCATACGCTGTATATGGGATTCCAGTAGCCTGAGTGTAGCCGATTCAGCTTATGGGAGTTCTGTAACCCTGAATTAGAAAGTTACATTTTAGCGAAGTTCTGTATCAGAGTGTAGGGAGAAGCTGTTTCCAAGAATTCTGCAGCGTATGAGCAGGTATTCGCTATATGCGGGTTTTCTGTATGCTGAGTGTAGCAGATGCAGCTTATGGAAGTTCTGTATCTTGAATGTAGTGAGACACAGTTTGCCAGAGTTCTGTATATGGGTGTAGAGAGAAACTGTTTCCAAGAGTTCTGTAGCCTGGCAAGAGGCATACGCAGTCATTGGGATTTCTGTATCCTGAGTGTGGGAGACGCCGCTTATGGGAGCTCCGCTACCTGGATATAGAGAGAAGCAGTTTACCAGAGTTCTCTATGCTTTGTGTAGAGAGCAGCTGTTTACTGGTGTTTTGTAGCCTGGAATGAGGCATTACATATATGCGGGTTTTCTGTATGCTGAGTGTAGGAGACACCGCTTGTGGGAGCTCTGCTACCTGGATATAGATAGAAGCAGTTTACTGGAGTTCTCTATGCTTTGTGTAGAAAGCAGCTGTTTACTGGATTTCTGTAGCCTGGAATGAGGCATTCGCTATATGCGGGTTTTCTCTATGCTGAGTGTAGGAGACGCCGCTTATGGGAGCTCTGCTACCTGGATAGAGAGAGAATCAATTTACCGGAATTCCTTATCCTTGTTGTAGAGCGGAGCTGTTTCCAGGAGTTCTGTGTCCTGGAATTAGGCATTCGCTATATGTGGGTATTCTGTATACTGCGTGTAGCAGATGCAGCATTCGGGAGTTCTAGACCCTAAGTGTAGAGAGATGCAGTTTCCAGTAGTTCTGTATGTTGAATGTAGAGAGAAGCTGTTTCCAAGAGTTCTGTAGTCTGAGAGTAGGCATACGCTGTATATGGGATTCCTGTAGCCTGAGTGTAGCCGACGCAGCTTATGGGAGATCTGTAACCTAGAATTAGAGAGACGCAGTTTACCGAAGTTCTGTATCAGAATGTAGGGACAAGCTGTTTCCAAGAATTCTGTAGCCTATGGGCATGTATTCGCTATACGCGGGTTTTCTGTATGCTGAATGTGGCAGATGCAGCTTATTGGAGTTCTGTCTCATGCTTGTCGTTCGACACAGTTTGCCAGAGTTCTGTTTTTGGGTGTAGAGAGAAACTGTTTCTAGGAGTTCTGTAGCCTGGCATAAGGCATACGCAGTAATTGGGATTTCTATATCCTGAGTGTAGGAGACGCCGCTTATGGCAGCTCCGCTACGTGGATGTAGATAGAAGCAGTGTACCGGAGTTCTCTATCCTTTGTGTAGAAAGCAGCTGTTTACTGGAGTTCTGTAGCATGGAATGAGGCATTCGCTATATGCAGGTTTTCTCTATGCTGAGTGTAGGAGACGGCGCTTATGGAAGCTCTGCTACCTGGATATAGAGAGAAGCGTTTTACCGGAGTTCCCTATCCTTGTTGTAGAGAGGAGCTGATTCCAGGAGTTCTATATCCTGGAATTAGGCATTCGCTGTATGTGGGTATTCTGTATGCTGAGTGTAGCACATGCAGCTTTCTGGAGTTCTGTCATCTAAGTGTAGAGAGATGCAGTTTCCAGTAGTTCTGTATGTTGAATGTAGAGAGAAGCTGTTTCCAAGAGTTCTGTAGTCTGAGAGTAGGCATACGCTGTATATGGGATTCCAGTAGCCTGAGTGTAGCCGATTCAGCTTATGGGAGTTCTGTAACCCTGAATTAGAAAGTTACATTTTAGCGAAGTTCTGTATCAGAGTGTAGGGAGAAGCTGTTTCCAAGAATTCTGCAGCGTATGAGCAGGTATTCGCTATATGCGGGTTTTCTGTATGCTGAGTGTAGCAGATGCAGCTTATGGAAGTTCTGTATCTTGAATGTAGTGAGACACAGTTTGCCAGAGTTCTGTATATGGGTGTAGAGAGAAACTGTTTCCAAGAGTTCTGTAGCCTGGCAAGAGGCATACGCAGTCATTGGGATTTCTGTATCCTGAGTGTGGGAGACGCCGCTTATGGGAGCTCCGCTACCTGGATATAGAGAGAAGCAGTTTACCAGAGTTCTCTATGCTTTGTGTAGAGAGCAGCTGTTTACTGGTGTTTTGTAGCCTGGAATGAGGCATTACATATATGCGGGTTTTCTGTATGCTGAGTGTAGGAGACACCGCTTGTGGGAGCTCTGCTACCTGGATATAGATAGAAGCAGTTTACTGGAGTTCTCTATGCTTTGTGTAGAAAGCAGCTGTTTACTGGATTTCTGTAGCCTGGAATGAGGCATTCGCTATATGCGGGTTTTCTCTATGCTGAGTGTAGGAGACGCCGCTTATGGGAGCTCTGCTACCTGGATAGAGAGAGAATCAATTTACCGGAATTCCTTATCCTTGTTGTAGAGCGGAGCTGTTTCCAGGAGTTCTGTGTCCTGGAATTAGGCATTCGCTATATGTGGGTATTCTGTATACTGCGTGTAGCAGATGCAGCATTCGGGAGTTCTAGACCCTAAGTGTAGAGAGATGCAGTTTCCAGTAGTTCTGTATGTTGAATGTAGAGAGAAGCTGTTTCCAAGAGTTCTGTAGTCTGAGAGTAGGCATACGCTGTATATGGGATTCCTGTAGCCTGAGTGTAGCCGACGCAGCTTATGGGAGATCTGTAACCTAGAATTAGAGAGACGCAGTTTACCGAAGTTCTGTATCAGAATGTAGGACAAGCTGTTTCCAAGAATTCTGTAGCCTATGTATTCGCTATACGCGGGTTTTCTGTATGCTGAATGTGGCAGATGCAGCTTATTGGAGTTCTGTATCGTGCTTGTAGTTTGACACAGTTTGCCAGAGTTCTGTTTTTGGGTGTAGAGAGAAACTGTTTCTAGGAGTTCTGTAGCCTGGCATAAGGCATACGCAGTAATTGGGATTTCTATATCCTGAGTGTAGGAGACGCCGCTTATGGCAGCTCCGCTACCTGGATATAGATAGAAGCAGTGTACCGGAGTTCTCTATCCTTTGTGTAGAAAGCAGCTGTTTACTGGAGTTCTGTAGCATGGAATGAGGCATTCGCTATATGCGGGTATTCTGTATACTGCGTGTAGCAGATGCAGCATTCGGGAGTTCTATACCCTAAGTGTAGAGAGATGCAGTTTCCAGTAGTTCTGTATGTTGAATGTAGAGAGAAGCTGTTTCCAAGAGTTCTGTAGTCTGAGAGTAGGCATACGCTGTATATGGGATTCCTGTAGCCTGAGTGTAGCCGACGCAGCTTATGGGAGATCTGTAACCTAGAATTAGAGAGACGCAGTTTACCGAAGTTCTGTATCAGAATGTAGGGACAAGCTGTTTCCAAGAATTCTGTAGCCTATGGGCATGTATTCGCTATACGCGGGTTTTCTGTATGCTGAATGTGGCAGATGCAGCTTATTGGAGTTCTGTATCATGCTTGTAGTTCGACACAGTTTGCCAGAGTTCTGTTTTTGGGTGTAGAGAGAAACTGTTTCTAGGAGTTCTGTAGCCTGGCATAAGGCATACGCAGTAATTGGGATTTCTATATCCTGAGTGTAGGAGACGCCGCTTATGGCAGCTCCGCTACCTGGATAGAGAGAGAATCATTTTACCGGAGTTCCTTATCCTTTGTGTAGAAAGCAGCTGTTTACTGGAGTTCTGTAGCATGGAATGAGGCATTCGCTATATGCAGGTTTTCTCTATGCTGAGTGTAGGAGACGGCGCTTATGGAAGCTCTGCTACCTGGATAGAGAGAGAAGCGTTTTACCGGAGTTCCCTATCCTTGTTGTAGAGAGGAGCTGATTCCAGGAGTTCTATATCCTGGAATTAGGCATTCGCTGTATGTGGGTATTCTGTATGCTGAGTGTAGCACATGCAGCTTTCTGGAGTTCTGTCATCTAAGTGTAGAGAGATGCAGTTTCCAGTAGTTCTGTATGTTGAATGTAGAGAGAAGCTGTTTCCAAGAGTTCTGTAGTCTGAGAGTAGGCATACGCTGTATATGGGATTCCAGTAGCCTGAGTGTAGCCGATTCAGCTTATGGGAGTTCTGTAACCCTGAATTAGAAAGTTACATTTTAGCGAAGTTCTGTATCAGAGTGTAGGGAGAAGCTGTTTCCAAGAATTCTGCAGCGTATGAGCAGGTATTCGCTATATGCGGGTTTTCTGTATGCTGAGTGTAGCAGATGCAGCTTATGGAAGTTCTGTATCTTGAATGTAGTGAGACACAGTTTGCCAGAGTTCTGTATATGGGTGTAGAGAGAAACTGTTTCCAAGAGTTCTGTAGCCTGGCAAGAGGCATACGCAGTCATTGGGATTTCTGTATCCTGAGTGTGGGAGACGCCGCTTATGGGAGCTCCGCTACCTGGATATAGAGAGAAGCAGTTTACCAGAGTTCTCTATGCTTTGTGTAGAGAGCAGCTGTTTACTGGTGTTTTGTAGCCTGGAATGAGGCATTACATATATGCGGGTTTTCTGTATGCTGAGTGTAGGAGACACCGCTTGTGGGAGCTCTGCTACCTGGATATAGATAGAAGCAGTTTACTGGAGTTCTCTATGCTTTGTGTAGAAAGCAGCTGTTTACTGGATTTCTGTAGCCTGGAATGAGGCATTCGCTATATGCGGGTTTTCTCTATGCTGAGTGTAGGAGACGCCGCTTATGGGAGCTCTGCTACCTGGATAGAGAGAGAATCAATTTACCGGAATTCCTTATCCTTGTTGTAGAGCGGAGCTGTTTCCAGGAGTTCTGTGTCCTGGAATTAGGCATTCGCTATATGTGGGTATTCTGTATACTGCGTGTAGCAGATGCAGCATTCGGGAGTTCTAGACCCTAAGTGTAGAGAGATGCAGTTTCCAGTAGTTCTGTATGTTGAATGTAGAGAGAAGCTGTTTCCAAGAGTTCTGTAGTCTGAGAGTAGGCATACGCTGTATATGGGATTCCTGTAGCCTGAGTGTAGCCGACGCAGCTTATGGGAGATCTGTAACCTAGAATTAGAGAGACGCAGTTTACCGAAGTTCTGTATCAGAATGTAGGACAAGCTGTTTCCAAGAATTCTGTAGCCTATGTATTCGCTATACGCGGGTTTTCTGTATGCTGAATGTGGCAGATGCAGCTTATTGGAGTTCTGTATCGTGCTTGTAGTTTGACACAGTTTGCCAGAGTTCTGTTTTTGGGTGTAGAGAGAAACTGTTTCTAGGAGTTCTGTAGCCTGGCATAAGGCATACGCAGTAATTGGGATTTCTATATCCTGAGTGTAGGAGACGCCGCTTATGGCAGCTCCGCTACCTGGATATAGATAGAAGCAGTGTACCGGAGTTCTCTATCCTTTGTGTAGAAAGCAGCTGTTTACTGGAGTTCTGTAGCATGGAATGAGGCATTCGCTATATGCGGGTATTCTGTATACTGCGTGTAGCAGATGCAGCATTCGGGAGTTCTATACCCTAAGTGTAGAGAGATGCAGTTTCCAGTAGTTCTGTATGTTGAATGTAGAGAGAAGCTGTTTCCAAGAGTTCTGTAGTCTGAGAGTAGGCATACGCTGTATATGGGATTCCTGTAGCCTGAGTGTAGCCGACGCAGCTTATGGGAGATCTGTAACCTAGAATTAGAGAGACGCAGTTTACCGAAGTTCTGTATCAGAATGTAGGGACAAGCTGTTTCCAAGAATTCTGTAGCCTATGGGCATGTATTCGCTATACGCGGGTTTTCTGTATGCTGAATGTGGCAGATGCAGCTTATTGGAGTTCTGTATCATGCTTGTAGTTCGACACAGTTTGCCAGAGTTCTGTTTTTGGGTGTAGAGAGAAACTGTTTCTAGGAGTTCTGTAGCCTGGCATAAGGCATACGCAGTAATTGGGATTTCTATATCCTGAGTGTAGGAGACGCCGCTTATGGCAGCTCCGCTACGTGGATGTAGATAGAAGCAGTTTACCGGAGTTCTCTATCCTTTGTGTAGAAAGCAGCTGTTTACTGGAGTTCTGTAGCATGGAATGAGGCATTCGCTATATGCAGGTTTTCTCTATGCTGAGTGTAGGAGACGGCGCTTATGGAAGCTCTGCTACCTGGATATAGAGAGAAGCGTTTTACCGGAGTTCCCTATCCTTGTTGTAGAGAGGAGCTGATTCCAGGAGTTCTATATCCTGGAATTAGGCATTCGCTGTATGTGGGTATTCTGTATGCTGAGTGTAGCACATGCAGCTTTCTGGAGTTCTGTCATCTAAGTGTAGAGAGATGCAGTTTCCAGTAGTTCTGTATGTTGAATGTAGAGAGAAGCTGTTTCCAAGAGTTCTGTAGTCTGAGAGTAGGCATACGCAGTATATGGGATTCCAGTAGCCTGAGTGTAGCCGATTCAGCTTATGGGAGTTCTGTAACCCTGAATTAGAAAGTTACATTTTAGCGAAGTTCTGTATCAGAGTGTAGGGAGAAGCTGTTTCCAAGAATTCTGCAGCGTATGAGCAGGTATTCGCTATATGCGGGTTTTCTGTATGCTGAGTGTAGCAGATGCAGCTTATGGAAGTTCTGTATCTTGAATGTAGTGAGACACAGTTTGCCAGAGTTCTGTATATGGGTGTAGAGAGAAACTGTTTCCAAGAGTTCTGTAGCCTGGCAAGAGGCATACGCAGTCATTGGGATTTCTGTATCCTGAGTGTGGGAGACGCCGCTTATGGGAGCTCCGCTACCTGGATATAGAGAGAAGCAGTTTACCAGAGTTCTCTATGCTTTGTGTAGAGAGCAGCTGTTTACTGGTGTTTTGTAGCCTGGAATGAGGCATTACATATATGCGGGTTTTCTGTATGCTGAGTGTAGGAGACACCGCTTGTGGGAGCTCTGCTACCTGGATATAGATAGAAGCAGTTTACTGGAGTTCTCTATGCTTTGTGTAGAAAGCAGCTGTTTACTGGATTTCTGTAGCCTGGAATGAGGCATTCGCTATATGCGGGTTTTCTCTATGCTGAGTGTAGGAGACGCCGCTTATGGGAGCTCTGCTACCTGGATAGAGAGAGAATCAATTTACCGGAATTCCTTATCCTTGTTGTAGAGCGGAGCTGTTTCCAGGAGTTCTGTGTCCTGGAATTAGGCATTCGCTATATGTGGGTATTCTGTATACTGCGTGTAGCAGATGCAGCATTCGGGAGTTCTAGACCCTAAGTGTAGAGAGATGCAGTTTCCAGTAGTTCTGTATGTTGAATGTAGAGAGAAGCTGTTTCCAAGAGTTCTGTAGTCTGAGAGTAGGCATACGCTGTATATGGGATTCCTGTAGCCTGAGTGTAGCCGACGCAGCTTATGGGAGATCTGTAACCTAGAATTAGAGAGACGCAGTTTACCGAAGTTCTGTATCAGAATGTAGGACAAGCTGTTTCCAAGAATTCTGTAGCCTATGTATTCGCTATACGCGGGTTTTCTGTATGCTGAATGTGGCAGATGCAGCTTATTGGAGTTCTGTATCGTGCTTGTAGTTTGACACAGTTTGCCAGAGTTCTGTTTTTGGGTGTAGAGAGAAACTGTTTCTAGGAGTTCTGTAGCCTGGCATAAGGCATACGCAGTAATTGGGATTTCTATATCCTGAGTGTAGGAGACGCCGCTTATGGCAGCTCCGCTACCTGGATATAGATAGAAGCAGTGTACCGGAGTTCTCTATCCTTTGTGTAGAAAGCAGCTGTTTACTGGAGTTCTGTGTCCTGGAATTAGGCATTCGCTATATGCGGGTATTCTGTATACTGCGTGTAGCAGATGCAGCATTCGGGAGTTCTATACCCTAAGTGTAGAGAGATGCAGTTTCCAGTAGTTCTGTATGTTGAATGTAGAGAGAAGCTGTTTCCAAGAGTTCTGTAGTCTGAGAGTAGGCATACGCTGTATATGGGATTCCTGTAGCCTGAGTGTAGCCGACGCAGCTTATGGGAGATCTGTAACCTAGAATTAGAGAGACGCAGTTTACCGAAGTTCTGTATCAGAATGTAGGGACAAGCTGTTTCCAAGAATTCTGTAGCCTATGGGCATGTATTCGCTATACGCGGGTTTTCTGTATGCTGAATGTGGCAGATGCAGCTTATTGGAGTTCTGTATCATGCTTGTAGTTCGACACAGTTTGCCAGAGTTCTGTTTTTGGGTGTAGAGAGAAACTGTTTCTAGGAGTTCTGTAGCCTGGCATAAGGCATACGCAGTAATTGGGATTTCTATATCCTGAGTGTAGGAGACGCCGCTTATGGCAGCTCCGCTACGTGGATGTAGATAGAAGCAGTTTACCGGAGTTCTCTATCCTTTGTGTAGAAAGCAGCTGTTTACTGGAGTTCTGTAGCATGGAATGAGGCATTCGCTATATGCAGGTTTTCTCTATGCTGAGTGTAGGAGACGGCGCTTATGGAAGCTCTGCTACCTGGATATAGAGAGAAGCGTTTTACCGGAGTTCCCTATCCTTGTTGTAGAGAGGAGCTGATTCCAGGAGTTCTATATCCTGGAATTAGGCATTCGCTGTATGTGGGTATTCTGTATGCTGAGTGTAGCACATGCAGCTTTCTGGAGTTCTGTCATCTAAGTGTAGAGAGATGCAGTTTCCAGTAGTTCTGTATGTTGAATGTAGAGAGAAGCTGTTTCCAAGAGTTCTGTAGTCTGAGAGTAGGCATACGCTGTATATGGGATTCCAGTAGCCTGAGTGTAGCCGATTCAGCTTATGGGAGTTCTGTAACCCTGAATTAGAAAGTTACATTTTAGCGAAGTTCTGTATCAGAGTGTAGGGAGAAGCTGTTTCCAAGAATTCTGCAGCGTATGAGCAGGTATTCGCTATATGCGGGTTTTCTGTATGCTGAGTGTAGCAGATGCAGCTTATGGAAGTTCTGTATCTTGAATGTAGTGAGACACAGTTTGCCAGAGTTCTGTATATGGGTGTAGAGAGAAACTGTTTCCAAGAGTTCTGTAGCCTGGCAAGAGGCATACGCAGTCATTGGGATTTCTGTATCCTGAGTGTGGGAGACGCCGCTTATGGGAGCTCCGCTACCTGGATATAGAGAGAAGCAGTTTACCAGAGTTCTCTATGCTTTGTGTAGAGAGCAGCTGTTTACTGGTGTTTTGTAGCCTGGAATGAGGCATTACATATATGCGGGTTTTCTGTATGCTGAGTGTAGGAGACACCGCTTGTGGGAGCTCTGCTACCTGGATATAGATAGAATCAATTTACCGGAATTCCTTATCCTTGTTGTAGAGCGGAGCTGTTTCCAGGAGTTCTGTGTCCTGGAATTAGGCATTCGCTATATGTGGGTATTCTGTATACTGCGTGTAGCAGATGCAGCATTCGGGAGTTCTAGACCCTAAGTGTAGAGAGATGCAGTTTCCAGTAGTTCTGTATGTTGAATGTAGAGAGAAGCTGTTTCCAAGAGTTCTGTAGTCTGAGAGTAGGCATACGCTGTATATGGGATTCCTGTAGCCTGAGTGTAGCTGACGCAGCTTATGGGAGATCTGTAACCTAGAATTAGAGAGACGCAGTTTACCGAAGTTCTGTATCAGAATGTAGGACAAGCTGTTTCCAAGAATTCTGTAGCCTATGTATTCGCTATACGCGGGTTTTCTGTATGCTGAATGTGGCAGATGCAGCTTATTGGAGTTCTGTATCGTGCTTGTAGTTTGACACAGTTTGCCAGAGTTCTGTTTTTGGGTGTAGAGAGAAACTGTTTCTAGGAGTTCTGTAGCCTGGCATAAGGCATACGCAGTAATTGGGATTTCTATATCCTGAGTGTAGGAGACGCCGCTTATGGCAGCTCCGCTACCTGGATATAGATAGAAGCAGTGTACCGGAGTTCTCTATCCTTTGTGTAGAAAGCAGCTGTTTACTGGAGTTCTGTAGCATGGAATGAGGCATTCGCTATATGCGGGTATTCTGTATACTGCGTGTAGCAGATGCAGCATTCGGGAGTTCTATACCCTAAGTGTAGAGAGATGCAGTTTCTAGTAGTTCTGTATGTTGAATGTAGAGAGAAGCTGTTTCCAAGAGTTCTGTAGTCTGAGAGTAGGCATACGCTGTATATGGGATTCCTGTAGCCTGAGTGTAGCCGACGCAGCTTATGGGAGATCTGTAACCTAGAATTAGAGAGACGCAGTTTACCGAAGTTCTGTATCAGAATGTAGGGACAAGCTGTTTCCAAGAATTCTGTAGCCTATGGGCATGTATTCGCTATACGCGGGTTTTCTGTATGCTGAATGTGGCAGATGCAGCTTATTGGAGTTCTGTATCATGCTTGTAGTTCGACACAGTTTGCCAGAGTTCTGTTTTTGGGTGTAGAGAGAAACTGTTTCTAGGAGTTCTGTAGCCTGGCATAAGGCATACGCAGTAATTGGGATTTCTATATCCTGAGTGTAGGAGACGCCGCTTATGGCAGCTCCGCTACGTGGATGTAGATAGAAGCAGTTTACCGGAGTTCTCTATCCTTTGTGTAGAAAGCAGCTGTTTACTGGAGTTCTGTAGCATGGAATGAGGCATTCGCTATATGCAGGTTTTCTCTATGCTGAGTGTAGGAGACGGCGCTTATGGAAGCTCTGCTACCTGGATATAGAGAGAAGCGTTTTACCGGAGTTCCCTATCCTTGTTGTAGAGAGGAGCTGATTCCAGGAGTTCTATATCCTGGAATTAGGCATTCGCTGTATGTGGGTATTCTGTATGCTGAGTGTAGCACATGCAGCTTTCTGGAGTTCTGTCATCTAAGTGTAGAGAGATGCAGTTTCCAGTAGTTCTGTATGTTGAATGTAGAGAGAAGCTGTTTCCAAGAGTTCTGTAGTCTGAGAGTAGGCATACGCTGTATATGGGATTCCAGTAGCCTGAGTGTAGCCGATTCAGCTTATGGGAGTTCTGTAACCCTGAATTAGAAAGTTACATTTTAGCGAAGTTCTGTATCAGAGTGTAGGGAGAAGCTGTTTCCAAGAATTCTGCAGCGTATGAGCAGGTATTCGCTATATGCGGGTTTTCTGTATGCTGAGTGTAGCAGATGCAGCTTATGGAAGTTCTGTATCTTGAATGTAGTGAGACACAGTTTGCCAGAGTTCTGTATATGGGTGTAGAGAGAAACTGTTTCCAAGAGTTCTGTAGCCTGGCAAGAGGCATACGCAGTCATTGGGATTTCTGTATCCTGAGTGTGGGAGACGCCGCTTATGGGAGCTCCGCTACCTGGATATAGAGAGAAGCAGTTTACCAGAGTTCTCTATGCTTTGTGTAGAGAGCAGCTGTTTACTGGTGTTTTGTAGCCTGGAATGAGGCATTACATATATGCGGGTTTTCTGTATGCTGAGTGTAGGAGACACCGCTTGTGGGAGCTCTGCTACCTGGATATAGATAGAAGCAGTTTACTGGAGTTCTCTATGCTTTGTGTAGAAAGCAGCTGTTTACTGGATTTCTGTAGCCTGGAATGAGGCATTCGCTATATGCGGGTTTTCTCTATGCTGAGTGTAGGAGACGCCGCTTATGGGAGCTCTGCTACCTGGATAGAGAGAGAATCAATTTACCGGAATTCCTTATCCTTGTTGTAGAGCAGAGCTGTTTCCAGGAGTTCTGTGTCCTGGAATTAGGCATTCGCTATATGCGGGTATTCTGCATACTGCGTGTAGCAGATGCAGCATTCGGGAGTTCTAGACCCTAAGTGTAGAGAGATGCAGTTTCCAGTAGTTCTGTATGTTGAATGTAGAGAGAAGCTGTTTCCAAGAGTTCTGTAGTCTGAGAGTAGGCATACGCTGTATATGGGATTCCTGTAGCCTGAGTGTAGCCGACGCAGCTTATGGGAGATCTGTAACCTAGAATTAGAGAGACGCAGTTTACCGAAGTTCTGTATCAGAATGTAGGGACAAGCTGTTTCCAAGAATTCTGTAGCCTATGGGCATGTATTCGCTATACGCGGGTTTTCTGTATGCTGAATGTGGCAGATGCAGCTTATTGGAGTTCTGTATCATGCTTGTAGTTCGACACAGTTTGCCAGAGTTCTGTTTTTGGGTGTAGAGAGAAACTGTTTCTAGGAGTTCTGTAGCCTGGCATAAGGCATACGCAGTAATTGGGATTTCTATATCCTGAGTGTAGGAGACGCCGCTTATGGCAGCTCCGCTACGTGGATGTAGATAGAAGCAGTTTACCGGAGTTCTCTATCCTTTGTGTAGAAAGCAGCTGTTTACTGGAGTTCTGTAGCATGGAATGAGGCATTCGCTATATGCAGGTTTTCTCTATGCTGAGTGTAGGAGACGGCGCTTATGGAAGCTCTGCTACCTGGATATAGAGAGAAGCGTTTTACCGGAGTTCCCTATCCTTGTTGTAGAGAGGAGCTGATTCCAGGAGTTCTATATCCTGGAATTAGGCATTCGCTGTATGTGGGTATTCTGTATGCTGAGTGTAGCACATGCAGCTTTCTGGAGTTCTGTCATCTAAGTGTAGAGAGATGCAGTTTCCAGTAGTTCTGTATGTTGAATGTAGAGAGAAGCTGTTTCCAAGAGTTCTGTAGTCTGAGAGTAGGCATACGCTGTATATGGGATTCCAGTAGCCTGAGTGTAGCCGATTCAGCTTATGGGAGTTCTGTAACCCTGAATTAGAAAGTTACATTTTAGCGAAGTTCTGTATCAGAGTGTAGGGAGAAGCTGTTTCCAAGAATTCTGCAGCGTATGAGCAGGTATTCGCTATATGCGGGTTTTCTGTATGCTGAGTGTAGCAGATGCAGCTTATGGAAGTTCTGTATCTTGAATGTAGTGAGACACAGTTTGCCAGAGTTCTGTATATGGGTGTAGAGAGAAACTGTTTCCAAGAGTTCTGTAGCCTGGCAAGAGGCATACGCAGTCATTGGGATTTCTGTATCCTGAGTGTGGGAGACGCCGCTTATGGGAGCTCCGCTACCTGGATATAGAGAGAAGCAGTTTACCAGAGTTCTCTATGCTTTGTGTAGAGAGCAGCTGTTTACTGGTGTTTTGTAGCCTGGAATGAGGCATTACATATATGCGGGTTTTCTGTATGCTGAGTGTAGGAGACACCGCTTGTGGGAGCTCTGCTACCTGGATATAGATAGAAGCAGTTTACTGGAGTTCTCTATGCTTTGTGTAGAAAGCAGCTGTTTACTGGATTTCTGTAGCCTGGAATGAGGCATTCGCTATATGCGGGTTTTCTCTATGCTGAGTGTAGGAGACGCCGCTTATGGGAGCTCTGCTACCTGGATAGAGAGAGAATCAATTTACCGGAATTCCTTATCCTTGTTGTAGAGCGGAGCTGTTTCCAGGAGTTCTGTGTCCTGGAATTAGGCATTCGCTATATGTGGGTATTCTGTATACTGCGTGTAGCAGATGCAGCATTCGGGAGTTCTAGACCCTAAGTGTAGAGAGATGCAGTTTCCAGTAGTTCTGTATGTTGAATGTAGAGAGAAGCTGTTTCCAAGAGTTCTGTAGTCTGAGAGTAGGCATACGCTGTATATGGGATTCCTGTAGCCTGAGTGTAGCCGACGCAGCTTATGGGAGATCTGTAACCTAGAATTAGAGAGACGCAGTTTACCGAAGTTCTGTATCAGAATGTAGGGACAAGCTGTTTCCAAGAATTCTGTAGCCTATGGGCATGTATTCGCTATACGCGGGTTTTCTGTATGCTGAATGTGGCAGATGCAGCTTATTGGAGTTCTGTATCATGCTTGTAGTTCGACACAGTTTGCCAGAGTTCTGTTTTTGGGTGTAGAGAGAAACTGTTTCTAGGAGTTCTGTAGCCTGGCATAAGGCATACGCAGTAATTGGGATTTCTATATCCTGAGTGTAGGAGACGCCGCTTATGGCAGCTCCGCTACGTGGATGTAGATAGAAGCAGTTTACCGGAGTTCTCTATCCTTTGTGTAGAAAGCAGCTGTTTACTGGAGTTCTGTAGCATGGAATGAGGCATTCGCTATATGCAGGTTTTCTCTATGCTGAGTGTAGGAGACGGCGCTTATGGAAGCTCTGCTACCTGGATATAGAGAGAAGCGTTTTACCGGAGTTCCCTATCCTTGTTGTAGAGAGGAGCTGATTCCAGGAGTTCTATATCCTGGAATTAGGCATTCGCTGTATGTGGGTATTCTGTATGCTGAGTGTAGCACATGCAGCTTTCTGGAGTTCTGTCATCTAAGTGTAGAGAGATGCAGTTTCCAGTAGTTCTGTATGTTGAATGTAGAGAGAAGCTGTTTCCAAGAGTTCTGTAGTCTGAGAGTAGGCATACGCTGTATATGGGATTCCAGTAGCCTGAGTGTAGCCGATTCAGCTTATGGGAGTTCTGTAACCCTGAATTAGAAAGTTACATTTTAGCGAAGTTCTGTATCAGAGTGTAGGGAGAAGCTGTTTCCAAGAATTCTGCAGCGTATGAGCAGGTATTCGCTATATGCGGGTTTTCTGTATGCTGAGTGTAGCAGATGCAGCTTATGGAAGTTCTGTATCTTGAATGTAGTGAGACACAGTTTGCCAGAGTTCTGTATATGGGTGTAGAGAGAAACTGTTTCCAAGAGTTCTGTAGCCTGGCAAGAGGCATACGCAGTCATTGGGATTTCTGTATCCTGAGTGTGGGAGACGCCGCTTATGGGAGCTCCGCTACCTGGATATAGAGAGAAGCAGTTTACCAGAGTTCTCTATGCTTTGTGTAGAGAGCAGCTGTTTACTGGTGTTTTGTAGCCTGGAATGAGGCATTACATATATGCGGGTTTTCTGTATGCTGAGTGTAGGAGACACCGCTTGTGGGAGCTCTGCTACCTGGATATAGATAGAAGCAGTTTACTGGAGTTCTCTATGCTTTGTGTAGAAAGCAGCTGTTTACTGGATTTCTGTAGCCTGGAATGAGGCATTCGCTATATGCGGGTTTTCTCTATGCTGAGTGTAGGAGACGCCGCTTATGGGAGCTCTGCTACCTGGATAGAGAGAGAATCAATTTACCGGAATTCCTTATCCTTGTTGTAGAGCGGAGCTGTTTCCAGGAGTTCTGTGTCCTGGAATTAGGCATTCGCTATATGTGGGTATTCTGTATACTGCGTGTAGCAGATGCAGCATTCGGGAGTTCTAGACCCTAAGTGTAGAGAGATGCAGTTTCCAGTAGTTCTGTATGTTGAATGTAGAGAGAAGCTGTTTCCAAGAGTTCTGTAGTCTGAGAGTAGGCATACGCTGTATATGGGATTCCTGTAGCCTGAGTGTAGCCGACGCAGCTTATGGGAGATCTGTAACCTAGAATTAGAGAGACGCAGTTTACCGAAGTTCTGTATCAGAATGTAGGACAAGCTGTTTCCAAGAATTCTGTAGCCTATGTATTCGCTATACGCGGGTTTTCTGTATGCTGAATGTGGCAGATGCAGCTTATTGGAGTTCTGTATCGTGCTTGTAGTTTGACACAGTTTGCCAGAGTTCTGTTTTTGGGTGTAGAGAGAAACTGTTTCTAGGAGTTCTGTAGCCTGGCATAAGGCATACGCAGTAATTGGGATTTCTATATCCTGAGTGTAGGAGACGCCGCTTATGGCAGCTCCGCTACGTGGATGTAGATAGAAGCAGTTTACCGGAGTTCTCTATCCTTTGTGTAGAAAGCAGCTGTTTACTGGAGTTCTGTAGCATGGAATGAGGCATTCGCTATATGCAGGTTTTCTCTATGCTGAGTGTAGGAGACGGCGCTTATGGAAGCTCTGCTACCTGGATATAGAGGAAGCGTTTTACACTAGTTCCCTATCCTTGTTGTAGAGAGGAGCTGATTCCAGGAGTTCTATATCCTGGAATTAGGCATTCGCTGTATGTGGGTATTCTGTATGCTGAGTGTAGCACATGCAGCTTTCTGGAGTTCTGTCATCTAAGTGTAGAGAGATGCAGTTTCCAGTAGTTCTGTATGTTGAATGTAGAGAGAAGCTGTTTCCAAGAGTTCTGTAGTCTGAGAGTAGGCATACGCTGTATATGGGATTCCAGTAGCCTGAGTGTAGCCGATTCAGCTTATGGGAGTTCTGTAACCCTGAATTAGAAAGTTACATTTTAGCGAAGTTCTGTATCAGAGTGTAGGGAGAAGCTGTTTCCAAGAATTCTGCAGCGTATGAGCAGGTATTCGCTATATGCGGGTTTTCTGTATGCTGAGTGTAGCAGATGCAGCTTATGGAAGTTCTGTATCTTGAATGTAGTGAGACACAGTTTGCCAGAGTTCTGTATATGGGTGTAGAGAGAAACTGTTTCCAAGAGTTCTGTAGCCTGGCAAGAGGCATACGCAGTCATTGGGATTTCTGTATCCTGAGTGTGGGAGACGCCGCTTATGGGAGCTCCGCTACCTGGATATAGAGAGAAGCAGTTTACCAGAGTTCTCTATGCTTTGTGTAGAGAGCAGCTGTTTACTGGTGTTTTGTAGCCTGGAATGAGGCATTACATATATGCGGGTTTTCTGTATGCTGAGTGTAGGAGACACCGCTTGTGGGAGCTCTGCTACCTGGATATAGATAGAAGCAGTTTACTGGAGTTCTCTATGCTTTGTGTAGAAAGCAGCTGTTTACTGGATTTCTGTAGCCTGGAATGAGGCATTCGCTATATGCGGGTTTTCTCTATGCTGAGTGTAGGAGACGCCGCTTATGGGAGCTCTGCTACCTGGATAGAGAGAGAATCAATTTACCGGAATTCCTTATCCTTGTTGTAGAGCGGAGCTGTTTCCAGGAGTTCTGTGTCCTGGAATTAGGCATTCGCTATATGTGGGTATTCTGTATACTGCGTGTAGCAGATGCAGCATTCGGGAGTTCTAGACCCTAAGTGTAGAGAGATGCAGTTTCCAGTAGTTCTGTATGTTGAATGTAGAGAGAAGCTGTTTCCAAGAGTTCTGTAGTCTGAGAGTAGGCATACGCTGTATATGGGATTCCTGTAGCCTGAGTGTAGCCGACGCAGCTTATGGGAGATCTGTAACCTAGAATTAGAGAGACGCAGTTTACCGAAGTTCTGTATCAGAATGTAGGGACAAGCTGTTTCCAAGAATTCTGTAGCCTATGTGCATGTATTCGCTATACGCGGGTTTTCTGTATGCTGAATGTGGCAGATGCAGCTTATTGGAGTTCTGTATCATGCTTGTAGTTCGACACAGTTTGCCAGAGTTCTGTTTTTGGGTGTAGAGAGAAACTGTTTCTAGGAGTTCTGTAGCCTGGCATAAGGCATACGCAGTAATTGGGATTTCTATATCCTGAGTGTAGGAGACGCCGCTTATGGCAGCTCCGCTACGTGGATGTAGATAGAAGCAGTTTACCGGAGTTCTCTATCCTTTGTGTAGAAAGCAGCTGTTTACTGGAGTTCTGTAGCATGGAATGAGGCATTCGCTATATGCAGGTTTTCTCTATGCTGAGTGTAGGAGACGGCACTTATGGAAGCTCTGCTACCTGGATATAGAGAGAAGCGTTTTACCGGAGTTCCCTATCCTTGTTGTAGAGAGGAGCTGATTCCAGGAGTTCTATATCCTGGAATTAGGCATTCGCTGTATGTGGGTATTCTGTATGCTGAGTGTAGCACATGCAGCTTTCTGGAGTTCTGTCATCTAAGTGTAGAGAGATGCAGTTTCCAGTAGTTCTGTATGTTGAATGTAGAGAGAAGCTGTTTCCAAGAGTTCTGTAGTCTGAGAGTAGGCATACGCTGTATATGGGATTCCAGTAGCCTGAGTGTAGCCGATTCAGCTTATGGGAGTTCTGTAACCCTGAATTAGAAAGTTACATTTTAGCGAAGTTCTGTATCAGAGTGTAGGGAGAAGCTGTTTCCAAGAATTCTGCAGCGTATGAGCAGGTATTCGCTATATGCGGGTTTTCTGTATGCTGAGTGTAGCAGATGCAGCTTATGGAAGTTCTGTATCTTGAATGTAGTGAGACACAGTTTGCCAGAGTTCTGTATATGGGTGTAGAGAGAAACTGTTTCCAAGAGTTCTGTAGCCTGGCAAGAGGCATACGCAGTCATTGGGATTTCTGTATCCTGAGTGTGGGAGACGCCGCTTATGGGAGCTCCGCTACCTGGATATAGAGAGAAGCAGTTTACCAGAGTTCTCTATGCTTTGTGTAGAGAGCAGCTGTTTACTGGTGTTTTGTAGCCTGGAATGAGGCATTACATATATGCGGGTTTTCTGTATGCTGAGTGTAGGAGACACCGCTTGTGGGAGCTCTGCTACCTGGATATAGATAGAAGCAGTTTACTGGAGTTCTCTATGCTTTGTGTAGAAAGCAGCTGTTTACTGGATTTCTGTAGCCTGGAATGAGGCATTCGCTATATGCGGGTTTTCTCTATGCTGAGTGTAGGAGACGCCGCTTATGGGAGCTCTGCTACCTGGATAGAGAGAGAATCAATTTACCGGAATTCCTTATCCTTGTTGTAGAGCGGAGCTGTTTCCAGGAGTTCTGTGTCCTGGAATTAGACATTCGCTATATGTGGGTATTCTGTATACTGCGTGTAGCAGATGCAGCATTCGGGAGTTCTAGACCCTAAGTGTAGAGAGATGCAGTTTCCAGTAGTTCTGTATGTTGAATGTAGAGAGAAGCTGTTTCCAAGAGTTCTGTAGTCTGAGAGTAGGCATACGCTGTATATGGGATTCCTGTAGCCTGAGTGTAGCCGACGCAGCTTATGGGAGATCTGTAACCTAGAATTAGAGAGACGCAGTTTACCGAAGTTCTGTATCAGAATGTAGGACAAGCTGTTTCCAAGAATTCTGTAGCCTATGTATTCGCTATACGCGGGTTTTCTGTATGCTGAATGTGGCAGATGCAGCTTATTGGAGTTCTGTATCGTGCTTGTAGTTCGACACAGTTTGCCAGAGTTCTGTTTTTGGGTGTAGAGAGAAACTGTTTCTAGGAGTTCTGTAGCCTGGCATAAGGCATACGCAGTAATTGGGATTTCTATATCCTGAGTGTAGGAGACGCCGCTTATGGCAGCTCCGCTACGTGGATGTAGATAGAAGCAGTTTACCGGAGTTCTCTATCCTTTGTGTAGAAAGCAGCTGTTTACTGGAGTTCTGTAGCATGGAATGAGGCATTCGCTATATGCAGGTTTTCTCTATGCTGAGTGTAGGAGACGGCGCTTATGGAAGCTCTGCTACCTGGATATAGAGGAAGCGTTTTACACTAGTTCCCTATCCTTGTTGTAGAGAGGAGCTGATTCCAGGAGTTCTATATCCTGGAATTAGGCATTCGCTGTATGTGGGTATTCTGTATGCTGAGTGTAGCACATGCAGCTTTCTGGAGTTCTGTCATCTAAGTGTAGAGAGATGCAGTTTCCAGTAGTTCTGTATGTTGAATGTAGAGAGAAGCTGTTTCCAAGAGTTCTGTAGTCTGAGAGTAGGCATACGCTGTATATGGGATTCCAGTAGCCTGAGTGTAGCCGATTCAGCTTATGGGAGTTCTGTAACCCTGAATTAGAAAGTTACATTTTAGCGAAGTTCTGTATCAGAGTGTAGGGAGAAGCTGTTTCCAAGAATTCTGCAGCGTATGAGCAGTTATTCGCTATATGCGGGTTTTCTGTATGCTTAGTGTAGCAGATGCAGCTTATGGAAGTTCTGTATCTTGAATGTAGTGAGACACAGTTTGCCAGAGTTCTGTATATGGGTGTAGAGAGAAACTGTTTCCAAGAGTTCTGTAGCCTGGCAAGAGGCATACGCAGTCATTGGGATTTCTGTATCCTGAGTGTGGGAGACGCCGCTTATGGGAGCTCCGCTACCTGGATATAGAGAGAAGCAGTTTACCAGAGTTCTCTATGCTTTGTGTAGAGAGCAGCTGTTTACTGGTGTTTTGTAGCCTGGAATGAGGCATTACATATATGCGGGTTTTCTGTATGCTGAGTGTAGGAGACACCGCTTGTGGGAGCTCTGCTACCTGGATATAGATAGAAGCAGTTTACTGGAGTTCTCTATGCTTTGTGTAGAAAGCAGCTGTTTACTGGATTTCTGTAGCCTGGAATGAGGCATTCGCTATATGCGGGTTTTCTCTATGCTGAGTGTAGGAGACGCCGCTTATGGGAGCTCTGCTACCTGGATAGAGAGAGAATCAATTTACCGGAATTCCTTATCCTTGTTGTAGAGCGGAGCTGTTTCCAGGAGTTCTGTGTCCTGGAATTAGGCATTCGCTATATGTGGGTATTCTGTATACTGCGTGTAGCAGATGCAGCATTCGGGAGTTCTAGACCCTAAGTGTAGAGAGATGCAGTTTCCAGTAGTTCTGTATGTTGAATGTAGAGAGAAGCTGTTTCCAAGAGTTCTGTAGTCTGAGAGTAGGCATACGCTGTATATGGGATTCCTGTAGCCTGAGTGTAGCCGACGCAGCTTATGGGAGATCTGTAACCTAGAATTAGAGAGACGCAGTTTACCGAAGTTCTGTATCAGAATGTAGGGACAAGCTGTTTCCAAGAATTCTGTAGCCTATGGGCATGTATTCGCTATACGCGGGTTTTCTGTATGCTGAATGTGGCAGATGCAGCTTATTGGAGTTCTGTATCATGCTTGTAGTTCGACACAGTTTGCCAGAGTTCTGTTTTTGGGTGTAGAGAGAAACTGTTTCTAGGAGTTCTGTAGCCTGGCATAAGGCATACGCAGTAATTGGGATTTCTATATCCTGAGTGTAGGAGACGCCGCTTATGGCAGCTCCGCTACGTGGATGTAGATAGAAGCAGTTTACCGGAGTTCTCTATCCTTTGTGTAGAAAGCAGCTGTTTACTGGAGTTCTGTAGCATGGAATGAGGCATTCGCTATATGCAGGTTTTCTCTATGCTGAGTGTAGGAGACGGCGCTTATGGAAGCTCTGCTACCTGGATATAGAGAGAAGCGTTTTACCGGAGTTCCCTATCCTTGTTGTAGAGAGGAGCTGATTCCAGGAGTTCTATATCCTGGAATTAGGCATTCGCTGTATGTGGGTATTCTGTATGCTGAGTGTAGCACATGCAGCTTTCTGGAGTTCTGTCATCTAAGTGTAGAGAGATGCAGTTTCCAGTAGTTCTGTATGTTGAATGTAGAGAGAAGCTGTTTCCAAGAGTTCTGTAGTCTGAGAGTAGGCATACGCTGTATATGGGATTCCAGTAGCCTGAGTGTAGCCGATTCAGCTTATGGGAGTTCTGTAACCCTGAATTAGAAAGTTACATTTTAGCGAAGTTCTGTATCAGAGTGTAGGGAGAAGCTGTTTCCAAGAATTCTGCAGCGTATGAGCAGGTATTCGCTATATGCGGGTTTTCTGTATGCTGAGTGTAGCAGATGCAGCTTATGGAAGTTCTGTATCTTGAATGTAGTGAGACACAGTTTGCCAGAGTTCTGTATATGGGTGTAGAGAGAAACTGTTTCCAAGAGTTCTGTAGCCTGGCAAGAGGCATACGCAGTCATTGGGATTTCTGTATCCTGAGTGTGGGAGACGCCGCTTATGGGAGCTCCGCTACCTGGATATAGAGAGAAGCAGTTTACCAGAGTTCTCTATGCTTTGTGTAGAGAGCAGCTGTTTACTGGTGTTTTGTAGCCTGGAATGAGGCATTACATATATGCGGGTTTTCTGTATGCTGAGTGTAGGAGACACCGCTTGTGGGAGCTCTGCTACCTGGATATAGATAGAAGCAGTTTACTGGAGTTCTCTATGCTTTGTGTAGAAAGCAGCTGTTTACTGGATTTCTGTAGCCTGGAATGAGGCATTCGCTATATGCGGGTTTTCTCTATGCTGAGTGTAGGAGACGCCGCTTATGGGAGCTCTGCTACCTGGATAGAGAGAGAATCAATTTACCGGAATTCCTTATCCTTGTTGTAGAGCGGAGCTGTTTCCAGGAGTTCTGTGTCCTGGAATTAGGCATTCGCTATATGTGGGTATTCTGTATACTGCGTGTAGCAGATGCAGCATTCGGGAGTTCTAGACCCTAAGTGTAGAGAGATGCAGTTTCCAGTAGTTCTGTATGTTGAATGTAGAGAGAAGCTGTTTCCAAGAGTTCTGTAGTCTGAGAGTAGGCATACGCTGTATATGGGATTCCTGTAGCCTGAGTGTAGCCGACGCAGCTTATGGGAGATCTGTAACCTAGAATTAGAGAGACGCAGTTTACCGAAGTTCTGTATCAGAATGTAGGACAAGCTGTTTCCAAGAATTCTGTAGCCTATGTATTCGCTATACGCGGGTTTTCTGTATGCTGAATGTGGCAGATGCAGCTTATTGGAGTTCTGTATCGTGCTTGTAGTTTGACACAGTTTGCCAGAGTTCTGTTTTTGGGTGTAGAGAGAAACTGTTTCTAGGAGTTCTGTAGCCTGGCATAAGGCATACGCAGTAATTGGGATTTCTATATCCTGAGTGTAGGAGACGCCGCTTATGGCAGCTCCGCTACGTGGATGTAGATAGAAGCAGTTTACCGGAGTTCTCTATCCTTTGTGTAGAAAGCAGCTGTTTACTGGAGTTCTGTAGCATGGAATGAGGCATTCGCTATATGCAGGTTTTCTCTATGCTGAGTGTAGGAGACGGCGCTTATGGAAGCTCTGCTACCTGGATATAGAGAGAAGCGTTTTACCGGAGTTCCCTATCCTTGTTGTAGAGAGGAGCTGATTCCAGGAGTTCTATATCCTGGAATTAGGCATTCGCTGTATGTGGGTATTCTGTATGCTGAGTGTAGCACATGCAGCTTTCTGGAGTTCTGTCATCTAAGTGTAGAGAGATGCAGTTTCCAGTAGTTCTGTATGTTGAATGTAGAGAGAAGCTGTTTCCAAGAGTTCTGTAGTCTGAGAGTAGGCATACGCTGTATATGGGATTCCAGTAGCCTGAGTGTAGCCGATTCAGCTTATGGGAGTTCTGTAACCCTGAATTAGAAAGTTACATTTTAGCGAAGTTCTGTATCAGAGTGTAGGGAGAAGCTGTTTCCAAGAATTCTGCAGCGTATGAGCAGGTATTCGCTATATGCGGGTTTTCTGTATGCTGAGTGTAGCAGATGCAGCTTATGGAAGTTCTGTATCTTGAATGTAGTGAGACACAGTTTGCCAGAGTTCTGTATATGGGTGTAGAGAGAAACTGTTTCCAAGAGTTCTGTAGCCTGGCAAGAGGCATACGCAGTCATTGGGATTTCTGTATCCTGAGTGTGGGAGACGCCGCTTATGGGAGCTCCGCTACCTGGATATAGAGAGAAGCAGTTTACCAGAGTTCTCTATGCTTTGTGTAGAGAGCAGCTGTTTACTGGTGTTTTGTAGCCTGGAATGAGGCATTACATATATGCGGGTTTTCTGTATGCTGAGTGTAGGAGACACCGCTTGTGGGAGCTCTGCTACCTGGATATAGATAGAAGCAGTTTACTGGAGTTCTCTATGCTTTGTGTAGAAAGCAGCTGTTTACTGGATTTCTGTAGCCTGGAATGAGGCATTCGCTATATGCGGGTTTTCTCTATGCTGAGTGTAGGAGACGCCGCTTATGGGAGCTCTGCTACCTGGATAGAGAGAGAATCAATTTACCGGAATTCCTTATCCTTGTTGTAGAGCGGAGCTGTTTCCAGGAGTTCTGTGTCCTGGAATTAGGCATTCGCTATATGTGGGTATTCTGTATACTGCGTGTAGCAGATGCAGCATTCGGGAGTTCTAGACCCTAAGTGTAGAGAGATGCAGTTTCCAGTAGTTCTGTATGTTGAATGTAGAGAGAAGCTGTTTCCAAGAGTTCTGTAGTCTGAGAGTAGGCATACGCTGTATATGGGATTCCTGTAGCCTGAGTGTAGCCGACGCAGCTTATGGGAGATCTGTAACCTAGAATTAGAGAGACGCAGTTTACCGAAGTTCTGTATCAGAATGTAGGGACAAGCTGTTTCCAAGAATTCTGTAGCCTATGGGCATGTATTCGCTATACGCGGGTTTTCTGTATGCTGAATGTGGCAGATGCAGCTTATTGGAGTTCTGTATCATGCTTGTAGTTCGACACAGTTTGCCAGAGTTCTGTTTTTGGGTGTAGAGAGAAACTGTTTCTAGGAGTTCTGTAGCCTGGCATAAGGCATACGCAGTAATTGGGATTTCTATATCCTGAGTGTAGGAGACGCCGCTTATGGCAGCTCCGCTACGTGGATGTAGATAGAAGCAGTTTACCGGAGTTCTCTATCCTTTGTGTAGAAAGCAGCTGTTTACTGGAGTTCTGTAGCATGGAATGAGGCATTCGCTATATGCAGGTTTTCTCTATGCTGAGTGTAGGAGACGGCGCTTATGGAAGCTCTGCTACCTGGATATAGAGAGAAGCGTTTTACCGGAGTTCCCTATCCTTGTTGTAGAGAGGAGCTGATTCCAGGAGTTCTATATCCTGGAATTAGGCATTCGCTGTATGTGGGTATTCTGTATGCTGAGTGTAGCACATGCAGCTTTCTGGAGTTCTGTCATCTAAGTGTAGAGAGATGCAGTTTCCAGTAGTTCTGTATGTTGAATGTAGAGAGAAGCTGTTTCCAAGAGTTCTGTAGTCTGAGAGTAGGCATACGCTGTATATGGGATTCCAGTAGCCTGAGTGTAGCCGATTCAGCTTATGGGAGTTCTGTAACCCTGAATTAGAAAGTTACATTTTAGCGAAGTTCTGTATCAGAGTGTAGGGAGAAGCTGTTTCCAAGAATTCTGCAGCGTATGAGCAGGTATTCGCTATATGCGGGTTTTCTGTATGCTGAGTGTAGCAGATGCAGCTTATGGAAGTTCTGTATCTTGAATGTAGTGAGACACAGTTTGCCAGAGTTCTGTATATGGGTGTAGAGAGAAACTGTTTCCAAGAGTTCTGTAGCCTGGCAAGAGGCATACGCAGTCATTGGGATTTCTGTATCCTGAGTGTGGGAGACGCCGCTTATGGGAGCTCCGCTACCTGGATATAGAGAGAAGCAGTTTACCAGAGTTCTCTATGCTTTGTGTAGAGAGCAGCTGTTTACTGGTGTTTTGTAGCCTGGAATGAGGCATTACATATATGCGGGTTTTCTGTATGCTGAGTGTAGGAGACACCGCTTGTGGGAGCTCTGCTACCTGGATATAGATAGAAGCAGTTTACTGGAGTTCTCTATGCTTTGTGTAGAAAGCAGCTGTTTACTGGATTTCTGTAGCCTGGAATGAGGCATTCGCTATATGCGGGTTTTCTCTATGCTGAGTGTAGGAGACGCCGCTTATGGGAGCTCTGCTACCTGGATAGAGAGAGAATCAATTTACCGGAATTCCTTATCCTTGTTGTAGAGCGGAGCTGTTTCCAGGAGTTCTGTGTCCTGGAATTAGGCATTCGCTATATGTGGGTATTCTGTATACTGCGTGTAGCAGATGCAGCATTCGGGAGTTCTAGACCCTAAGTGTAGAGAGATGCAGTTTCCAGTAGTTCTGTATGTTGAATGTAGAGAGAAGCTGTTTCCAAGAGTTCTGTAGTCTGAGAGTAGGCATACGCTGTATATGGGATTCCTGTAGCCTGAGTGTAGCCGACGCAGCTTATGGGAGATCTGTAACCTAGAATTAGAGAGACGCAGTTTACCGAAGTTCTGTATCAGAATGTAGGGACAAGCTGTTTCCAAGAATTCTGTAGCCTATGGGCATGTATTCGCTATACGCGGGTTTTCTGTATGCTGAATGTGGCAGATGCAGCTTATTGGAGTTCTGTATCATGCTTGTAGTTCGACACAGTTTGCCAGAGTTCTGTTTTTGGGTGTAGAGAGAAACTGTTTCTAGGAGTTCTGTAGCCTGGCATAAGGCATACGCAGTAATTGGGATTTCTATATCCTGAGTGTAGGAGACGCCGCTTATGGCAGCTCCGCTACGTGGATGTAGATAGAAGCAGTTTACCGGAGTTCTCTATCCTTTGTGTAGAAAGCAGCTGTTTACTGGAGTTCTGTAGCATGGAATGAGGCATTCGCTATATGCAGGTTTTCTCTATGCTGAGTGTAGGAGACGGCGCTTATGGAAGCTCTGCTACCTGGATATAGAGAGAAGCGTTTTACCGGAGTTCCCTATCCTTGTTGTAGAGAGGAGCTGATTCCAGGAGTTCTATATCCTGGAATTAGGCATTCGCTGTATGTGGGTATTCTGTATGCTGAGTGTAGCACATGCAGCTTTCTGGAGTTCTGTCATCTAAGTGTAGAGAGATGCAGTTTCCAGTAGTTCTGTATGTTGAATGTAGAGAGAAGCTGTTTCCAAGAGTTCTGTAGTCTGAGAGTAGGCATACGCTGTATATGGGATTCCAGTAGCCTGAGTGTAGCCGATTCAGCTTATGGGAGTTCTGTAACCCTGAATTAGAAAGTTACATTTTAGCGAAGTTCTGTATCAGAGTGTAGGGAGAAGCTGTTTCCAAGAATTCTGCAGCGTATGAGCAGGTATTCGCTATATGCGGGTTTTCTGTATGCTGAGTGTAGCAGATGCAGCTTATGGAAGTTCTGTATCTTGAATGTAGTGAGACACAGTTTGCCAGAGTTCTGTATATGGGTGTAGAGAGAAACTGTTTCCAAGAGTTCTGTAGCCTGGCAAGAGGCATACGCAGTCATTGGGATTTCTGTATCCTGAGTGTGGGAGACGCCGCTTATGGGAGCTCCGCTACCTGGATATAGAGAGAAGCAGTTTACCAGAGTTCTCTATGCTTTGTGTAGAGAGCAGCTGTTTACTGGTGTTTTGTAGCCTGGAATGAGGCATTACATATATGCGGGTTTTCTGTATGCTGAGTGTAGGAGACACCGCTTGTGGGAGCTCTGCTACCTGGATATAGATAGAAGCAGTTTACTGGAGTTCTCTATGCTTTGTGTAGAAAGCAGCTGTTTACTGGATTTCTGTAGCCTGGAATGAGGCATTCGCTATATGCGGGTTTTCTCTATGCTGAGTGTAGGAGACGCCGCTTATGGGAGCTCTGCTACCTGGATAGAGAGAGAATCAATTTACCGGAATTCCTTATCCTTGTTGTAGAGCGGAGCTGTTTCCAGGAGTTCTGTGTCCTGGAATTAGGCATTCGCTATATGTGGGTATTCTGTATACTGCGTGTAGCAGATGCAGCATTCGGGAGTTCTAGACCCTAAGTGTAGAGAGATGCAGTTTCCAGTAGTTCTGTATGTTGAATGTAGAGAGAAGCTGTTTCCAAGAGTTCTGTAGTCTGAGAGTAGGCATACGCTGTATATGGGATTCCTGTAGCCTGAGTGTAGCCGACGCAGCTTATGGGAGATCTGTAACCTAGAATTAGAGAGACGCAGTTTACCGAAGTTCTGTATCAGAATGTAGGACAAGCTGTTTCCAAGAATTCTGTAGCCTATGTATTCGCTATACGCGGGTTTTCTGTATGCTGAATGTGGCAGATGCAGCTTATTGGAGTTCTGTATCGTGCTTGTAGTTTGACACAGTTTGCCAGAGTTCTGTTTTTGGGTGTAGAGAGAAACTGTTTCTAGGAGTTCTGTAGCCTGGCATAAGGCATACGCAGTAATTGGGATTTCTATATCCTGAGTGTAGGAGACGCCGCTTATGGCAGCTCCGCTACGTGGATGTAGATAGAAGCAGTTTACCGGAGTTCTCTATCCTTTGTGTAGAAAGCAGCTGTTTACTGGAGTTCTGTAGCATGGAATGAGGCATTCGCTATATGCAGGTTTTCTCTATGCTGAGTGTAGGAGACGGCGCTTATGGAAGCTCTGCTACCTGGATATAGAGAGAAGCGTTTTACCGGAGTTCCCTATCCTTGTTGTAGAGAGGAGCTGATTCCAGGAGTTCTATATCCTGGAATTAGGCATTCGCTGTATGTGGGTATTCTGTATGCTGAGTGTAGCACATGCAGCTTTCTGGAGTTCTGTCATCTAAGTGTAGAGAGATGCAGTTTCCAGTAGTTCTGTATGTTGAATGTAGAGAGAAGCTGTTTCCAAGAGTTCTGTAGTCTGAGAGTAGGCATACGCTGTATATGGGATTCCAGTAGCCTGAGTGTAGCCGATTCAGCTTATGGGAGTTCTGTAACCCTGAATTAGAAAGTTACATTTTAGCGAAGTTCTGTATCAGAGTGTAGGGAGAAGCTGTTTCCAAGAATTCTGCAGCGTATGAGCAGGTATTCGCTATATGCGGGTTTTCTGTATGCTGAGTGTAGCAGATGCAGCTTATGGAAGTTCTGTATCTTGAATGTAGTGAGACACAGTTTGCCAGAGTTCTGTATATGGGTGTAGAGAGAAACTGTTTCCAAGAGTTCTGTAGCCTGGCAAGAGGCATACGCAGTCATTGGGATTTCTGTATCCTGAGTGTGGGAGACGCCGCTTATGGGAGCTCCGCTACCTGGATATAGAGAGAAGCAGTTTACCAGAGTTCTCTATGCTTTGTGTAGAGAGCAGCTGTTTACTGGTGTTTTGTAGCCTGGAATGAGGCATTACATATATGCGGGTTTTCTGTATGCTGAGTGTAGGAGACACCGCTTGTGGGAGCTCTGCTACCTGGATATAGATAGAAGCAGTTTACTGGAGTTCTCTATGCTTTGTGTAGAAAGCAGCTGTTTACTGGATTTCTGTAGCCTGGAATGAGGCATTCGCTATATGCGGGTTTTCTCTATGCTGAGTGTAGGAGACGCCGCTTATGGGAGCTCTGCTACCTGGATAGAGAGAGAATCAATTTACCGGAATTCCTTATCCTTGTTGTAGAGCGGAGCTGTTTCCAGGAGTTCTGTGTCCTGGAATTAGGCATTCGCTATATGTGGGTATTCTGTATACTGCGTGTAGCAGATGCAGCATTCGGGAGTTCTAGACCCTAAGTGTAGAGAGATGCAGTTTCCAGTAGTTCTGTATGTTGAATGTAGAGAGAAGCTGTTTCCAAGAGTTCTGTAGTCTGAGAGTAGGCATACGCTGTATATGGGATTCCTGTAGCCTGAGTGTAGCCGACGCAGCTTATGGGAGATCTGTAACCTAGAATTAGAGAGACGCAGTTTACCGAAGTTCTGTATCAGAATGTAGGGACAAGCTGTTTCCAAGAATTCTGTAGCCTATGGGCATGTATTCGCTATACGCGGGTTTTCTGTATGCTGAATGTGGCAGATGCAGCTTATTGGAGTTCTGTATCATGCTTGTAGTTCGACACAGTTTGCCAGAGTTCTGTTTTTGGGTGTAGAGAGAAACTGTTTCTAGGAGTTCTGTAGCCTGGCATAAGGCATACGCAGTAATTGGGATTTCTATATCCTGAGTGTAGGAGACGCCGCTTATGGCAGCTCCGCTACGTGGATGTAGATAGAAGCAGTTTACCGGAGTTCTCTATCCTTTGTGTAGAAAGCAGCTGTTTACTGGAGTTCTGTAGCATGGAATGAGGCATTCGCTATATGCAGGTTTTCTCTATGCTGAGTGTAGGAGACGGCGCTTATGGAAGCTCTGCTACCTGGATATAGAGAGAAGCGTTTTACCGGAGTTCCCTATCCTTGTTGTAGAGAGGAGCTGATTCCAGGAGTTCTATATCCTGGAATTAGGCATTCGCTGTATGTGGGTATTCTGTATGCTGAGTGTAGCACATGCAGCTTTCTGGAGTTCTGTCATCTAAGTGTAGAGAGATGCAGTTTCCAGTAGTTCTGTATGTTGAATGTAGAGAGAAGCTGTTTCCAAGAGTTCTGTAGTCTGAGAGTAGGCATACGCTGTATATGGGATTCCAGTAGCCTGAGTGTAGCCGATTCAGCTTATGGGAGTTCTGTAACCCTGAATTAGAAAGTTACATTTTAGCGAAGTTCTGTATCAGAGTGTAGGGAGAAGCTGTTTCCAAGAATTCTGCAGCGTATGAGCAGGTATTCGCTATATGCGGGTTTTCTGTATGCTGAGTGTAGCAGATGCAGCTTATGGAAGTTCTGTATCTTGAATGTAGTGAGACACAGTTTGCCAGAGTTCTGTATATGGGTGTAGAGAGAAACTGTTTCCAAGAGTTCTGTAGCCTGGCAAGAGGCATACGCAGTCATTGGGATTTCTGTATCCTGAGTGTGGGAGACGCCGCTTATGGGAGCTCCGCTACCTGGATATAGAGAGAAGCAGTTTACCAGAGTTCTCTATGCTTTGTGTAGAGAGCAGCTGTTTACTGGTGTTTTGTAGCCTGGAATGAGGCATTACATATATGCGGGTTTTCTGTATGCTGAGTGTAGGAGACACCGCTTGTGGGAGCTCTGCTACCTGGATATAGATAGAAGCAGTTTACTGGAGTTCTCTATGCTTTGTGTAGAAAGCAGCTGTTTACTGGATTTCTGTAGCCTGGAATGAGGCATTCGCTATATGCGGGTTTTCTCTATGCTGAGTGTAGGAGACGCCGCTTATGGGAGCTCTGCTACCTGGATAGAGAGAGAATCAATTTACCGGAATTCCTTATCCTTGTTGTAGAGCGGAGCTGTTTCCAGGAGTTCTGTGTCCTGGAATTAGGCATTCGCTATATGTGGGTATTCTGTATACTGCGTGTAGCAGATGCAGCATTCGGGAGTTCTAGACCCTAAGTGTAGAGAGATGCAGTTTCCAGTAGTTCTGTATGTTGAATGTAGAGAGAAGCTGTTTCCAAGAGTTCTGTAGTCTGAGAGTAGGCATACGCTGTATATGGGATTCCTGTAGCCTGAGTGTAGCCGACGCAGCTTATGGGAGATCTGTAACCTAGAATTAGAGAGACGCAGTTTACCGAAGTTCTGTATCAGAATGTAGGACAAGCTGTTTCCAAGAATTCTGTAGCCTATGTATTCGCTATACGCGGGTTTTCTGTATGCTGAATGTGGCAGATGCAGCTTATTGGAGTTCTGTATCGTGCTTGTAGTTTGACACAGTTTGCCAGAGTTCTGTTTTTGGGTGTAGAGAGAAACTGTTTCTAGGAGTTCTGTAGCCTGGCATAAGGCATACGCAGTAATTGGGATTTCTATATCCTGAGTGTAGGAGACGCCGCTTATGGCAGCTCCGCTACGTGGATGTAGATAGAAGCAGTTTACCGGAGTTCTCTATCCTTTGTGTAGAAAGCAGCTGTTTACTGGAGTTCTGTAGCATGGAATGAGGCATTCGCTATATGCAGGTTTTCTCTATGCTGAGTGTAGGAGACGGCGCTTATGGAAGCTCTGCTACCTGGATATAGAGAGAAGCGTTTTACCGGAGTTCCCTATCCTTGTTGTAGAGAGGAGCTGATTCCAGGAGTTCTATATCCTGGAATTAGGCATTCGCTGTATGTGGGTATTCTGTATGCTGAGTGTAGCACATGCAGCTTTCTGGAGTTCTGTCATCTAAGTGTAGAGAGATGCAGTTTCCAGTAGTTCTGTATGTTGAATGTAGAGAGAAGCTGTTTCCAAGAGTTCTGTAGTCTGAGAGTAGGCATACGCTGTATATGGGATTCCAGTAGCCTGAGTGTAGCCGATTCAGCTTATGGGAGTTCTGTAACCCTGAATTAGAAAGTTACATTTTAGCGAAGTTCTGTATCAGAGTGTAGGGAGAAGCTGTTTCCAAGAATTCTGCAGCGTATGAGCAGGTATTCGCTATATGCGGGTTTTCTGTATGCTGAGTGTAGCAGATGCAGCTTATGGAAGTTCTGTATCTTGAATGTAGTGAGACACAGTTTGCCAGAGTTCTGTATATGGGTGTAGAGAGAAACTGTTTCCAAGAGTTCTGTAGCCTGGCAAGAGGCATACGCAGTCATTGGGATTTCTGTATCCTGAGTGTGGGAGACGCCGCTTATGGGAGCTCCGCTACCTGGATATAGAGAGAAGCAGTTTACCAGAGTTCTCTATGCTTTGTGTAGAGAGCAGCTGTTTACTGGTGTTTTGTAGCCTGGAATGAGGCATTACATATATGCGGGTTTTCTGTATGCTGAGTGTAGGAGACACCGCTTGTGGGAGCTCTGCTACCTGGATATAGATAGAAGCAGTTTACTGGAGTTCTCTATGCTTTGTGTAGAAAGCAGCTGTTTACTGGATTTCTGTAGCCTGGAATGAGGCATTCGCTATATGCGGGTTTTCTCTATGCTGAGTGTAGGAGACGCCGCTTATGGGAGCTCTGCTACCTGGATAGAGAGAGAATCAATTTACCGGAATTCCTTATCCTTGTTGTAGAGCGGAGCTGTTTCCAGGAGTTCTGTGTCCTGGAATTAGGCATTCGCTATATGTGGGTATTCTGTATACTGCGTGTAGCAGATGCAGCATTCGGGAGTTCTAGACCCTAAGTGTAGAGAGATGCAGTTTCCAGTAGTTCTGTATGTTGAATGTAGAGAGAAGCTGTTTCCAAGAGTTCTGTAGTCTGAGAGTAGGCATACGCTGTATATGGGATTCCTGTAGCCTGAGTGTAGCCGACGCAGCTTATGGGAGATCTGTAACCTAGAATTAGAGAGACGCAGTTTACCGAAGTTCTGTATCAGAATGTAGGACAAGCTGTTTCCAAGAATTCTGTAGCCTATGTATTCGCTATACGCGGGTTTTCTGTATGCTGAATGTGGCAGATGCAGCTTATTGGAGTTCTGTATCGTGCTTGTAGTTTGACACAGTTTGCCAGAGTTCTGTTTTTGGGTGTAGAGAGAAACTGTTTCTAGGAGTTCTGTAGCCTGGCATAAGGCATACGCAGTAATTGGGATTTCTATATCCTGAGTGTAGGAGACGCCGCTTATGGCAGCTCCGCTACGTGGATGTAGATAGAAGCAGTTTACCGGAGTTCTCTATCCTTTGTGTAGAAAGCAGCTGTTTACTGGAGTTCTGTAGCATGGAATGAGGCATTCGCTATATGCAGGTTTTCTCTATGCTGAGTGTAGGAGACGGCGCTTATGGAAGCTCTGCTACCTGGATATAGAGAGAAGCGTTTTACCGGAGTTCCCTATCCTTGTTGTAGAGAGGAGCTGATTCCAGGAGTTCTATATCCTGGAATTAGGCATTCGCTGTATGTGGGTATTCTGTATGCTGAGTGTAGCACATGCAGCTTTCTGGAGTTCTGTCATCTAAGTGTAGAGAGATGCAGTTTCCAGTAGTTCTGTATGTTGAATGTAGAGAGAAGCTGTTTCCAAGAGTTCTGTAGTCTGAGAGTAGGCATACGCTGTATATGGGATTCCAGTAGCCTGAGTGTAGCCGATTCAGCTTATGGGAGTTCTGTAACCCTGAATTAGAAAGTTACATTTTAGCGAAGTTCTGTATCAGAGTGTAGGGAGAAGCTGTTTCCAAGAATTCTGCAGCGTATGAGCAGGTATTCGCTATATGCGGGTTTTCTGTATGCTGAGTGTAGCAGATGCAGCTTATGGAAGTTCTGTATCTTGAATGTAGTGAGACACAGTTTGCCAGAGTTCTGTATATGGGTGTAGAGAGAAACTGTTTCCAAGAGTTCTGTAGCCTGGCAAGAGGCATACGCAGTCATTGGGATTTCTGTATCCTGAGTGTGGGAGACGCCGCTTATGGGAGCTCCGCTACCTGGATATAGAGAGAAGCAGTTTACCAGAGTTCTCTATGCTTTGTGTAGAGAGCAGCTGTTTACTGGTGTTTTGTAGCCTGGAATGAGGCATTACATATATGCGGGTTTTCTGTATGCTGAGTGTAGGAGACACCGCTTGTGGGAGCTCTGCTACCTGGATATAGATAGAAGCAGTTTACTGGAGTTCTCTATGCTTTGTGTAGAAAGCAGCTGTTTACTGGATTTCTGTAGCCTGGAATGAGGCATTCGCTATATGCGGGTTTTCTCTATGCTGAGTGTAGGAGACGCCGCTTATGGGAGCTCTGCTACCTGGATAGAGAGAGAATCAATTTACCGGAATTCCTTATCCTTGTTGTAGAGCGGAGCTGTTTCCAGGAGTTCTGTGTCCTGGAATTAGGCATTCGCTATATGTGGGTATTCTGTATACTGCGTGTAGCAGATGCAGCATTCGGGAGTTCTAGACCCTAAGTGTAGAGAGATGCAGTTTCCAGTAGTTCTGTATGTTGAATGTAGAGAGAAGCTGTTTCCAAGAGTTCTGTAGTCTGAGAGTAGGCATACGCTGTATATGGGATTCCTGTAGCCTGAGTGTAGCCGACGCAGCTTATGGGAGATCTGTAACCTAGAATTAGAGAGACGCAGTTTACCGAAGTTCTGTATCAGAATGTAGGACAAGCTGTTTCCAAGAATTCTGTAGCCTATGTATTCGCTATACGCGGGTTTTCTGTATGCTGAATGTGGCAGATGCAGCTTATTGGAGTTCTGTATCGTGCTTGTAGTTTGACACAGTTTGCCAGAGTTCTGTTTTTGGGTGTAGAGAGAAACTGTTTCTAGGAGTTCTGTAGCCTGGCATAAGGCATACGCAGTAATTGGGATTTCTATATCCTGAGTGTAGGAGACGCCGCTTATGGCAGCTCCGCTACGTGGATGTAGATAGAAGCAGTTTACCAGAGTTCTCTATCCTTTGTGTAGAAAGCAGCTGTTTACTGGAGTTCTGTAGCATGGAATGAGGCATTCGCTATATGCAGGTTTTCTCTATGCTGAGTGTAGGAGACGGCGCTTATGGAAGCTCTGCTACCTGGATATAGAGAGAAGCGTTTTACCGGAGTTCCCTATCCTTGTTGTAGAGAGGAGCTGATTCCAGGAGTTCTATATCCTGGAATTAGGCATTCGCTGTATGTGGGTATTCTGTATGCTGAGTGTAGCACATGCAGCTTTCTGGAGTTCTGTCATCTAAGTGTAGAGAGATGCAGTTTCCAGTAGTTCTGTATGTTGAATGTAGAGAGAAGCTGTTTCCAAGAGTTCTGTAGTCTGAGAGTAGGCATACGCTGTATATGGGATTCCAGTAGCCTGAGTGTAGCCGATTCAGCTTATGGGAGTTCTGTAACCCTGAATTAGAAAGTTACATTTTAGCGAAGTTCTGTATCAGAGTGTAGGGAGAAGCTGTTTCCAAGAATTCTGCAGCGTATGAGCAGGTATTCGCTATATGCGGGTTTTCTGTATGCTGAGTGTAGCAGATGCAGCTTATGGAAGTTCTGTATCTTGAATGTAGTGAGACACAGTTTGCCAGAGTTCTGTATATGGGTGTAGAGAGAAACTGTTTCCAAGAGTTCTGTAGCCTGGCAAGAGGCATACACAGTCATTGGGATTTCTGTATCCTGAGTGTGGGAGACGCCGCTTATGGGAGCTCCGCTACCTGGATATAGAGAGAAGCAGTTTACCAGAGTTCTCTATGCTTTGTGTAGAGAGCAGCTGTTTACTGGTGTTTTGTAGCCTGGAATGAGGCATTACATATATGCGGGTTTTCTGTATGCTGAGTGTAGGAGACACCGCTTGTGGGAGCTCTGCTACCTGGATATAGATAGAAGCAGTTTACTGGAGTTCTCTATGCTTTGTGTAGAAAGCAGCTGTTTACTGGATTTCTGTAGCCTGGAATGAGGCATTCGCTATATGCGGGTTTTCTCTATGCTGAGTGTAGGAGACGCCGCTTATGGGAGCTCTGCTACCTGGATAGAGAGAGAATCAATTTACCGGAATTCCTTATCCTTGTTGTAGAGCGGAGCTGTTTCCAGGAGTTCTGTGTCCTGGAATTAGGCATTCGCTATATGTGGGTATTCTGTATACTGCGTGTAGCAGATGCAGCATTCGGGAGTTCTAGACCCTAAGTGTAGAGAGATGCAGTTTCCAGTAGTTCTGTATGTTGAATGTAGAGAGAAGCTGTTTCCAAGAGTTCTGTAGTCTGAGAGTAGGCATACGCTGTATATGGGATTCCTGTAGCCTGAGTGTAGCCGACGCAGCTTATGGGAGATCTGTAACCTAGAATTAGAGAGACGCAGTTTACCGAAGTTCTGTATCAGAATGTAGGGACAAGCTGTTTCCAAGAATTCTGTAGCCTATGGGCATGTATTCGCTATACGCGGGTTTTCTGTATGCTGAATGTGGCAGATGCAGCTTATTGGAGTTCTGTATCATGCTTGTAGTTCGACACAGTTTGCCAGAGTTCTGTTTTTGGGTGTAGAGAGAAACTGTTTCTAGGAGTTCTGTAGCCTGGCATAAGGCATACGCAGTAATTGGGATTTCTATATCCTGAGTGTAGGAGACGCCGCTTATGGCAGCTCCGCTACGTGGATGTAGATAGAAGCAGTTTACCGGAGTTCTCTATCCTTTGTGTAGAAAGCAGCTGTTTACTGGAGTTCTGTAGCATGGAATGAGGCATTCGCTATATGCAGGTTTTCTCTATGCTGAGTGTAGGAGACGGCGCTTATGGAAGCTCTGCTACCTGGATATAGAGAGAAGCGTTTTACCGGAGTTCCCTATCCTTGTTGTAGAGAGGAGCTGATTCCAGGAGTTCTATATCCTGGAATTAGGCATTCGCTGTATGTGGGTATTCTGTATGCTGAGTGTAGCACATGCAGCTTTCTGGAGTTCTGTCGTCTAAGTGTAGAGAGATGCAGTTTCCAGTAGTTCTGTATGTTGAATGTAGAGAGAAGCTGTTTCCAAGAGTTCTGTAGTCTGAGAGTAGGCATACGCTGTATATGGGATTCCAGTAGCCTGAGTGTAGCCGATTCAGCTTATGGGAGTTCTGTAACCCTGAATTAGAAAGTTACATTTTAGCGAAGTTCTGTATCAGAGTGTAGGGAGAAGCTGTTTCCAAGAATTCTGCAGCGTATGAGCAGGTATTCGCTATATGCGGGTTTTCTGTATGCTGAGTGTAGCAGATGCAGCTTATGGAAGTTCTGTATCTTGAATGTAGTGAGACACAGTTTGCCAGAGTTCTGTATATGGGTGTAGAGAGAAACTGTTTCCAAGAGTTCTGTAGCCTGGCAAGAGGCATACGCAGTCATTGGGATTTCTGTATCCTGAGTGTGGGAGACGCCGCTTATGGGAGCTCCGCTACCTGGATATAGAGAGAAGCAGTTTACCAGAGTTCTCTATGCTTTGTGTAGAGAGCAGCTGTTTACTGGTGTTTTGTAGCCTGGAATGAGGCATTACATATATGCGGGTTTTCTGTATGCTGAGTGTAGGAGACACCGCTTGTGGGAGCTCTGCTACCTGGATATAGATAGAAGCAGTTTACTGGAGTTCTCTATGCTTTGTGTAGAAAGCAGCTGTTTACTGGAGTTCTGTAGCCTGGAATGAGGCATTCGCTATATGCGGGTTTTCTCTATGCTGAGTGTAGGAGACGCCGCTTATGGGAGCTCTGCTACCTGGATAGAGAGAGAATCAATTTACCGGAATTCCTTATCCTTGTTGTAGAGCGGAGCTGTTTCCAGGAGTTCTGTGTCCTGGAATTAGGCATTCGCTATATGTGGGTATTCTGTATACTGCGTGTAGCAGATGCAGCATTCGGGAGTTCTAGACCCTAAGTGTAGAGAGATGCAGTTTCCAGTAGTTCTGTATGTTGAATGTAGAGAGAAGCTGTTTCCAAGAGTTCTGTAGTCTGAGAGTAGGCATACGCTGTATATGGGATTCCTGTAGCCTGAGTGTAGCTGACGCAGCTTATGGGAGATCTGTAACGTAGAATTAGAGAGACTCAGTTTACCGAAGTTCTGTATCAGAATGTAGGACAAGCTGTTTCCAAGAATTCTGTAGCCTATGAATTCGCTATACGCGGGTTTTCTGTATGCTGAATGTGGCAGATGCAGCTTATTGGAGTTCTGTATCGTGCTTGTAGTTCGACACAGTTTGCCAGAGTTCTGTTTTTGGGTGTAGAGAGAAACTGTTTCTAGGAGTTCTGTAGCCTGGCATAAGGCATACGCAGTAATTGGGATTTCTATATCCTGAGTGTAGGAGACGCCGCTTATGGCAGCTCCGCTACGTGGATGTAGATAGAAGCAGTTTACCGGAGTTCTCTATCCTTTGTGTAGAAAGCAGCTGTTTACTGGAGTTCTGTAGCATGGAATGAGGCATTCGCTATATGCAGGTTTTCTCTATGCTGAGTGTAGGAGACGGCGCTTATGGAAGCTCTGCTACCTGGATATAGAGAGAAGCGTTTTACCGGAGTTCCCTATCCTTGTTGTAGAGAGGAGCTGATTCCAGGAGTTCTATATCCTGGAATTAGGCATTCGCTGTATGTGGGTATTCTGTATGCTGAGTGTAGCACATGCAGCTTTCTGGAGTTCTGTCATCTAAGTGTAGAGAGATGCAGTTTCCAGTAGTTCTGTATGTTGAATGTAGAGAGAAGCTGTTTCCAAGAGTTCTGTAGTCTGAGAGTAGGCATACGCTGTATATGGGATTCCAGTAGCCTGAGTGTAGCCGATTCAGCTTATGGGAGTTCTGTAACCCTGAATTAGAAAGTTACATTTTAGCGAAGTTCTGTATCAGAGTGTAGGGAGAAGCTGTTTCCAAGAATTCTGCAGCGTATGAGCAGGTATTCGCTATATGCGGGTTTTCTGTATGCTGAGTGTAGCAGATGCAGCTTATGGAAGTTCTGTATCTTGAATGTAGTGAGACACAGTTTGCCAGAGTTCTGTATATGGGTGTAGAGAGAAACTGTTTCCAAGAGTTCTGTAGCCTGGCAAGAGGCATACGCAGTCATTGGGATTTCTGTATCCTGAGTGTGGGAGACGCCGCTTATGGGAGCTCCGCTACCTGGATATAGAGAGAAGCAGTTTACCAGAGTTCTCTATGCTTTGTGTAGAGAGCAGCTGTTTACTGGTGTTTTGTAGCCTGGAATGAGGCATTACATATATGCGGGTTTTCTGTATGCTGAGTGTAGGAGACACCGCTTGTGGGAGCTCTGCTACCTGGATATAGATAGAAGCAGTTTACTGGAGTTCTCTATGCTTTGTGTAGAAAGCAGCTGTTTACTGGATTTCTGTAGCCTGGAATGAGGCATTCGCTATATGCGGGTTTTCTCTATGCTGAGTGTAGGAGACGCCGCTTATGGGAGCTCTGCTACCTGGATAGAGAGAGAATCAATTTACCGGAATTCCTTATCCTTGTTGTAGAGCGGAGCTGTTTCCAGGAGTTCTGTGTCCTGGAATTAGGCATTCGCTATATGTGGGTATTCTGTATACTGCGTGTAGCAGATGCAGCATTCGGGAGTTCTAGACCCTAAGTGTAGAGAGATGCAGTTTCCAGTAGTTCTGTATGTTGAATGTAGAGAGAAGCTGTTTCCAAGAGTTCTGTAGTCTGAGAGTAGGCATACGCTGTATATGGGATTCCTGTAGCCTGAGTGTAGCCGACGCAGCTTATGGGAGATCTGTAACCTAGAATTAGAGAGACGCAGTTTACCGAAGTTCTGTATCAGAATGTAGGACAAGCTGTTTCCAAGAATTCTGTAGCCTATGTATTCGCTATACGCGGGTTTTCTGTATGCTGAATGTGGCAGATGCAGCTTATTGGAGTTCTGTATCGTGCTTGTAGTTTGACACAGTTTGCCAGAGTTCTGTTTTTGGGTGTAGAGAGAAACTGTTTCTAGGAGTTCTGTAGCCTGGCATAAGGCATACGCAGTAATTGGGATTTCTATATCCTGAGTGTAGGAGACGCCGCTTATGGCAGCTCCGCTACGTGGATGTAGATAGAAGCAGTTTACCAGAGTTCTCTATCCTTTGTGTAGAAAGCAGCTGTTTACTGGAGTTCTGTAGCATGGAATGAGGCATTCGCTATATGCAGGTTTTCTCTATGCTGAGTGTAGGAGACGGCGCTTATGGAAGCTCTGCTACCTGGATATAGAGAGAAGCGTTTTACCGGAGTTCCCTATCCTTGTTGTAGAGAGGAGCTGATTCCAGGAGTTCTATATCCTGGAATTAGGCATTCGCTGTATGTGGGTATTCTGTATGCTGAGTGTAGCACATGCAGCTTTCTGGAGTTCTGTCATCTAAGTGTAGAGAGATGCAGTTTCCAGTAGTTCTGTATGTTGAATGTAGAGAGAAGCTGTTTCCAAGAGTTCTGTAGTCTGAGAGTAGGCATACGCTGTATATGGGATTCCAGTAGCCTGAGTGTAGCCGATTCAGCTTATGGGAGTTCTGTAACCCTGAATTAGAAAGTTACATTTTAGCGAAGTTCTGTATCAGAGTGTAGGGAGAAGCTGTTTCCAAGAATTCTGCAGCGTATGAGCAGGTATTCGCTATATGCGGGTTTTCTGTATGCTGAGTGTAGCAGATGCAGCTTATGGAAGTTCTGTATCTTGAATGTAGTGAGACACAGTTTGCCAGAGTTCTGTATATGGGTGTAGAGAGAAACTGTTTCCAAGAGTTCTGTAGCCTGGCAAGAGGCATACGCAGTCATTGGGATTTCTGTATCCTGAGTGTGGGAGACGCCGCTTATGGGAGCTCCGCTACCTGGATATAGAGAGAAGCAGTTTACCAGAGTTCTCTATGCTTTGTGTAGAGAGCAGCTGTTTACTGGTGTTTTGTAGCCTGGAATGAGGCATTACATATATGCGGGTTTTCTGTATGCTGAGTGTAGGAGACACCGCTTGTGGGAGCTCTGCTACCTGGATATAGATAGAAGCAGTTTACTGGAGTTCTCTATGCTTTGTGTAGAAAGCAGCTGTTTACTGGATTTCTGTAGCCTGGAATGAGGCATTCGCTATATGCGGGTTTTCTCTATGCTGAGTGTAGGAGACGCCGCTTATGGGAGCTCTGCTACCTGGATAGAGAGAGAATCAATTTACCGGAATTCCTTATCCTTGTTGTAGAGCGGAGCTGTTTCCAGGAGTTCTGTGTCCTGGAATTAGGCATTCGCTATATGTGGGTATTCTGTATACTGCGTGTAGCAGATGCAGCATTCGGGAGTTCTAGACCCTAAGTGTAGAGAGATGCAGTTTCCAGTAGTTCTGTATGTTGAATGTAGAGAGAAGCTGTTTCCAAGAGTTCTGTAGTCTGAGAGTAGGCATACGCTGTATATGGGATTCCTGTAGCCTGAGTGTAGCCGATGCAGCTTATGTGAGATCTGTAACCTAGAATTAGAGAGACGCAGTTTACCGAAGTTCTGTATCAGAATGTAGGGACAAGCTGTTTCCAAGAATTCTGTAGCCTATGGGCATGTATTCGCTATACGCGGGTTTTCTGTATGCTGAATGTGGCAGATGCAGCTTATTGGAATTCTGTATCATGCTTGTAGTTCGACACAGTTTGCCAGAGTTCTGTTTTTGGGTGTAGAGAGAAACTGTTTCTAGGAGTTCTGTAGCCTGGCATAAGGCATACGCAGTAATTGGGATTTCTATATCCTGAGTGTAGGAGACGCCGCTTATGGCAGCTCCGCTACGTGGATGTAGATAGAAGCAGTTTACCGGAGTTCTCTATCCTTTGTGTAGAAAGCAGCTGTTTACTGGAGTTCTGTAGCATGGAATGAGGCATTCGCTATATGCAGGTTTTCTCTATGCTGAGTGTAGGAGACGGCGCTTATGGAAGCTCTGCTACCTGGATATAGAGAGAAGCGTTTTACCGGAGTTCCCTATCCTTGTTGTAGAGAGGAGCTGATTCCAGGAGTTCTATATCCTGGAATTAGGCATTCGCTGTATGTGGGTATTCTGTATGCTGAGTGTAGCACATGCAGCTTTCTGGAGTTCTGTCATCTAAGTGTAGAGAGATGCAGTTTCCAGTAGTTCTGTATGTTGAATGTAGAGAGAAGCTGTTTCCAAGAGTTCTGTAGTCTGAGAGTAGGCATACGCTGTATATGGGATTCCAGTAGCCTGAGTGTAGCCGATTCAGCTTATGGGAGTTCTGTAACCCTGAATTAGAAAGTTACATTTTAGCGAAGTTCTGTATCAGAGTGTAGGGAGAAGCTGTTTCCAAGAATTCTGCAGCGTATGAGCAGGTATTCGCTATATGCGGGTTTTCTGTATGCTGAGTGTAGCAGATGCAGCTTATGGAAGTTCTGTATCTTGAATGTAGTGAGACACAGTTTGCCAGAGTTCTGTATATGGGTGTAGAGAGAAACTGTTTCCAAGAGTTCTGTAGCCTGGCAAGAGGCATACGCAGTCATTGGGATTTCTGTATCCTGAGTGTGGGAGACGCCGCTTATGGGAGCTCCGCTACCTGGATATAGAGAGAAGCAGTTTACCAGAGTTCTCTATGCTTTGTGTAGAGAGCAGCTGTTTACTGGTGTTTTGTAGCCTGGAATGAGGCATTACATATATGCGGGTTTTCTGTATGCTGAGTGTAGGAGACACCGCTTGTGGGAGCTCTGCTACCTGGATATAGATAGAAGCAGTTTACTGGAGTTCTCTATGCTTTGTGTAGAAAGCAGCTGTTTACTGGAGTTCTGTAGCCTGGAATGAGGCATTCGCTATATGCGGGTTTTCTCTATGCTGAGTGTAGGAGACGCCGCTTATGGGAGCTCTGCTACCTGGATAGAGAGAGAATCAATTTACCGGAATTCCTTATCCTTGTTGTAGAGCGGAGCTGTTTCCAGGAGTTCTGTGTCCTGGAATTAGGCATTCGCTATATGTGGGTATTCTGTATACTGCGTGTAGCAGATGCAGCATTCGGGAGTTCTAGACCCTAAGTGTAGAGAGATGCAGTTTCCAGTAGTTCTGTATGTTGAATGTAGAGAGAAGCTGTTTCCAAGAGTTCTGTAGTCTGAGAGTAGGCATACGCTGTATATGGGATTCCTGTAGCCTGAGTGTAGCTGACGCAGCTTATGGGAGATCTGTAACGTAGAATTAGAGAGACTCAGTTTACCGAAGTTCTGTATCAGAATGTAGGACAAGCTGTTTCCAAGAATTCTGTAGCCTATGAATTCGCTATACGCGGGTTTTCTGTATGCTGAATGTGGCAGATGCAGCTTATTGGAGTTCTGTATCGTGCTTGTAGTTCGACACAGTTTGCCAGAGTTCTGTTTTTGGGTGTAGAGAGAAACTGTTTCTAGGAGTTCTGTAGCCTGGCATAAGGCATACGCAGTAATTGGGATTTCTATATCCTGAGTGTAGGAGACGCCGCTTATGGCAGCTCCGCTACGTGGATGTAGATAGAAGCAGTTTACCGGAGTTCTCTATCCTTTGTGTAGAAAGCAGCTGTTTACTGGAGTTCTGTAGCATGGAATGAGGCATTCGCTATATGCAGGTTTTCTCTATGCTGAGTGTAGGAGACGGCGCTTATGGAAGCTCTGCTACCTGGATATAGAGAGAAGCGTTTTACCGGAGTTCCCTATCCTTGTTGTAGAGAGGAGCTGATTCCAGGAGTTCTATATCCTGGAATTAGGCATTCGCTGTATGTGGGTATTCTGTATGCTGAGTGTAGCACATGCAGCTTTCTGGAGTTCTGTCATCTAAGTGTAGAGAGATGCAGTTTCCAGTAGTTCTGTATGTTGAATGTAGAGAGAAGCTGTTTCCAAGAGTTCTGTAGTCTGAGAGTAGGCATACGCTGTATATGGGATTCCAGTAGCCTGAGTGTAGCCGATTCAGCTTATGGGAGTTCTGTAACCCTGAATTAGAAAGTTACATTTTAGCGAAGTTCTGTATCAGAGTGTAGGGAGAAGCTGTTTCCAAGAATTCTGCAGCGTATGAGCAGGTATTCGCTATATGCGGGTTTTCTGTATGCTGAGTGTAGCAGATGCAGCTTATGGAAGTTCTGTATCTTGAATGTAGTGAGACACAGTTTGCCAGAGTTCTGTATATGGGTGTAGAGAGAAACTGTTTCCAAGAGTTCTGTAGCCTGGCAAGAGGCATACGCAGTCATTGGGATTTCTGTATCCTGAGTGTGGGAGACGCCGCTTATGGGAGCTCCGCTACCTGGATATAGAGAGAAGCAGTTTACCAGAGTTCTCTATGCTTTGTGTAGAGAGCAGCTGTTTACTGGTGTTTTGTAGCCTGGAATGAGGCATTACATATATGCGGGTTTTCTGTATGCTGAGTGTAGGAGACACCGCTTGTGGGAGCTCTGCTACCTGGATATAGATAGAAGCAGTTTACTGGAGTTCTCTATGCTTTGTGTAGAAAGCAGCTGTTTACTGGATTTCTGTAGCCTGGAATGAGGCATTCGCTATATGCGGGTTTTCTCTATGCTGAGTGTAGGAGACGCCGCTTATGGGAGCTCTGCTACCTGGATAGAGAGAGAATCAATTTACCGGAATTCCTTATCCTTGTTGTAGAGCGGAGCTGTTTCCAGGAGTTCTGTGTCCTGGAATTAGGCATTCGCTATATGTGGGTATTCTGTATACTGCGTGTAGCAGATGCAGCATTCGGGAGTTCTAGACCCTAAGTGTAGAGAGATGCAGTTTCCAGTAGTTCTGTATGTTGAATGTAGAGAGAAGCTGTTTCCAAGAGTTCTGTAGTCTGAGAGTAGGCATACGCTGTATATGGGATTCCTGTAGCCTGAGTGTAGCCGACGCAGCTTATGGGAGATCTGTAACGTAGAATTAGAGAGACTCAGTTTACCGAAGTTCTGTATCAGAATGTAGGACAAGCTGTTTCCAAGAATTCTGTAGCCTATGAATTCGCTATACGCGGGTTTTCTGTATGCTGAATGTGGCAGATGCAGCTTATTGGAGTTCTGTATCGTGCTTGTAGTTCGACACAGTTTGCCAGAGTTCTGTTTTTGGGTGTAGAGAGAAACTGTTTCTAGGAGTTCTGTAGCCTGGCATAAGGCATACGCAGTAATTGGGATTTCTATATCCTGAGTGTAGGAGACGCCGCTTATGGCAGCTCCGCTACGTGGATGTAGATAGAAGCAGTTTACCGGAGTTCTCTATCCTTTGTGTAGAAAGCAGCTGTTTACTGGAGTTCTGTAGCATGGAATGAGGCATTCGCTATATGCAGGTTTTCTCTATGCTGAGTGTAGGAGACGGCGCTTATGGAAGCTCTGCTACCTGGATATAGAGAGAAGCGTTTTACCGGAGTTCCCTATCCTTGTTGTAGAGAGGAGCTGATTCCAGGAGTTCTATATCCTGGAATTAGGCATTCGCTGTATGTGGGTATTCTGTATGCTGAGTGTAGCACATGCAGCTTTCTGGAGTTCTGTCATCTAAGTGTAGAGAGATGCAGTTTCCAGTAGTTCTGTATGTTGAATGTAGAGAGAAGCTGTTTCCAAGAGTTCTGTAGTCTGAGAGTAGGCATACGCTGTATATGGGATTCCAGTAGCCTGAGTGTAGCCGATTCAGCTTATGGGAGTTCTGTAACCCTGAATTAGAAAGTTACATTTTAGCGAAGTTCTGTATCAGAGTGTAGGGAGAAGCTGTTTCCAAGAATTCTGCAGCGTATGAGCAGGTATTCGCTATATGCGGGTTTTCTGTATGCTGAGTGTAGCAGATGCAGCTTATGGAAGTTCTGTATCTTGAATGTAGTGAGACACAGTTTGCCAGAGTTCTGTATATGGGTGTAGAGAGAAACTGTTTCCAAGAGTTCTGTAGCCTGGCAAGAGGCATACGCAGTCATTGGGATTTCTGTATCCTGAGTGTGGGAGACGCCGCTTATGGGAGCTCCGCTACCTGGATATAGAGAGAAGCAGTTTACCAGAGTTCTCTATGCTTTGTGTAGAGAGCAGCTGTTTACTGGTGTTTTGTAGCCTGGAATGAGGCATTACATATATGCGGGTTTTCTGTATGCTGAGTGTAGGAGACACCGCTTGTGGGAGCTCTGCTACCTGGATATAGATAGAAGCAGTTTACTGGAGTTCTCTATGCTTTGTGTAGAAAGCAGCTGTTTACTGGATTTCTGTAGCCTGGAATGAGGCATTCGCTATATGCGGGTTTTCTCTATGCTGAGTGTAGGAGACGCCGCTTATGGGAGCTCTGCTACCTGGATAGAGAGAGAATCAATTTACCGGAATTCCTTATCCTTGTTGTAGAGCGGAGCTGTTTCCAGGAGTTCTGTGTCCTGGAATTAGGCATTCGCTATATGTGGGTATTCTGTATACTGCGTGTAGCAGATGCAGCATTCGGGAGTTCTAGACCCTAAGTGTAGAGAGATGCAGTTTCCAGTAGTTCTGTATGTTGAATGTAGAGAGAAGCTGTTTCCAAGAGTTCTGTAGTCTGAGAGTAGGCATACGCTGTATATGGGATTCCTGTAGCCTGAGTGTAGCCGACGCAGCTTATGGGAGATCTGTAACCTAGAATTAGAGAGACGCAGTTTACCGAAGTTCTGTATCAGAATGTAGGACAAGCTGTTTCCAAGAATTCTGTAGCCTATGTATTCGCTATACGCGGGTTTTCTGTATGCTGAATGTGGCAGATGCAGCTTATTGGAGTTCTGTATCGTGCTTGTAGTTTGACACAGTTTGCCAGAGTTCTGTTTTTGGGTGTAGAGAGAAACTGTTTCTAGGAGTTCTGTAGCCTGGCATAAGGCATACGCAGTAATTGGGATTTCTATATCCTGAGTGTAGGAGACGCCGCTTATGGCAGCTCCGCTACCTGGATATAGATAGAAGCAGTGTACCGGAGTTCTCTATCCTTTGTGTAGAAAGCAGCTGTTTACTGGAGTTCTGTGTCCTGGAATTAGGCATTCGCTATATGCGGGTATTCTGTATACTGCGTGTAGCAGATGCAGCATTCGGGAGTTCTATACCCTAAGTGTAGAGAGATGCAGTTTCCAGTAGTTCTGTATGTTGAATGTAGAGAGAAGCTGTTTCCAAGAGTTCTGTAGTCTGAGAGTAGGCATACGCTGTATATGGGATTCCTGTAGCCTGAGTGTAGCCGACGCAGCTTATGGGAGATCTGTAACCTAGAATTAGAGAGACGCAGTTTACCGAAGTTCTGTATCAGAATGTAGGGACAAGCTGTTTCCAAGAATTCTGTAGCCTATGGGCATGTATTCGCTATACGCGGGTTTTCTGTATGCTGAATGTGGCAGATGCAGCTTATTGGAGTTCTGTATCATGCTTGTAGTTCGACACAGTTTGCCAGAGTTCTGTTTTTGGGTGTAGAGAGAAACTGTTTCTAGGAGTTCTGTAGCCTGGCATAAGGCATACGCAGTAATTGGGATTTCTATATCCTGAGTGTAGGAGACGCCGCTTATGGCAGCTCCGCTACGTGGATGTAGATAGAAGCAGTTTACCGGAGTTCTCTATCCTTTGTGTAGAAAGCAGCTGTTTACTGGAGTTCTGTAGCATGGAATGAGGCATTCGCTATATGCAGGTTTTCTCTATGCTGAGTGTAGGAGACGGCGCTTATGGAAGCTCTGCTACCTGGATATAGAGAGAAGCGTTTTACCGGAGTTCCCTATCCTTGTTGTAGAGAGGAGCTGATTCCAGGAGTTCTATATCCTGGAATTAGGCATTCGCTGTATGTGGGTATTCTGTATGCTGAGTGTAGCACATGCAGCTTTCTGGAGTTCTGTCATCTAAGTGTAGAGAGATGCAGTTTCCAGTAGTTCTGTATGTTGAATGTAGAGAGAAGCTGTTTCCAAGAGTTCTGTAGTCTGAGAGTAGGCATACGCTGTATATGGGATTCCAGTAGCCTGAGTGTAGCCGATTCAGCTTATGGGAGTTCTGTAACCCTGAATTAGAAAGTTACATTTTAGCGAAGTTCTGTATCAGAGTGTAGGGAGAAGCTGTTTCCAAGAATTCTGCAGCGTATGAGCAGGTATTCGCTATATGCGGGTTTTCTGTATGCTGAGTGTAGCAGATGCAGCTTATGGAAGTTCTGTATCTTGAATGTAGTGAGACACAGTTTGCCAGAGTTCTGTATATGGGTGTAGAGAGAAACTGTTTCCAAGAGTTCTGTAGCCTGGCAAGAGGCATACGCAGTCATTGGGATTTCTGTATCCTGAGTGTGGGAGACGCCGCTTATGGGAGCTCCGCTACCTGGATATAGAGAGAAGCAGTTTACCAGAGTTCTCTATGCTTTGTGTAGAGAGCAGCTGTTTACTGGTGTTTTGTAGCCTGGAATGAGGCATTACATATATGCGGGTTTTCTGTATGCTGAGTGTAGGAGACACCGCTTGTGGGAGCTCTGCTACCTGGATATAGATAGAAGCAGTTTACTGGAGTTCTCTATGCTTTGTGTAGAAAGCAGCTGTTTACTGGATTTCTGTAGCCTGGAATGAGGCATTCGCTATATGCGGGTTTTCTCTATGCTGAGTGTAGGAGACGCCGCTTATGGGAGCTCTGCTACCTGGATAGAGAGAGAATCAATTTACCGGAATTCCTTATCCTTGTTGTAGAGCGGAGCTGTTTCCAGGAGTTCTGTGTCCTGGAATTAGGCATTCGCTATATGTGGGTATTCTGTATACTGCGTGTAGCAGATGCAGCATTCGGGAGTTCTAGACCCTAAGTGTAGAGAGATGCAGTTTCCAGTAGTTCTGTATGTTGAATGTAGAGAGAAGCTGTTTCCAAGAGTTCTGTAGTCTGAGAGTAGGCATACGCTGTATATGGGATTCCTGTAGCCTGAGTGTAGCTGACGCAGCTTATGGGAGATCTGTAACGTAGAATTAGAGAGACTCAGTTTACCGAAGTTCTGTATCAGAATGTAGGACAAGCTGTTTCCAAGAATTCTGTAGCCTATGAATTCGCTATACGCGGGTTTTCTGTATGCTGAATGTGGCAGATGCAGCTTATTGGAGTTCTGTATCGTGCTTGTAGTTCGACACAGTTTGCCAGAGTTCTGTTTTTGGGTGTAGAGAGAAACTGTTTCTAGGAGTTCTGTAGCCTGGCATAAGGCATACGCAGTAATTGGGATTTCTATATCCTGAGTGTAGGAGACGCCGCTTATGGCAGCTCCGCTACGTGGATGTAGATAGAAGCAGTTTACCGGAGTTCTCTATCCTTTGTGTAGAAAGCAGCTGTTTACTGGAGTTCTGTAGCATGGAATGAGGCATTCGCTATATGCAGGTTTTCTCTATGCTGAGTGTAGGAGACGGCGCTTATGGAAGCTCTGCTACCTGGATATAGAGAGAAGCGTTTTACCGGAGTTCCCTATCCTTGTTGTAGAGAGGAGCTGATTCCAGGAGTTCTATATCCTGGAATTAGGCATTCGCTGTATGTGGGTATTCTGTATGCTGAGTGTAGCACATGCAGCTTTCTGGAGTTCTGTCATCTAAGTGTAGAGAGATGCAGTTTCCAGTAGTTCTGTATGTTGAATGTAGAGAGAAGCTGTTTCCAAGAGTTCTGTAGTCTGAGAGTAGGCATACGCTGTATATGGGATTCCAGTAGCCTGAGTGTAGCCGATTCAGCTTATGGGAGTTCTGTAACCCTGAATTAGAAAGTTACATTTTAGCGAAGTTCTGTATCAGAGTGTAGGGAGAAGCTGTTTCCAAGAATTCTGCAGCGTATGAGCAGGTATTCGCTATATGCGGGTTTTCTGTATGCTGAGTGTAGCAGATGCAGCTTATGGAAGTTCTGTATCTTGAATGTAGTGAGACACAGTTTGCCAGAGTTCTGTATATGGGTGTAGAGAGAAACTGTTTCCAAGAGTTCTGTAGCCTGGCAAGAGGCATACGCAGTCATTGGGATTTCTGTATCCTGAGTGTGGGAGACGCCGCTTATGGGAGCTCCGCTACCTGGATATAGAGAGAAGCAGTTTACCAGAGTTCTCTATGCTTTGTGTAGAGAGCAGCTGTTTACTGGTGTTTTGTAGCCTGGAATGAGGCATTACATATATGCGGGTTTTCTGTATGCTGAGTGTAGGAGACACCGCTTGTGGGAGCTCTGCTACCTGGATATAGATAGAAGCAGTTTACTGGAGTTCTCTATGCTTTGTGTAGAAAGCAGCTGTTTACTGGATTTCTGTAGCCTGGAATGAGGCATTCGCTATATGCGGGTTTTCTCTATGCTGAGTGTAGGAGACGCCGCTTATGGGAGCTCTGCTACCTGGATAGAGAGAGAATCAATTTACCGGAATTCCTTATCCTTGTTGTAGAGCGGAGCTGTTTCCAGGAGTTCTGTGTCCTGGAATTAGGCATTCGCTATATGTGGGTATTCTGTATACTGCGTGTAGCAGATGCAGCATTCGGGAGTTCTAGACCCTAAGTGTAGAGAGATGCAGTTTCCAGTAGTTCTGTATGTTGAATGTAGAGAGAAGCTGTTTCCAAGAGTTCTGTAGTCTGAGAGTAGGCATACGCTGTATATGGGATTCCTGTAGCCTGAGTGTAGCCGACGCAGCTTATGGGAGATCTGTAACCTAGAATTAGAGAGACGCAGTTTACCGAAGTTCTGTATCAGAATGTAGGACAAGCTGTTTCCAAGAATTCTGTAGCCTATGAATTCGCTATACGCGGGTTTTCTGTATGCTGAATGTGGCAGATGCAGCTTATTGGAGTTCTGTATCGTGCTTGTAGTTCGACACAGTTTGCCAGAGTTCTGTTTTTGGGTGTAGAGAGAAACTGTTTCTAGGAGTTCTGTAGCCTGGCATAAGGCATACGCAGTAATTGGGATTTCTATATCCTGAGTGTAGGAGACGCCGCTTATGGCAGCTCCGCTACGTGGATGTAGATAGAAGCAGTTTACCGGAGTTCTCTATCCTTTGTGTAGAAAGCAGCTGTTTACTGGAGTTCTGTAGCATGGAATGAGGCATTCGCTATATGCAGGTTTTCTCTATGCTGAGTGTAGGAGACGGCGCTTATGGAAGCTCTGCTACCTGGATATAGAGAGAAGCGTTTTACCGGAGTTCCCTATCCTTGTTGTAGAGAGGAGCTGATTCCAGGAGTTCTATATCCTGGAATTAGGCATTCGCTGTATGTGGGTATTCTGTATGCTGAGTGTAGCACATGCAGCTTTCTGGAGTTCTGTCATCTAAGTGTAGAGAGATGCAGTTTCCAGTAGTTCTGTATGTTGAATGTAGAGAGAAGCTGTTTCCAAGAGTTCTGTAGTCTGAGAGTAGGCATACGCTGTATATGGGATTCCAGTAGCCTGAGTGTAGCCGATTCAGCTTATGGGAGTTCTGTAACCCTGAATTAGAAAGTTACATTTTAGCGAAGTTCTGTATCAGAGTGTAGGGAGAAGCTGTTTCCAAGAATTCTGCAGCGTATGAGCAGGTATTCGCTATATGCGGGTTTTCTGTATGCTGAGTGTAGCAGATGCAGCTTATGGAAGTTCTGTATCTTGAATGTAGTGAGACACAGTTTGCCAGAGTTCTGTATATGGGTGTAGAGAGAAACTGTTTCCAAGAGTTCTGTAGCCTGGCAAGAGGCATACGCAGTCATTGGGATTTCTGTATCCTGAGTGTGGGAGACGCCGCTTATGGGAGCTCCGCTACCTGGATATAGAGAGAAGCAGTTTACCAGAGTTCTCTATGCTTTGTGTAGAGAGCAGCTGTTTACTGGTGTTTTGTAGCCTGGAATGAGGCATTACATATATGCGGGTTTTCTGTATGCTGAGTGTAGGAGACACCGCTTGTGGGAGCTCTGCTACCTGGATATAGATAGAAGCAGTTTACTGGAGTTCTCTATGCTTTGTGTAGAAAGCAGCTGTTTACTGGATTTCTGTAGCCTGGAATGAGGCATTCGCTATATGCGGGTTTTCTCTATGCTGAGTGTAGGAGACGCCGCTTATGGGAGCTCTGCTACCTGGATAGAGAGAGAATCAATTTACCGGAATTCCTTATCCTTGTTGTAGAGCGGAGCTGTTTCCAGGAGTTCTGTGTCCTGGAATTAGGCATTCGCTATATGTGGGTATTCTGTATACTGCGTGTAGCAGATGCAGCATTCGGGAGTTCTAGACCCTAAGTGTAGAGAGATGCAGTTTCCAGTAGTTCTGTATGTTGAATGTAGAGAGAAGCTGTTTCCAAGAGTTCTGTAGTCTGAGAGTAGGCATACGCTGTATATGGGATTCCTGTAGCCTGAGTGTAGCCGACGCAGCTTATGGGAGATCTGTAACCTAGAATTAGAGAGACGCAGTTTACCGAAGTTCTGTATCAGAATGTAGGACAAGCTGTTTCCAAGAATTCTGTAGCCTATGTATTCGCTATACGCGGGTTTTCTGTATGCTGAATGTGGCAGATGCAGCTTATTGGAGTTCTGTATCGTGCTTGTAGTTTGACACAGTTTGCCAGAGTTCTGTTTTTGGGTGTAGAGAGAAACTGTTTCTAGGAGTTCTGTAGCCTGGCATAAGGCATACGCAGTAATTGGGATTTCTATATCCTGAGTGTAGGAGACGCCGCTTATGGCAGCTCCGCTACCTGGATATAGATAGAAGCAGTGTACCGGAGTTCTCTATCCTTTGTGTAGAAAGCAGCTGTTTACTGGAGTTCTGTAGCATGGAATGAGGCATTCGCTATATGCGGGTATTCTGTATACTGCGTGTAGCAGATGCAGCATTCGGGAGTTCTATACCCTAAGTGTAGAGAGATGCAGTTTCCAGTAGTTCTGTATGTTGAATGTAGAGAGAAGCTGTTTCCAAGAGTTCTGTAGTCTGAGAGTAGGCATACGCTGTATATGGGATTCCAGTAGCCTGAGTGTAGCCGACGCAGCTTATGGGAGATCTGTAACCTAGAATTAGAGAGACGCAGTTTACCGAAGTTCTGTATCAGAATGTAGGGACAAGCTGTTTCCAAGAATTCTGTAGCCTATGGGCATGTATTCGCTATACGCGGGTTTTCTGTATGCTGAATGTGGCAGATGCAGCTTATTGGAGTTCTGTATCGTGCTTGTAGTTTGACACAGTTTGCCAGAGTTCTGTTTTTGGGTGTAGAGAGAAACTGTTTCTAGGAGTTCTGTAGCCTGGCATAAGGCATACGCAGTAATTGGGATTTCTATATCCTGAGTGTAGGAGACGCCGCTTATGGCAGCTCCGCTACGTGGATGTAGATAGAAGCAGTGTACCGGAGTTCTCTATCCTTTGTGTAGAAAGCAGCTGTTTACTGGAGTTCTGTAGCATGGAATGAGGCATTCGCTATATGCAGGTTTTCTCTATGCTGAGTGTAGGAGACGGCGCTTATGGAAGCTCTGCTACCTGGATATAGAGGAAGCGTTTTACACTAGTTCCCTATCCTTGTTGTAGAGAGGAGCTGATTCCAGGAGTTCTATATCCTGGAATTAGGCATTCGTTGTATGTGGGTATTCTGTATGCTGAGTGTAGCACATGCAGCTTTCTGGAGTTCTGTCATCTAAGTGTAGAGAGATGCAGTTTCCAGTAGTTCTGTATGTTGAATGTAGAGAGAAGCTGTTTCCAAGAGTTCTGTAGTCTGAGAGTAGGCATACGCTGTATATGGGATTCCAGTAGCCTGAGTGTAGCCGATTCAGCTTATGGGAGTTCTGTAACCCTGAATTAGAAAGTTACATTTTAGCGAAGTTCTGTATCAGAGTGTAGGGAGAAGCTGTTTCCAAGAATTCTGCAGCGTATGAGCAGGTATTCGCTATATGCGGGTTTTCTGTATGCTGAGTGTAGCAGATGCAGCTTATGGAAGTTCTGTATCTTGAATGTAGTGAGACACAGTTTGCCAGAGTTCTGTATATGGGTGTAGAGAGAAACTGTTTCCAAGAGTTCTGTAGCCTGGCAAGAGGCATACGCAGTCATTGGGATTTCTGTATCCTGAGTGTGGGAGACGCCGCTTATGGGAGCTCCGCTACCTGGATATAGAGAGAAGCAGTTTACCAGAGTTCTCTATGCTTTGTGTAGAGAGCAGCTGTTTACTGGTGTTTTGTAGCCTGGAATGAGGCATTACATATATGCGGGTTTTCTGTATGCTGAGTGTAGGAGACACCGCTTGTGGGAGCTCTGCTACCTGGATATAGATAGAAGCAGTTTACTGGAGTTCTCTATGCTTTGTGTAGAAAGCAGCTGTTTACTGGATTTCTGTAGCCTGGAATGAGGCATTCGCTATATGCGGGTTTTCTCTATGCTGAGTGTAGGAGACGCCGCTTATGGGAGCTCTGCTACCTGGATAGAGAGAGAATCAATTTACCGGAATTCCTTATCCTTGTTGTAGAGCGGAGCTGTTTCCAGGAGTTCTGTGTCCTGGAATTAGGCATTCGCTATATGTGGGTATTCTGTATACTGCGTGTAGCAGATGCAGCATTCGGGAGTTCTAGACCCTAAGTGTAGAGAGATGCAGTTTCCAGTAGTTCTGTATGTTGAATGTAGAGAGAAGCTGTTTCCAAGAGTTCTGTAGTCTGAGAGTAGGCATACGCTGTATATGGGATTCCTGTAGCCTGAGTGTAGCCGACGCAGCTTATGGGAGATCTGTAACCTAGAATTAGAGAGACGCAGTTTACCGAAGTTCTGTATCAGAATGTAGGACAAGCTGTTTCCAAGAATTCTGTAGCCTATGTATTCGCTATACGCGGGTTTTCTGTATGCTGAATGTGGCAGATGCAGCTTATTGGAGTTCTGTATCGTGCTTGTAGTTTGACACAGTTTGCCAGAGTTCTGTTTTTGGGTGTAGAGAGAAACTGTTTCTAGGAGTTCTGTAGCCTGGCATAAGGCATACGCAGTAATTGGGATTTCTATATCCTGAGTGTAGGAGACGCCGCTTATGGCAGCTCCGCTACCTGGATATAGATAGAAGCAGTGTACCGGAGTTCTCTATCCTTTGTGTAGAAAGCAGCTGTTTACTGGAGTTCTGTAGCATGGAATGAGGCATTCGCTATATGCGGGTATTCTGTATACTGCGTGTAGCAGATGCAGCATTCGGGAGTTCTAGACCCTAAGTGTAGAGAGATGCAGTTTCCAGTAGTTCTGTATGTTGAATGTAGAGAGAAGCTGTTTCCAAGAGTTCTGTAGTCTGAGAGTAGGCATACGCTGTATATGGGATTCCTGTAGCCTGAGTGTAGCCGACGCAGCTTATGGGAGATCTGTAACCTAGAATTAGAGAGACGCAGTTTACCGAAGTTCTGTATCAGAATGTAGGACAAGCTGTTTCCAAGAATTCTGTAGCCTATGTATTCGCTATACGCGGGTTTTCTGTATGCTGAATGTGGCAGATGCAGCTTATTGGAGTTCTGTATCGTGCTTGTAGTTCGACACAGTTTGCCAGAGTTCTGTTTTTGGGTGTAGAGAGAAACTGTTTCTAGGAGTTCTGTAGCCTGGCATAAGGCATACGCAGTAATTGGGATTTCTATATCCTGAGTGTAGGAGACGCCGCTTATGGCAGCTCCGCTACCTGGATATAGATAGAAGCAGTGTACCGGAGTTCTCTATCCTTTGTGTAGAAAGCAGCTGTTTACTGGAGTTCTGTAGCATGGAATGAGGCATTCGCTATATGCGGGTATTCTGTATACTGCGTGTAGCAGATGCAGCATTCTGGAGTTCTAGACCCTAAGTGTAGAGAGATGCAGTTTCCAGTAGTTCTGTATGTTGAATGTAGAGAGAAGCTGTTTCCAAGAGTTCTGTAGTCTGAGAGTAGGCATACGCTGTATATGGGATTCCTGTAGCCTGAGTGTAGCCGACGCAGCTTATGGGAGATCTGTAACCTAGAATTAGAGAGACGCAGTTTACCGAAGTTCTGTATCAGAATGTAGGGACAAGCTGTTTCCAAGAATTCTGTAGCCTATGGGCATGTATTCGCTATACGCGGGTTTTCTGTATGCTGAATGTGGCAGATGCAGCTTATTGGAGTTCTGTATCATGCTTGTAGTTCGACACAGTTTGCCAGAGTTCTGTTTTTGGGTGTAGAGAGAAACTGTTTCTAGGAGTTCTGTAGCCTGGCATAAGGCATACGCAGTAATTGGGATTTCTATATCCTGAGTGTAGGAGACGCCGCTTATGGCAGCTCCGCTACGTGGATGTAGATAGAAGCAGTGTACCGGAGTTCTCTATCCTTTGTGTAGAAAGCAGCTGTTTACTGGAGTTCTGTAGCATGGAATGAGGCATTCGCTATATGCAGGTTTTCTCTATGCTGAGTGTAGGAGACGGCGCTTATGGAAGCTCTGCTACCTGGATATAGAGAGAAGCGTTTTACCGGAGTTCCCTATCCTTGTTGTAGAGAGGAGCTGATTCCAGGAGTTCTATATCCTGGAATTAGGCATTCGCTGTATGTGGGTATTCTGTATGCTGAGTGTAGCACATGCAGCTTTCTGGAGTTCTGTCATCTAAGTGTAGAGAGATGCAGTTTCCAGTAGTTCTGTATGTTGAATGTAGAGAGAAGCTGTTTCCAAGAGTTCTGTAGTCTGAGAGTAGGCATACGCTGTATATGGGATTCCAGTAGCCTGAGTGTAGCCGATTCAGCTTATGGGAGTTCTGTAACCCTGAATTAGAAAGTTACATTTTAGCGAAGTTCTGTATCAGAGTGTAGGGAGAAGCTGTTTCCAAGAATTCTGCAGCGTATGAGCAGGTATTCGCTATATGCGGGTTTTCTGTATGCTGAGTGTAGCAGATGCAGCTTATGGAAGTTCTGTATCTTGAATGTAGTGAGACACAGTTTGCCAGAGTTCTGTATATGGGTGTAGAGAGAAACTGTTTCCAAGAGTTCTGTAGCCTGGCAAGAGGCATACGCAGTCATTGGGATTTCTGTATCCTGAGTGTGGGAGACGCCGCTTATGGGAGCTCCGCTACCTGGATATAGAGAGAAGCAGTTTACCAGAGTTCTCTATGCTTTGTGTAGAGAGCAGCTGTTTACTGGTGTTTTGTAGCCTGGAATGAGGCATTACATATATGCGGGTTTTCTGTATGCTGAGTGTAGGAGACACCGCTTGTGGGAGCTCTGCTACCTGGATATAGATAGAAGCAGTTTACTGGAGTTCTCTATGCTTTGTGTAGAAAGCAGCTGTTTACTGGATTTCTGTAGCCTGGAATGAGGCATTCGCTATATGCGGGTTTTCTCTATGCTGAGTGTAGGAGACGCCGCTTATGGGAGCTCTGCTACCTGGATAGAGAGAGAATCAATTTACCGGAATTCCTTATCCTTGTTGTAGAGCGGAGCTGTTTCCAGGAGTTCTGTGTCCTGGAATTAGGCATTCGCTATATGTGGGTATTCTGTATACTGCGTGTAGCAGATGCAGCATTCGGGAGTTCTAGACCCTAAGTGTAGAGAGATGCAGTTTCCAGTAGTTCTGTATGTTGAATGTAGAGAGAAGCTGTTTCCAAGAGTTCTGTAGTCTGAGAGTAGGCATACGCTGTATATGGGATTCCTGTAGCCTGAGTGTAGCCGACGCAGCTTATGGGAGATCTGTAACCTAGAATTAGAGAGACGCAGTTTACCGAAGTTCTGTATCAGAATGTAGGACAAGCTGTTTCCAAGAATTCTGTAGCCTATGTATTCGCTATACGCGGGTTTTCTGTATGCTGAATGTGGCAGATGCAGCTTATTGGAGTTCTGTATCGTGCTTGTAGTTTGACACAGTTTGCCAGAGTTCTGTTTTTGGGTGTAGAGAGAAACTGTTTCTAGGAGTTCTGTAGCCTGGCATAAGGCATACGCAGTAATTGGGATTTCTATATCCTGAGTGTAGGAGACGCCGCTTATGGCAGCTCCGCTACCTGGATATAGATAGAAGCAGTGTACCGGAGTTCTCTATCCTTTGTGTAGAAAGCAGCTGTTTACTGGAGTTCTGTAGCATGGAATGAGGCATTCGCTATATGCGGGTATTCTGTATACTGCGTGTAGCAGATGCAGCATTCGGGAGTTCTAGACCCTAAGTGTAGAGAGATGCAGTTTCCAGTAGTTCTGTATGTTGAATGTAGAGAGAAGCTGTTTCCAAGAGTTCTGTAGTCTGAGAGTAGGCATACGCTGTATATGGGATTCCTGTAGCCTGAGTGTAGCCGACGCAGCTTATGGGAGATCTGTAACCTAGAATTAGAGAGACGCAGTTTACCGAAGTTCTGTATCAGAATGTAGGGACAAGCTGTTTCCAAGAATTCTGTAGCCTATGGGCATGTATTCGCTATACGCGGGTTTTCTGTATGCTGAATGTGGCAGATGCAGCTTATTGGAGTTCTGTATCATGCTTGTAGTTCGACACAGTTTGCCAGAGTTCTGTTTTTGGGTGTAGAGAGAAACTGTTTCTAGGAGTTCTGTAGCCTGGCATAAGGCATACGCAGTAATTGGGATTTCTATATCCTGAGTGTAGGAGACGCCGCTTATGGCAGCTCCGCTACGTGGATGTAGATAGAAGCAGTGTACCGGAGTTCTCTATCCTTTGTGTAGAAAGCAGCTGTTTACTGGAGTTCTGTAGCATGGAATGAGGCATTCGCTATATGCGGGTATTCTGTATACTGCGTGTAGCAGATGCAGCATTCTGGAGTTCTAGACCCTAAGTGTAGAGAGATGCAGTTTCCAGTAGTTCTGTATGTTGAATGTAGAGAGAAGCTGTTTCCAAGAGTTCTGTAGTCTGAGAGTAGGCATACGCTGTATATGGGATTCCTGTAGCCTGAGTGTAGCCGACGCAGCTTATGGGAGATCTGTAACCTAGAATTAGAGAGACGCAGTTTACCGAAGTTCTGTATCAGAATGTAGGGACAAGCTGTTTCCAAGAATTCTGTAGCCTATGGGCATGTATTCGCTATACGCGGGTTTTCTGTATGCTGAATGTGGCAGATGCAGCTTATTGGAGTTCTGTATCATGCTTGTAGTTCGACACAGTTTGCCAGAGTTCTGTTTTTGGGTGTAGAGAGAAACTGTTTCTAGGAGTTCTGTAGCCTGGCATAAGGCATACGCAGTAATTGGGATTTCTATATCCTGAGTGTAGGAGACGCCGCTTATGGCAGCTCCGCTACGTGGATGTAGATAGAAGCAGTGTACCGGAGTTCTCTATCCTTTGTGTAGAAAGCAGCTGTTTACTGGAGTTCTGTAGCATGGAATGAGGCATTCGCTATATGCAGGTTTTCTCTATGCTGAGTGTAGGAGACGGCGCTTATGGAAGCTCTGCTACCTGGATATAGAGAGAAGCGTTTTACCGGAGTTCCCTATCCTTGTTGTAGAGAGGAGCTGATTCCAGGAGTTCTATATCCTGGAATTAGGCATTCGCTGTATGTGGGTATTCTGTATGCTGAGTGTAGCACATGCAGCTTTCTGGAGTTCTGTCATCTAAGTGTAGAGAGATGCAGTTTCCAGTAGTTCTGTATGTTGAATGTAGAGAGAAGCTGTTTCCAAGAGTTCTGTAGTCTGAGAGTAGGCATACGCTGTATATGGGATTCCAGTAGCCTGAGTGTAGCCGATTCAGCTTATGGGAGTTCTGTAACCCTGAATTAGAAAGTTACATTTTAGCGAAGTTCTGTATCAGAGTGTAGGGAGAAGCTGTTTCCAAGAATTCTGCAGCGTATGAGCAGGTATTCGCTATATGCGGGTTTTCTGTATGCTGAGTGTAGCAGATGCAGCTTATGGAAGTTCTGTATCTTGAATGTAGTGAGACACAGTTTGCCAGAGTTCTGTATATGGGTGTAGAGAGAAACTGTTTCCAAGAGTTCTGTAGCCTGGCAAGAGGCATACGCAGTCATTGGGATTTCTGTATCCTGAGTGTGGGAGACGCCGCTTATGGGAGCTCCGCTACCTGGATATAGAGAGAAGCAGTTTACCAGAGTTCTCTATGCTTTGTGTAGAGAGCAGCTGTTTACTGGTGTTTTGTAGCCTGGAATGAGGCATTACATATATGCGGGTTTTCTGTATGCTGAGTGTAGGAGACACCGCTTGTGGGAGCTCTGCTACCTGGATATAGATAGAAGCAGTTTACTGGAGTTCTCTATGCTTTGTGTAGAAAGCAGCTGTTTACTGGATTTCTGTAGCCTGGAATGAGGCATTCGCTATATGCGGGTTTTCTCTATGCTGAGTGTAGGAGACGCCGCTTATGGGAGCTCTGCTACCTGGATAGAGAGAGAATCAATTTACCGGAATTCCTTATCCTTGTTGTAGAGCGGAGCTGTTTCCAGGAGTTCTGTGTCCTGGAATTAGGCATTCGCTATATGTGGGTATTCTGTATACTGCGTGTAGCAGATGCAGCATTCGGGAGTTCTAGACCCTAAGTGTAGAGAGATGCAGTTTCCAGTAGTTCTGTATGTTGAATGTAGAGAGAAGCTGTTTCCAAGAGTTCTGTAGTCTGAGAGTAGGCATACGCTGTATATGGGATTCCTGTAGCCTGAGTGTAGCCGACGCAGCTTATGGGAGATCTGTAACCTAGAATTAGAGAGACGCAGTTTACCGAAGTTCTGTATCAGAATGTAGGGACAAGCTGTTTCCAAGAATTCTGTAGCCTATGGGCATGTATTCGCTATACGCGGGTTTTCTGTATGCTGAATGTGGCAGATGCAGCTTATTGGAGTTCTGTATCATGCTTGTAGTTCGACACAGTTTGCCAGAGTTCTGTTTTTGGGTGTAGAGAGAAACTGTTTCTAGGAGTTCTGTAGCCTGGCATAAGGCATACGCAGTAATTGGGATTTCTATATCCTGAGTGTAGGAGACGCCGCTTATGGCAGCTCCGCTACGTGGATGTAGATAGAAGCAGTGTACCGGAGTTCTCTATCCTTTGTGTAGAAAGCAGCTGTTTACTGGAGTTCTGTAGCATGGAATGAGGCATTCGCTATATGCGGGTATTCTGTATACTGCGTGTAGCAGATGCAGCATTCGGGAGTTCTAGACCCTAAGTGTAGAGAGATGCAGTTTCCAGTAGTTCTGTATGTTGAATGTAGAGAGAAGCTGTTTCCAAGAGTTCTGTAGTCTGAGAGTAGGCATACGCTGTATATGGGATTCCTGTAGCCTGAGTGTAGCCGACGCAGCTTATGGGAGATCTGTAACCTAGAATTAGAGAGACGCAGTTTACCGAAGTTCTGTATCAGAATGTAGGACAAGCTGTTTCCAAGAATTCTGTAGCCTATGTATTCGCTATACGCGGGTTTTCTGTATGCTGAATGTGGCAGATGCAGCTTATTGGAGTTCTGTATCGTGCTTGTAGTTCGACACAGTTTGCCAGAGTTCTGTTTTTGGGTGTAGAGAGAAACTGTTTCTAGGAGTTCTGTAGCCTGGCATAAGGCATACGCAGTAATTGGGATTTCTATATCCTGAGTGTAGGAGACGCCGCTTATGGCAGCTCCGCTACCTGGATATAGATAGAAGCAGTGTACCGGAGTTCTCTATCCTTTGTGTAGAAAGCAGCTGTTTACTGGAGTTCTGTAGCATGGAATGAGGCATTCGCTATATGCGGGTATTCTGTATACTGCGTGTAGCAGATGCAGCATTCTGGAGTTCTAGACCCTAAGTGTAGAGAGATGCAGTTTCCAGTAGTTCTGTATGTTGAATGTAGAGAGAAGCTGTTTCCAAGAGTTCTGTAGTCTGAGAGTAGGCATACGCTGTATATGGGATTCCTGTAGCCTGAGTGTAGCCGACGCAGCTTATGGGAGATCTGTAACCTAGAATTAGAGAGACGCAGTTTACCGAAGTTCTGTATCAGAATGTAGGGACAAGCTGTTTCCAAGAATTCTGTAGCCTATGGGCATGTATTCGCTATACGCGGGTTTTCTGTATGCTGAATGTGGCAGATGCAGCTTATTGGAGTTCTGTATCATGCTTGTAGTTCGACACAGTTTGCCAGAGTTCTGTTTTTGGGTGTAGAGAGAAACTGTTTCTAGGAGTTCTGTAGCCTGGCATAAGGCATACGCAGTAATTGGGATTTCTATATCCTGAGTGTAGGAGACGCCGCTTATGGCAGCTCCGCTACGTGGATGTAGATAGAAGCAGTGTACCGGAGTTCTCTATCCTTTGTGTAGAAAGCAGCTGTTTACTGGAGTTCTGTAGCATGGAATGAGGCATTCGCTATATGCAGGTTTTCTCTATGCTGAGTGTAGGAGACGGCGCTTATGGAAGCTCTGCTACCTGGATATAGAGAGAAGCGTTTTACCGGAGTTCCCTATCCTTGTTGTAGAGAGGAGCTGATTCCAGGAGTTCTATATCCTGGAATTAGGCATTCGCTGTATGTGGGTATTCTGTATGCTGAGTGTAGCACATGCAGCTTTCTGGAGTTCTGTCATCTAAGTGTAGAGAGATGCAGTTTCCAGTAGTTCTGTATGTTGAATGTAGAGAGAAGCTGTTTCCAAGAGTTCTGTAGTCTGAGAGTAGGCATACGCTGTATATGGGATTCCAGTAGCCTGAGTGTAGCCGATTCAGCTTATGGGAGTTCTGTAACCCTGAATTAGAAAGTTACATTTTAGCGAAGTTCTGTATCAGAGTGTAGGGAGAAGCTGTTTCCAAGAATTCTGCAGCGTATGAGCAGGTATTCGCTATATGCGGGTTTTCTGTATGCTGAGTGTAGCAGATGCAGCTTATGGAAGTTCTGTATCTTGAATGTAGTGAGACACAGTTTGCCAGAGTTCTGTATATGGGTGTAGAGAGAAACTGTTTCCAAGAGTTCTGTAGCCTGGCAAGAGGCATACGCAGTCATTGGGATTTCTGTATCCTGAGTGTGGGAGACGCCGCTTATGGGAGCTCCGCTACCTGGATATAGAGAGAAGCAGTTTACCAGAGTTCTCTATGCTTTGTGTAGAGAGCAGCTGTTTACTGGTGTTTTGTAGCCTGGAATGAGGCATTACATATATGCGGGTTTTCTGTATGCTGAGTGTAGGAGACACCGCTTGTGGGAGCTCTGCTACCTGGATATAGATAGAAGCAGTTTACTGGAGTTCTCTATGCTTTGTGTAGAAAGCAGCTGTTTACTGGATTTCTGTAGCCTGGAATGAGGCATTCGCTATATGCGGGTTTTCTCTATGCTGAGTGTAGGAGACGCCGCTTATGGGAGCTCTGCTACCTGGATAGAGAGAGAATCAATTTACCGGAATTCCTTATCCTTGTTGTAGAGCGGAGCTGTTTCCAGGAGTTCTGTGTCCTGGAATTAGGCATTCGCTATATGTGGGTATTCTGTATACTGCGTGTAGCAGATGCAGCATTCGGGAGTTCTAGACCCTAAGTGTAGAGAGATGCAGTTTCCAGTAGTTCTGTATGTTGAATGTAGAGAGAAGCTGTTTCCAAGAGTTCTGTAGTCTGAGAGTAGGCATACGCTGTATATGGGATTCCTGTAGCCTGAGTGTAGCCGACGCAGCTTATGGGAGATCTGTAACCTAGAATTAGAGAGACGCAGTTTACCGAAGTTCTGTATCAGAATGTAGGACAAGCTGTTTCCAAGAATTCTGTAGCCTATGTATTCGCTATACGCGGGTTTTCTGTATGCTGAATGTGGCAGATGCAGCTTATTGGAGTTCTGTATCGTGCTTGTAGTTTGACACAGTTTGCCAGAGTTCTGTTTTTGGGTGTAGAGAGAAACTGTTTCTAGGAGTTCTGTAGCCTGGCATAAGGCATACGCAGTAATTGGGATTTCTATATCCTGAGTGTAGGAGACGCCGCTTATGGCAGCTCCGCTACCTGGATATAGATAGAAGCAGTGTACCGGAGTTCTCTATCCTTTGTGTAGAAAGCAGCTGTTTACTGGAGTTCTGTAGCATGGAATGAGGCATTCGCTATATGCGGGTATTCTGTATACTGCGTGTAGCAGATGCAGCATTCGGGAGTTCTAGACCCTAAGTGTAGAGAGATGCAGTTTCCAGTAGTTCTGTATGTTGAATGTAGAGAGAAGCTGTTTCCAAGAGTTCTGTAGTCTGAGAGTAGGCATACGCTGTATATGGGATTCCTGTAGCCTGAGTGTAGCCGACGCAGCTTATGGGAGATCTGTAACCTAGAATTAGAGAGACGCAGTTTACCGAAGTTCTGTATCAGAATGTAGGGACAAGCTGTTTCCAAGAATTCTGTAGCCTATGGGCATGTATTCGCTATACGCGGGTTTTCTGTATGCTGAATGTGGCAGATGCAGCTTATTGGAGTTCTGTATCATGCTTGTAGTTCGACACAGTTTGCCAGAGTTCTGTTTTTGGGTGTAGAGAGAAACTGTTTCTAGGAGTTCTGTAGCCTGGCATAAGGCATACGCAGTAATTGGGATTTCTATATCCTGAGTGTAGGAGACGCCGCTTATGGCAGCTCCGCTACGTGGATGTAGATAGAAGCAGTGTACCGGAGTTCTCTATCCTTTGTGTAGAAAGCAGCTGTTTACTGGAGTTCTGTAGCATGGAATGAGGCATTCGCTATATGCGGGTATTCTGTATACTGCGTGTAGCAGATGCAGCATTCTGGAGTTCTAGACCCTAAGTGTAGAGAGATGCAGTTTCCAGTAGTTCTGTATGTTGAATGTAGAGAGAAGCTGTTTCCAAGAGTTCTGTAGTCTGAGAGTAGGCATACGCTGTATATGGGATTCCTGTAGCCTGAGTGTAGCCGACGCAGCTTATGGGAGATCTGTAACCTAGAATTAGAGAGACGCAGTTTACCGAAGTTCTGTATCAGAATGTAGGGACAAGCTGTTTCCAAGAATTCTGTAGCCTATGGGCATGTATTCGCTATACGCGGGTTTTCTGTATGCTGAATGTGGCAGATGCAGCTTATTGGAGTTCTGTATCATGCTTGTAGTTCGACACAGTTTGCCAGAGTTCTGTTTTTGGGTGTAGAGAGAAACTGTTTCTAGGAGTTCTGTAGCCTGGCATAAGGCATACGCAGTAATTGGGATTTCTATATCCTGAGTGTAGGAGACGCCGCTTATGGCAGCTCCGCTACGTGGATGTAGATAGAAGCAGTGTACCGGAGTTCTCTATCCTTTGTGTAGAAAGCAGCTGTTTACTGGAGTTCTGTAGCATGGAATGAGGCATTCGCTATATGCAGGTTTTCTCTATGCTGAGTGTAGGAGACGGCGCTTATGGAAGCTCTGCTACCTGGATATAGAGAGAAGCGTTTTACCGGAGTTCCCTATCCTTGTTGTAGAGAGGAGCTGATTCCAGGAGTTCTATATCCTGGAATTAGGCATTCGCTGTATGTGGGTATTCTGTATGCTGAGTGTAGCACATGCAGCTTTCTGGAGTTCTGTCATCTAAGTGTAGAGAGATGCAGTTTCCAGTAGTTCTGTATGTTGAATGTAGAGAGAAGCTGTTTCCAAGAGTTCTGTAGTCTGAGAGTAGGCATACGCTGTATATGGGATTCCAGTAGCCTGAGTGTAGCCGATTCAGCTTATGGGAGTTCTGTAACCCTGAATTAGAAAGTTACATTTTAGCGAAGTTCTGTATCAGAGTGTAGGGAGAAGCTGTTTCCAAGAATTCTGCAGCGTATGAGCAGGTATTCGCTATATGCGGGTTTTCTGTATGCTGAGTGTAGCAGATGCAGCTTATGGAAGTTCTGTATCTTGAATGTAGTGAGACACAGTTTGCCAGAGTTCTGTATATGGGTGTAGAGAGAAACTGTTTCCAAGAGTTCTGTAGCCTGGCAAGAGGCATACGCAGTCATTGGGATTTCTGTATCCTGAGTGTGGGAGACGCCGCTTATGGGAGCTCCGCTACCTGGATATAGAGAGAAGCAGTTTACCAGAGTTCTCTATGCTTTGTGTAGAGAGCAGCTGTTTACTGGTGTTTTGTAGCCTGGAATGAGGCATTACATATATGCGGGTTTTCTGTATGCTGAGTGTAGGAGACACCGCTTGTGGGAGCTCTGCTACCTGGATATAGATAGAAGCAGTTTACTGGAGTTCTCTATGCTTTGTGTAGAAAGCAGCTGTTTACTGGATTTCTGTAGCCTGGAATGAGGCATTCGCTATATGCGGGTTTTCTCTATGCTGAGTGTAGGAGACGCCGCTTATGGGAGCTCTGCTACCTGGATAGAGAGAGAATCAATTTACCGGAATTCCTTATCCTTGTTGTAGAGCGGAGCTGTTTCCAGGAGTTCTGTGTCCTGGAATTAGGCATTCGCTATATGTGGGTATTCTGTATACTGCGTGTAGCAGATGCAGCATTCGGGAGTTCTAGACCCTAAGTGTAGAGAGATGCAGTTTCCAGTAGTTCTGTATGTTGAATGTAGAGAGAAGCTGTTTCCAAGAGTTCTGTAGTCTGAGAGTAGGCATACGCTGTATATGGGATTCCTGTAGCCTGAGTGTAGCCGACGCAGCTTATGGGAGATCTGTAACCTAGAATTAGAGAGACGCAGTTTACCGAAGTTCTGTATCAGAATGTAGGACAAGCTGTTTCCAAGAATTCTGTAGCCTATGTATTCGCTATACGCGGGTTTTCTGTATGCTGAATGTGGCAGATGCAGCTTATTGGAGTTCTGTATCGTGCTTGTAGTTTGACACAGTTTGCCAGAGTTCTGTTTTTGGGTGTAGAGAGAAACTGTTTCTAGGAGTTCTGTAGCCTGGCATAAGGCATACGCAGTAATTGGGATTTCTATATCCTGAGTGTAGGAGACGCCGCTTATGGCAGCTCCGCTACCTGGATATAGATAGAAGCAGTGTACCGGAGTTCTCTATCCTTTGTGTAGAAAGCAGCTGTTTACTGGAGTTCTGTAGCATGGAATGAGGCATTCGCTATATGCGGGTATTCTGTATACTGCGTGTAGCAGATGCAGCATTCGGGAGTTCTATACCCTAAGTGTAGAGAGATGCAGTTTCCAGTAGTTCTGTATGTTGAATGTAGAGAGAAGCTGTTTCCAAGAGTTCTGTAGTCTGAGAGTAGGCATACGCTGTATATGGGATTCCTGTAGCCTGAGTGTAGCCGACGCAGCTTATGGGAGATCTGTAACCTAGAATTAGAGAGACGCAGTTTACCGAAGTTCTGTATCAGAATGTAGGGACAAGCTGTTTCCAAGAATTCTGTAGCCTATGGGCATGTATTCGCTATACGCGGGTTTTCTGTATGCTGAATGTGGCAGATGCAGCTTATTGGAGTTCTGTATCATGCTTGTAGTTCGACACAGTTTGCCAGAGTTCTGTTTTTGGGTGTAGAGAGAAACTGTTTCTAGGAGTTCTGTAGCCTGGCATAAGGCATACGCAGTAATTGGGATTTCTATATCCTGAGTGTAGGAGACGCCGCTTATGGCAGCTCCGCTACGTGGATGTAGATAGAAGCAGTGTACCGGAGTTCTCTATCCTTTGTGTAGAAAGCAGCTGTTTACTGGAGTTCTGTAGCATGGAATGAGGCATTCGCTATATGCAGGTTTTCTCTATGCTGAGTGTAGGAGACGGCGCTTATGGAAGCTCTGCTACCTGGATATAGAGAGAAGCGTTTTACCGTAGTTCCCTATCCTTGTTGTAGAGAGGAGCTGATTCCAGGAGTTCTATATCCTGGAATTAGGCATTCGCTGTATGTGGGTATTCTGTATGCTGAGTGTAGCACATGCAGCTTTCTGGAGTTCTGTCATCTAAGTGTAGAGAGATGCAGTTTCCAGTAGTTCTGTATGTTGAATGTAGAGAGAAGCTGTTTCCAAGAGTTCTGTAGTCTGAGAGTAGGCATACGCTGTATATGGGATTCCAGTAGCCTGAGTGTAGCCGATTCAGCTTATGGGAGTTCTGTAACCCTGAATTAGAAAGTTACATTTTAGCGAAGTTCTGTATCAGAGTGTAGGGAGAAGCTGTTTCCAAGAATTCTGCAGCGTATGAGCAGGTATTCGCTATATGCGGGTTTTCTGTATGCTGAGTGTAGCAGATGCAGCTTATGGAAGTTCTGTATCTTGAATGTAGTGAGACACAGTTTGCCAGAGTTCTGTATATGGGTGTAGAGAGAAACTGTTTCCAAGAGTTCTGTAGCCTGGCAAGAGGCATACGCAGTCATTGGGATTTCTGTATCCTGAGTGTGGGAGACGCCGCTTATGGGAGCTCCGCTACCTGGATATAGAGAGAAGCAGTTTACCAGAGTTCTCTATGCTTTGTGTAGAGAGCAGCTGTTTACTGGTGTTTTGTAGCCTGGAATGAGGCATTACATATATGCGGGTTTTCTGTATGCTGAGTGTAGGAGACACCGCTTGTGGGAGCTCTGCTACCTGGATATAGATAGAAGCAGTTTACTGGAGTTCTCTATGCTTTGTGTAGAAAGCAGCTGTTTACTGGATTTCTGTAGCCTGGAATGAGGCATTCGCTATATGCGGGTTTTCTCTATGCTGAGTGTAGGAGACGCCGCTTATGGGAGCTCTGCTACCTGGATAGAGAGAGAATCAATTTACCGGAATTCCTTATCCTTGTTGTAGAGCGGAGCTGTTTCCAGGAGTTCTGTGTCCTGGAATTAGGCATTCGCTATATGTGGGTATTCTGTATACTGCGTGTAGCAGATGCAGCATTCGGGAGTTCTAGACCCTAAGTGTAGAGAGATGCAGTTTCCAGTAGTTCTGTATGTTGAATGTAGAGAGAAGCTGTTTCCAAGAGTTCTGTAGTCTGAGAGTAGGCATACGCTGTATATGGGATTCCTGTAGCCTGAGTGTAGCCGACGCAGCTTATGGGAGATCTGTAACCTAGAATTAGAGAGACGCAGTTTACCGAAGTTCTGTATCAGAATGTAGGACAAGCTGTTTCCAAGAATTCTGTAGCCTATGTATTCGCTATACGCGGGTTTTCTGTATGCTGAATGTGGCAGATGCAGCTTATTGGAGTTCTGTATCGTGCTTGTAGTTTGACACAGTTTGCCAGAGTTCTGTTTTTGGGTGTAGAGAGAAACTGTTTCTAGGAGTTCTGTAGCCTGGCATAAGGCATACGCAGTAATTGGGATTTCTATATCCTGAGTGTAGGAGACGCCGCTTATGGCAGCTCCGCTACCTGGATATAGATAGAAGCAGTGTACCGGAGTTCTCTATCCTTTGTGTAGAAAGCAGCTGTTTACTGGAGTTCTGTAGCATGGAATGAGGCATTCGCTATATGCGGGTATTCTGTATACTGCGTGTAGCAGATGCAGCATTCGGGAGTTCTATACCCTAAGTGTAGAGAGATGCAGTTTCCAGTAGTTCTGTATGTTGAATGTAGAGAGAAGCTGTTTCCAAGAGTTCTGTAGTCTGAGAGTAGGCATACGCTGTATATGGGATTCCTGTAGCCTGAGTGTAGCCGACGCAGCTTATGGGAGATCTGTAACC